>NC_041384.1:399018798-399143715 GCF_002162155.2 Triticum dicoccoides | reverse complement strand
TAATAGGTGGTGGTGAGGCAAATGGTAAAAGCAAGGTTGGGCCTTGCTGGTGGAGTTTTATTCAAAACGAACTGTCAAGGGGTTCGCATAACACCCAATCGCGTAAGGAACGCAAAATCAAGGAACATAACACCGGTATGACGGAAACTAGGGCGACAAGAGTGGAACAAAACACCAGGCATAAGGCCGAGCCTTCCACCTTTTTCCAAGTATATAGATGCATAAATTAAAATAAGAGATATGTGATATCCCAACATATCCATACTCCAACATGGAACAAAACTTCAACTTCACCTGCAACTAGAAACACTATAAGAGGGGCTGAGCGAAAGCGGTAACATAGCCAAACAACGGTTTGCTAGGAAGGTGGGTTAGAGGCTTGACATGGCAATATGGGAGACATGATAAACACGTGGTAGGTAGCGCGACATAGCGATAGAACGAACAACTAGCAAGCAAAGATAGAAGTGATTTCGAGGGTATGATCATCTTGCCTGAGATCCCGCAAGGAAGAAGAATGAGTCCATGAAGATGACAAACGGATGTAGTCGAACGGATCCTCACAACTCTGAAACCGAAGCTAACGAGAGAAGCAACCCAGAAAGAAGCAAGCAACATAGTAAACAACCATCACATAAACATGGCATGATGCACAACCAAGTAGGATGCACGCCCGGTTTAATGAGGCATGGCATGGCAATATGCACAAACAATACTACAAATTAAGTGGAGCTCGATATGCAACGAGTTGCATATTAACAAAACACAACATTCAAACATTTAGTTCACTCTCGTTTATGTACCCAACAATATTAAATGTTGTTAAACATGGCAATATGGTGAAGCATATGAACACTACCTATCTAGGAAAGTTTAAATGAGGCCGGAAACAACATCGAATTAGCTACTGTTCTGCCCTAAAGATAATTTTAGAGTTGTTAAACATGCAAAGTACTGTGACCATGTTAAACTAGGCATTTTTCTACCCCATTTACATATAAATTTTATTTAAAATGGAGCTACAGTTATTTAGTTATGAAATAAATCATTTTAACATGGAATTTAAGAAAATTAATGCAAACAACAAGTTTAACATTTTAAACATGGATGAAAGTGGCATATTATGAAACTACACAAAATTCTAAGCATTTTACATATAAAGTTTGTTTTAATCCGATGCACAGTTAGTGAGATATTAAATGGATGAAGTCTAGGAGTTATTCTGCAAAACAAGTAAATCCTGAAATAAATGCTAAAATCGCAGAGCCAAAAAATATATGACATGGGCCGATTCTGGGCAGAGGTTCAACATAACAGAAAAAGGGCGCTGGTGGTGGCCTCACCATGGGCCATGGCCCAGTCAAAGGAGAGACGAGGCAGACGGGCCGACGCTGGGCTTGGGTAGCTGGGCCGGTTAGCGGGGCCCATGCGGCCCATGTGCGTGCGAGCGGTAGAGGAGGTTGGCGAGCTGGGCGCTTGTCCTCCTCGCGTACAGGCAACAGCAGCAGCGGACTCCGTACGATGGTGGGGTGGCGCTTCGGTGCTGGGGTCGACCGGCTGGCGGTGGGGATGGACAAATCCGGTCGGTGATGTCTACTACACAACCTTCTTCTTGTAGACGTTGTTGGGCCCCCAAGTGCAGAGGTTTGTAGGACAGTAGCAAATTTCCCTCAAGTGGATGACCTAAGGTTTATCAATCCGTAGGAGGCGTAGGATGAAGATGGTCTCTCTCAAGCAACCCTGCAACCAAACAACAAAGAGTCTCTTGTGTCCCCAACACACCCAATACAATGGTAAATTGTATAGGTGCACTAGTTCGGCAAAGAGATGGTGATACAAGTGGTATATATGGATGGTAGATAAAGGTTTTTGTAATCTGAAAATATAAAAACAGCAAGGTAACTAATGATAAAAGTGAGCACAAACAGTATTGCAATGCGTTGAAACAAGGCCTAGGGTTCATACTTTCACTAGTGCAAGTTTTCTCAACAATAATAACATAGTTGGATCATATAACTATCCCTCAACATGCAACAAAGAGTCACTCCAAAGTCACTAATAGCAGAGAACAAACGAAGAGTTTATGGTAGGGTACGAAACCACCTCAAAGTTATCCTTTCTGATCGATCTATTAAAGAGTCCGTAGTAAAATAACATGAAGCTATTCTTTCCATTTGATCTATCATAGTGTTCCTACTAGAATAACACCTTAAGAAACAAATCAACCAAAACCCTAATGTCACCTAGATACTCCAATGTCACCTCAAGTATCCGTGGGTATGATTATACGATATGCATCACACAATCTCAGATTCATCTATTCAAACCAACACAAAGTACTTCAAAGAGTGCCCCAAAGTTTCTACCGGAGAGTCAAAACGAAAACGTGTGCCAACCCCTATGCATAGGTTCATGGGCGGAACCCGTAAGTTGATCACCAAAACATACATCAAGTGGATCAATAGATTACCCCATTGTCACCACGTGTATCCCACGCAAGACATACATCAAGTGTTCTCAAATCCTTAAAGACTCAATCTGATAAGATAACTTCAAAGGGAAAACTCAATCCATTACAAGAGAGTAGAGGGGGAGAAACATCATAAAATCCAACTATAATAGCAAAGCTTGCGATACTTCAAGATCGTATCACCTCAAGAACACGAGAGAGACAGATCAAACACATAGCTACTGGTACATACCCTCAGCCCCGAGGCAGAACTACTCCCTCCTTGTCATGGAGAACGCCGGGATGATGAAGATGGCCACTGGAGAGGGATTCCCCCCCTCCGGCAGGGTGCCGGAACAGTTCTAGATTGGTTTTCGTGGCTACAGAGGCTTCTGGTGGCGGAACTCCCGATCTATTGTGCTCCTTAAAGTTTTTAGGGTATGTGGGTATATATAGGAGGAAGAAGTATGTCGGTGGATCTCCGGGCTGTCCACGAGGTAGGGGGCGCGCCCAGGGGTGGGCGCTCCCCCACCCTCGTGGGCAGCCCGGGACTCTCCTGGTCCATCTCCGATACTCCGTGGGCTTCTTCTGGTCCAAAAATAAGTTCCGTGAAGTTTCAGGTCAATTGGACTCCATTTGATTTTCCTTTTCTACGATACTCTAAAACAAGGAAAAAACAGAAACTGGCACTGGGCTCTAGGTTAATAGGTTAGTCCCAAGAATAATATAAAATAGCATATAAATGCATATAAAACATCCAAGGTTGATAATATAATAGCATGGAACAATAAAAGATTATAGATACGTTGGAGACATATCAGTCGGCACAGGCCGGATCGGGTTGATCCCGGTCGGATCCGAGGCGGAACCGATGTCCGGTGATGGGGTCAACGACCTGCAGCGAGAGGGAGTCCGGTGAGGGCGCGAGCGAGAGAGAGATCGAAGCAGAGGAGCAAGGAGGCAACGGGCGCGGTGACCTGGGTCGTTGCTCGCTGGCGGTAGAGTGACGAGGGACGTCCGGGACGGCGCCAACAGAGTCCAGCGGTGGGGATCGGGGAAACCGGCGGGAGGTTGCGGGGAGCTGCGGGGCTCGTGTGCGCGGGCTCGCGACGGGCAGCCTCGGGCCCAGATCCGCCTGTGGCGGGTTTGCGATGGGCTTCCCCGGGCTCTGCGGGAGGTGGAGGGAGACAAAGGCTGAGGTGGTGCGCGGAGGTTGGCTGCACCCAGCTCAGATGGCGGCGAGGGCGAATGGCGGCGTGCCAAGGGGCGGCGGCGGGTTAGGCCGGCGGGGAAATTGAGGAGGGGGTAGGTGGCTGGCGGCTGAGAGGTGGGAGGCGGGGTAGGGTTAGGTTTAGACTAGGTTTAGCCCAAAATGGACTAGGTGGGGGTTTAAATAGGCAGGGATTAGGTTTAGGGGTGTTTGAGGGGCTTTCGGGGCCCTCCGATCACGATCGGACGAATCCGAACGTGAGGGGGGTCTAGGCTGGGCCTAGGTGGACTGTGTAGGAGGTTGTGGGTTGAGAGGAGAGAAGAGAAAATGGCCTGACACAGTCTTTGGAGACCAAAAATGTCTGACGTATGACCGACTATAATGCCGCTATAGTTATCCGTTGGGGCGTCAAACGGACTCTGAATGCGATGAAATTTGGCGGGCGGTCTATCTACACTATAATAAGACCACACGCCAACTTTCACCCCGTTCCGAGAACATTTTCCAGCCACTTATAAAATAATATTTCGGAGGTGCTGCGGGCGCGTGCAAGCGTGTCTGGGCTCAGAACAGACAACGGAAGGAATAGGGAGACCGAGACAGATGCAAGTTTTAAAAACATGAGGATGCAATGCACATGATGACATGGCAAGATGCAACACGCAAGCGGATGACAAGGCAACAACAGCGAATAACTGGAAGACACCTGGCGCAACAGTCTCAGGACGTCACAACACCCCACCACTACAAGAGGATCTCGTCCCGAGATCTAGGATGGCACCGGAGAGAAATGAAAGAGGTAGAGAAGAGGTAAACTGAGTTGCTTCTTGGACAAAAGAGTGAAACCATGAACCTTGAGAGGTTGAACAAATTGAAAGAATGAAAACCAACAAAGATGAACAAAGTTGAAAACAATCCGTTAAGAAAGAGGAACAAGGAACATTACTAGAACCTTGTTGGTTGAAAGACATAAGAAAAAGGGTTGCAATGGACAAGAAGTACATGCAAGCACTCCGGTAGAAACGAGATGTACAAGGAACGATAAGGATCAATTACGACAACACTCCGGTTGGAAATGGAAGGTAAAGAATATGAGCTTGGCAATATGAAAGCACTTGGATGAGAGTCTGGTTAGAAGAGGAATAATAGCCACAACACTCCGGTTAAAACAAGATAGAGAAGGAATAAGAATGATATAAATTGGACAGCACTCCGACTGTAAATGGAAGGAATTGAACATGAACTTGACAAGATGAGAGGATACTTGATGAAATCACAACACACTGCCTCCGGAACTATTGAAAGAATGGCACAATGGGTAAGAAAGATTTCAGACAGCACTCCGGTCGTGAAGGAGGCAAAACTTGACAGAATGAGAAGAACTTGAAAAGAGGGCAAGACACTCTGGTTGAATGGATAAGCAAAGGAAAGAACATGATCTTGACAAAACAAGATGATGGGTCAAAGAGAGCAACATCACAATGCCTCCGGAACAAATGTAAGAATGGAATCAAAAGAACGGAGGAGAAAACAACATCTTCTACCTCAAATGAGCTTGAAAAAGCATCTTTAGGAGAAGTGTCGAACGGAGTTGTTGGAAAACCAACAACAAAAAGAGTAAGCTTGTTGTGGGCTTATGGAAAACATCTCGAAATCTTGAGGTGAAATTCTACCACTAACGAAAACAATAGATTGGATTGATATGAACAAGGAGACGAGAACCTTATTTCACCGGGAGGATAAATGAAGAATTTGGGTTGTTTATAAGCACCATAAAAAGCAACAACCCTTAAGGAAAACTTTAGGTGAAATATAACCCAAGATAACTCCAATGAAGAGATTGATGGGTTGCAAAGGATCTCAGGAGCGAATTGAAAATTATGGGTTTAAAATATGTCATTCCGGACAACTTGTTAATCATGAAACTCGAAGGGAAATTGTCAAGAATGACATAACACCGCCTCAAAAGATGAGATATGAAAGAATTGCACATCGAAATGCAAGATGAAGAATGCTTGACCTCCTCAAAAAAACATGTGTTGAGCACCATGTTTATCTTTGAGTATAGCTTGGCGGATCATAACTTCAAGAGAAATCTTAAAGAACAATAGAAGAATGCAAAGAAATCCTTGATGAGCCACCATGTAGAGCCTCCATGAAGAACTCCTGTAATAAAGGATGATAGAAAGAAATAGAAGTTGAAAACACAAGGTGAAGCCTTGCGATGATTAGGTGGAGCTTCGCGACGATATAATTGAGAGTGCTTGGAACTCCGGGAAAGAAAGATGGACAACTTGGAACCGAGAATGTGACATGATGAACAACTCTAGAACGAAGAAACTAGATCACTTGGATGAAACAATAATAAGAATTACGTTATGCGCATCCTTCACCAATTTAAATTGATGACAAGCAACGTATTTGGCATACTACTTATTCTCGTAGAAAGGATTAAGAGAGACATAGTGCCAACTTGAGAAGGTCTTCAACGAACCACCGGTAGGATTGAAAACAATGAATAAATTAATATGAGAACATAGGAAGAGGAATCTTGATTGAACCGCCGTAATAATTGAAAACGAACGAAGTAAAGGGATGAATCATTGGTAAGAATTAGAGAATGAATGACGATACTTGAGGGAATTTAGATACATGAGAACGAAGAGATCACGATCTGAATAGATCATACTTGAATGATGCACCGGTATGATTTGGAGAACGAGAGCTGAAAGCTGGAATGAATAATTTTGATATGATGGGTTCCGGAGAATCAAACTGAAAAGACTCTTGAATTGCTCCGGTGGGTGAAAAGAATTCTCACAATTGAAAACAATTATGAGAGAATGGCATCAAGCTAGACCCATGAATCTTGAAGAGAATGGAGCAAGATTTAAGAGAAACTCTTCTTCGGTCTGCAAATGTTGATAATGATGATGAGAAACACCACCTTGAATTGTTGAGGCACTCCGGAATGGAAATTAGAAAGGTTGAACCAATGATGAAAAGAATGTGAAAGATCTTGGAGAAGGCATATGAATGATGACAATTCATTCTTACACCAAACTTGGAAAAGAATTTAAGAGTAACTCTAAAAATATTAGAAGAGTCAGGTAAGAACCTGGGAAAAGACCTGTGGGTTAGGTCCCACTCAAGATAAAGACCGATGAACGATTTAAAAGGAAGATTGCACCGGTTGAATTAAATGGCTCAAAAGAGATAACAACCTCGCGATAGCTTAAACGAATTAGCAATGGAAACGCGAATCTTCTGAGATATCTTCAGCACTCCGGAACAAATGAATAGTGAGAGGTGAATAAATAAGAGAGTCTTCGATAAGAACTTCCAACATGGAAAGCATGTGAACCAATGAAAATGATATGATCAACACCGAAAGCTTGATTTGAATCCACCAGAGAAGATAAAAGAAACGTAGAATGATGAACTTGTAGAGCAGCTTCACGAGAACAACCGGGTAAGAACCTTGAAGGAAAAGAATGAAGAGACTTCGCATGAATATAAATGGATACTTGATTAAGAAATCAGAGTCCTTGAAGAAGAAGGGTGGGAAAACAAAGGCAACTTGGGACGGATGAAACAAACACCGTTGAGAAAACTGATAACTAATCTAGCAGAAATTGAAAGGATATGATTAACTTGGAGAGAAAGCACACCGGTTGAAAAGGATTGACATGACCAACTTGATGATCAAGAAGGATTAGCAACCACATAGAAATATGAGAACACCATTTAGGAAAAAGGTTTGGATTCAACACTTGACATTGAAGCAACTCGAATACCACAACTCAAAACAAAACAAAGGATTGGCTTGCAAAATAAGCCGGAAACAAACATATGATAGATCCCATATCATATCATGTGTCTGTTGGAAAGATATTCTAGGAGCTACTTGAATTCCCACTTATAAACTACCGAAACTTTCTGGTTATGCAATCAGGTGTTGGGGATACAGGGGAAGCATAATATCTCACCCAAACTAACAATTTCTACATCCAGCTGTATCCATCCTTCAACACATAACCAAGAAACCTTCGAAAATCATGTACCTCAACCTTCTAAAAGCACCCGTTATACGAGTTATGGCAATACTCCCGAACTCCCGCCCCAGTACTGGGTGACGTCGTGGTTATCTAACCAACAATTGCATAAAAGAGATTTTTGATGTCGGCGAAACTCAGGTATTCCAGAACTTCAACGATAAAATTGTGACGACAACACCTCGGAGCTCAACTCCCCGGGACACTGCCACAACCCCTAAAATGTTAGGAGGCACCAAGAACAATGTTCTCGTCACAAGACTATCAGAACGATTACAAGATACCTGCATGATCCTAAAAAACATTTAGTGAAAATTTGAGGAGATGAAAGTCAAAACTTCTATGCCAGGAGGCCTCACCAGAGTGACGAAGGACTGAGGTGTAAAAAGAATCCTACTCTCCGATATATATAATCCTAAGACTCAAAACATTTTGTACTAGACTCAACAACGTTAGCGATTCGATCAAGCAGAGGGCTCCTAAGTCAGGGATGGCTCTGATTACCAACTTGTAACTCCCACCATGCGTCTATACCTCCGACGTGTCGGGGCACGACTTAGAGGCATAGCCGCATGGTACGTTTGTCGCAAGAGGGGTAATCTTCACACAATCCCATGTACTAAATAAGAAAGGGATAAAGAGTTGGCTTACAATCGCCACTTCACACAAATACAAGTTAAACATACATCATCCAGATTACAATCAAGGTCCGACTACGGAACCAAAAATAAAAGAAGAAAACCCCAAATGCTAGATCCCCGATCGTCCCAACTGGGCTCCACTACTGATCAACAGGAAAAGACACAAAACAACAATCAAGAACTTCATCGAGCTCCCGCTTGAGCTCGGTTGCGTCACCTGCACTGGTATCATCGACACCTGCAACTGTTTGGAAGTATTTGTGAGTCACGAGGACTCAACAATCTCACACCCGCGAGATCAAGACTATTTAAGCTTATGGATAGGAAAGGGGTAATGAGGTGGAGCTGCAACAAGCACTAAGCAAATATGGTGGCTAACATACGCAAATAGGAGCGAGAAGAGAAGCAACACAACGGTCGTGAAGCTAGAAGTGATCAAGAAGTGATCCTGAAACTACTTACGTTCAAACATAACACAAGACCATGTTCACTTCTCGGACTCCGCCGAAAAGAGACCATCACGGCTACACACGCGGTTGATGCATTTTAATTAAGTTAAGTGTCAAGTTCTCTACAATCGGACATTAACAAATTCCCATCTACCACATAACCGCGGGCACGGCTTTCGAAAGTTCGAACCCTGCAGGGGTGTCCCAACTTAGCCCATCACAAGCTCTCACGGTCAACGAAGGATATCCTTCTCCCAGGAAGACCCGGTCAGACTCAGAATCCTGGTTACAAGACATTTCAACAATGGTAAAACAAGACCAGCGAAGCCGCCCGATGTGCCGACAATCCCGATAGGAGCCGCACGTATCTCGTTCTCAGGGCAACACCGGATGAGACTAGCTACGAGTAAAACCAACCCTCAAGTTTCCCCGAGGTGGCCCCGCAGGCAGCTCGGTTCGGACCAACACTTAGAGAAGCACTGGCCCCGGGGGGAGGGGGGTTAAAATAAAGATGACCCTCGGGAGCGCGACTCCCAAGGGAAAAGAATACGTGGTGGTGAGGCAAATGGTAAAACCAAGGTTGGGCCTTGCTGGAGGAGTTTTATTCAAAGCGAACTGTCAAGGGGTTCCCATAACACCCAACCGCGTAAGGAACGCAAAATCAAGGAACATAACACCGGTATGACGGAAACTAGGGTGACAAGAGTGGAACAAAACACCAGGCATAAGGCTGAGCCTTCCACCCTTTACCAAGTATATAGATGCATTAATTAAAACAAGAGATATTGTGATATCCCAACATATCCATACTCCAACATGGAACAAAACTTCAACATCACTTGCAACTAGCAACACTATAAGAGGGGCTAAGCGAAAGCGGTAACATAGCCAAACAACGGTTTGCTAGGAAGGCGGGTTAGAGGCTTGACATGGCAATATGGGAGGCATGATAAACAAGTGGTAGGTAGCGCGACATAGCGATAGAACGAACAACTAGCAAGCAAAGATAGAAGTAATTTTGAGGGTATGATCATCTTGCCTAAGATCCCGCAAGGAAGAAGAACGAGTCCATGAAGAAGACAAACGGATGTAGTCAAACGAATCCTCACAACTCCGAAACCGAAGCAAACGAGAGAAGCAAACCATAAAGAAGCAAGCAACATAGTAAACAACCATCACATAAACATGGCATGATGCACAACCAAGTATGATGCATGTCTGGTTTAATGAGGCATGGCATGGCAATATGTGCAAACAATACTACAAATTAAGTGGAGCTCGATATGCAACGAGTTGCATATTGACGAAACACCACATTCAAATATTTAGTTCACTCTCGTTTATGTACCCAACAATATTAAATGTTGTTAAACATGGCAATATGGTGAAGCATATGAACACTACCTATCTAGGCAAGTTTAAATGAGGCCGAAAACAACAACAATTCCAGAAAATCCTCATATGCATATTTCGCATTAGCTACTATTCTGCCCTAAACATAATTTTAGAGTTGTTAAACATGCAAAGTACCGCCACCATGTTAAACTAGGCATTTTCTACCCCATTCACATATAAAGTTTATTTAAAATGGAGCTATGGTTATTTAGTTATGAAATAAATCATTTTAACATGGCATTTAAGCAAATTAATGCAAACAACAAGTTTAACATTTTAAACATGGATGAAAGTGGCATATTATGAAACTATACAAAATTCTAAGCATTTTACATATAAAGTTTGTTTTAATCCGATGCACGGTTAGTGAGATATTAAATGCATGAAGTCTAGGGGTTATTCTGCAAAACAGGTAAATCCTGGAATAAATGCTAAAATCGCAGAGCCAAAAAAATATATGACATGGGCTGAATCTAGGCAGAGGTTCAACAGAACAGAAAAAGGGGGTTGGTGGTGGCCTCACCATGGGCCATGGCCCAGTCAGAGGAGAGACGAGGCAGACGGGCCGGCGCTGGGCTTGGGCAGCTGAGCCGGTTAGCGGGGCCCATGCGGCCCATGTGCGTGTGAGCGGCAGAGGAGGTTGGCGAGCTGGGTGCTCGTCCTCCTCGCGTACAGGGAGCAGCGGCGGCGGACTTCATATGGCGGTGGGGTGGCGCTCCGGTGCTGGGGTCGACCGGCCGGCGGCGGGGATGGATAGATCTGGTCGGCACAGGCCGGATCAAGTTGATCCCGGTCAGATCCGAGGCGGCAACCAAGGTCCGGTGATGGGGTCAGCGACCTGCAACGAGAGGGAGTCCGGTGAGGGCGCGAGCGAGAGAGAGATCGAAGCAGAGGAGCGAGGAGGCAACGGGCGCGGTGACTTGGGTCGGTGCTCGCAGGCGGCGGAGTGACGAGGGACGTCCGGGACGGCGCCGACAGAGTCCAGCGGTGGGGATCGGGGTCGCCGGCGGGAGGTTGTGGGGAGCTGCAGGGCTCGTGCGCGCGGGCTCACGGCGGGCGGCCTCGGGCCCAGATCAGCCCGCGGCGGGTCTACGATGGGCTTCGCCGGGCTCTGCGGGAGGTGGAGGGAGACAAAGGCTGAGGTGGCGCGCGGCGGTATGCTGCACCCAATGCAGATGGGGGCGGGGGCGAATGGCGGTGCGCCAAGTGGCGGCAGCGGGTTAGGCCGGCATGGAAATTGAGGAGGGGGTAGGTGGCTGGCGGCTGAGAGGTGGGAGGCGGGGTAGGGTTAGGTTTAGACTAGGTGAAAGGATCGATATGGTTGACTAGAGAGGGGGGGTGAATAGGCAACTAACATTTTTTAGCTTTTCTTTAACAATTTAAACTTTGCATCAAAGAAGGTTGTCTAGATATGCAACTAGGTGAGCAACCTATATGATGCAACGAGGATAGGTACACAAGCAAGCAAGAGATATGAAACAAGTAAGCTTGCTCAAATAAAGGCACGAGATAACCAAGAGTGGAGACGGTGGAGACGAGGATGTGTTGCCGAAGTTCCTTCCCTTTGAGAGGAAGTACGTCTCCGTTGGAGCGGCGTGGAGGCACAATGCTCCCCAAGAAGCCACTAGGGCCACCGTATTCTCCTCACGCCCTCACACAATGCGAGATGCCGTGATTCCACTATTGGTGCCCTTGAAGGCGGCGACCGAACCTTTACAAACAAGGTTGGAGATCTCTCCACAACTTAATTGGAGGCTCCCAACAAAAACCACGAAGCTTCACCACAATGGAATGTGGCTCCGAGGTGACCTCAACTGTCTAGGGTGCTCAAACACCCAAGAGTAACAAAATCCACACAAGAAAGTATGGGGGAAGCAAATATCCTTTGATGGAAGTGTAGATCTAGGTCTCCTCCTTCAATACCTAGCAAATCAACAAGTTTGAGTGGCTAGAGAGAGAGATCGGGCAAGAGAGCTTGAAGGGCATTAATGGTGGAGTGAGAGAGGTCAAAGGTGGGAGAAGCCCCCTTAAATAGTCACCCCACATTTCCAACCGTTACTGCGTTTTTTGCACTGCAGCGGTACAACCAGTCCTCGTCCCGGTACAACCGGGACTCGCGGTGTAACTGCAGAACCCTACCAAGCGGTACAATCGGATAGGCGGGCGGTAGTACCGGCTAAGAAAAATAACCGGACTAACCGCCTGGCTACCGCACAACCACCGCATCAAAACAGGAGCTTGACCGGTACTTGGGCGGTGCCTGGCCAGAACAACCGCATGGCCTTGAGCTCTTGGGCGGCTAAGTACTGAGCGGAAGAACCGCTCAGACAACCGGTGGTACCGGTCATCATGGAACGACCGGACCAACCGGGCCACTACCGCCCAAGAACCGCATCAAACCAGAAGCGAGAGCGGTACTTGAGCGGTGCATGGACGGAACCACCGCCCCAGCTGTTGCAGAGCATGGTGGCGGTACCACCGCCCGGAGGCAGTGGTACAACCGCTTGAGCAAAGCTCGTGAGCGACAAGACCCAGCGGTACAACTTCTCTAGAGAGCGGTACAACCGCTGGGCAGAAACAGTGAGCAGAAAAGAGGGGAAGAGGCAAGGAAAACTCTCTCTCCCACACACACCTAAGGAAGGCAAAGAGAGGGTGAGAAAAGTGTACGTGAACTGATTCCCCCAGAGCTTCCTAATGAGGATTCCCTCTTGATAGTATGGGTACTCTACGACCAAAGAAAATAAAAGCATGGAGGACACATCTTCGATCTTTTCCTTCGAGAGGCAATAACAATCCGATGTAAGCCTAAGCATCGAGAACCTGAAACATATAGCACACGATTAGACCACAAAGGGTTGTCATCATCATCCAAAACATAAAGTTGGGAAATGCCCTTTCAATCTCCCCCTTTTTGGTGGATGATGACAACAACACGATTTGCAAGAGATAAGTCAATGAAATCTAGACGGAACCCCCCCTGAATGTGTGCCCCAACAAGTACTAGCTGATAGAAAGCATGGGCACACTTTCAGGACTAGACTCCCCCTAGATTTTTTAGACTCATCACTCTGAGCTCAAAAGGATAGACAATAAAATACTTAGAGGCAATAATAACGATAATGACCTACGAACGGAAAGGTAAACGGAGTAACAAGTCTCACACACAGCACGGAACGAAACAGGTCCACAACCAAACACAAAACACGAGAAAAACCCAAGCAAATCCCCGAGACCTATAGAACCCTCTCCCCCTTTGGCATCAAGACACCAAAAAGGAAAAGAGCGAAGCTAGCGACCCAAAGCTCAGGCATCCTCCTCTGACTCCTCGGTTGCATCTGGATCTTCATCATCAGAGTCGTCATCATCGTCGTGATCAGGTTCTTCCATGGCATTGTCAGCTGCTGCAAACGAGGATGATGGCTGGGGAGGGGCTTCATCATCAGTCCAGGTGCTATGGGTAGAGATCCAACGCTCCTCTGGGGTGATGCTCTTCTCAGAGCCACTCTGAACCTGCATGTTGAGGTGCTTCATCATTGCAATTTGGCGACGCCGTGCAAGCTTCTCATTGACATGTGCCTCATACATCTTCTTCTGGATGTCAGCCTGGAGACAAAAGGTCTTCTTCACCTTGGCAGTAAGTTTGGCCACCCATGAAGGCTGGGCCCCTGGCTCCAGCTGAAATTCCTCATCGTCAGAAGTAGCATAGACATCCTCAGGAGCATGTTCAGGGAAGCGAGGCTCGGCATGCTTCTTCTTCTTAAGGAGCTTGACCTCATGAACAGTGAGGTTGTCTGGAGAAGTGAGGAGCTCTCCAGGACGACGAACAGCCCACACAGAGTTCAGAAAGCACATGACAAACGGAGCGTAGATTGGGACTTTACGGTAGATGACCATGTTGTACATCTCATGCCACAGCCAATTTGACACATCAAACGTTGCCCCTGTCCCCACCATGGGCTTCATAGCAACCATCAAATCAACCAGATAGCCATGAATCTCATCTTGATTGCCCACCTTGGGCAAGAGCACATTGTGGAACACTCAGTGCATGATGTCATAGACCTTCTCCAAATCCTTGGATTCTCCAATAATCCCATGGCCCCGAATGTACAGAGGGGCAAGCTTCTCCTTAGGCATGGACTCAGGAAAATCATGAGGGCAATTGCCACCCCTTCCTTCCAGACCGGTATCCTCGTACCCAATAGCATTGCAGAAAGCCCTCCAGGGAACGTGAAACAATTCATCGCAACACATGAAGGTGAGAGTGCGCGCATCATCTTCCCCAAAATGAACCGTGGCATAGAACTGATGGATGAGTTGAACATCAAAGTCACAGTTGACTGACATGATCTTGACAAGATCAAACTCCTCGCAGAGAGCTAGCGCCTAACCAAAATACTCCATGTTGTTTCTCCAATGATCAAAATCAATTGTCCACTGCTTGGCATATCTATTCTTGTTGTGCTCAAAGAGTTCATGAACAATCCGCACTTGCATCTCATTCTGGAACTGAACAGTGGTCCAACGGGGAGCAATGGGAACCTCATACGGATTCTTTGAGCGGAAGGCTTCCCAATCCTTGGCTTTCCAACGATGCAATGGCATAACCACACGTTGCTTAGCAGCTGCAGACTTTTCACGGCGAGTGGGCTTGGTGGGAATCACAACTTCTTCTTCATCATCAAACACAACCGGGCGCAAGGTCCTTCGTGCCCTGTTCTTGGTCTTGCGAGGAGCAGAGCGAGAACTCGAGCCACCTGAACACACACACGAAAAGAACACACAAAAACCCAACAAGGATGAGAGGATTGCACCCACTAGCAGAAAAGGAACAAGTTGCAACAACAGAGAAGATAGAACAATGCTTAGTGGTTGATATACTCCGGTTGTACCGGATCTTCCGCCGGTAGTACCGCTCCAGCGGTTGTACCGCTCGTAGGGGCGGTAGAACCGCTGACAGTGGCACTACCAGGGAAGATAGATCTAACCGAGGCATACGAATCACACAAGTAATATTCCGAATTCTAAGTGCTGCAAACAAGACAGGAGGCTAACAAAGAACTCTTCTAAGCCATAGATCAAACACTAAACGCGGAAAGATAAGTAAAGCCCTAGACAAGGAAGGACCCTAAAAAAATCTAGAGGCAAAGAACATGAGGCATTACCACCATCCATGGGAAGAGATCGGGAGGCCTCCACGGAGAGAATCCACGGAGAGCCAAGGATCCGAAGCGCGAGACGCACTCTGGGGCAGGGGTTGAGATGGCCGGCGGGTAGGGCAAAAAAAGAGGAACGAGGACGAAGGGAAAAAGACAACCCTTCAGCCCCGTCGAGTATATATAGGCCCGTACACACACCCCGGTAGAACCGCTTAGGGGAGCGGTTGTACCGCTCGTTTGGTACAGACCGGTGGATGGAGGCGGTACTTCCGGTGCCTGGGAGGCAGCGGTAGTACCGCATGACATCAACCGGTAGTACCGGACGTGGGTTACCATGGGTTTGTGCGGTGGAACCGCCCAAGCACCGAACGGAGACCCTTGGGACGGCACAACCCGGTACCAGCGGTAGAACCGCTCGTGGTACCGGTTGTACCGCCCGACCACCTAAGCCCAAGCCAAGATCAAAAGAGTGCAATCCGAAGGGAGGAAGAAGGGGCACAAAATAGGAGAGAAACAACACCCTAGGAGAACCTAACACAAAGAGCAAAGAGAGAAAGAGAGAAAACAACACGAGAACAACAAGGCTAACTCCAACCTCCCGAAGAGAGGACGGTGGCCGAGGCCACCAATGTTTGAGTCAATTGGTATGGCACCGCGAAGAATTATCCTTGGGTCCATGACCAAAACTCGTCTTTGAAGCACAAGCACCATCAAATATGGCTAATGTGAAAGACACAATCAATTTATGCATAATGGGGGGAGGGAGAGTTCATTGAGAGAACAACACTCCCCCTATGTCCATGCCTACACCTAAACTAGACAACAAATTGAGCGTGGTAGGGTGTGCAAGGGTTCAAGCCACATTGCTCGAATCAATGATATTTAGCTCATGCCTTAACTCGCGAAATCTTGCTTCATCTTAGGGCTTCGTGAAAATATCTGCAAGGTTGTCATGAGTGTTGACATAGTTGAGCTCGATCTCTCCCCGTCTAATCTGATCCCGGATGAAGTGATACCGGATCTCAATATGCTTCGTCTTGAAATGTTGCACCGGATTGAGAGAGATCTTGATGTCACTTTCATTGTCACACCAAAGAGGCACTTTGTCACAAGTGACACCGTAATCCTTTAAATTTTGCCTCATCCATAGGAGTTGAGCACAACAACTACCGGCGGCAACATACTCCACCTCAGTGGACGAGAGAGACACACAACTTTGCTTTTTGGAAGACCAACTTACCAAAGAGCAACCAAGGAATTGGCACCCTCCGGAAGTGGACTTCCTATCCACTTTGTCTCCCGCCCAATCGGAATCCGAGTACCCTACAAGCTTGAAGTTTGATCCTCTAGGGTACCATAGGCCAAAGTTTGGGGTATGAGCCAAATATCAAAAGATTCGTTTGACCGCCACATAGTGACTTTCCTTAGGTGCGGCTTGAAACCGTGCACAAATTCCCACACTCAACATGATGTCCGGTCTAGATGCAGAAAGGTAAAGCAAGGATCCAATCATGGAACGATATACCTTTTGATCCACCACTTTACCATTGGGATCTAAGTCAAGTTGGCACTTGGTGGGCATTGGAGTGGAAGCCGGCTTGACGTCACTTAGCTTGAATCTCTTGAGCATGTCTTGAGTGTATTTGGATTGATTGATGAAGGTTCCTTCTCTTCTTTGCTTCACTTCGAACCCTAGAAAGAACTTCAACTCTCCCATGGAGGACATCTCGAACTTTGAGGTCATGAGAGCGGAAAATTCCTCATTGAAAGCTTTGTTAGGAGAACCAAAGATAATATCATCAACATATAATTGGCACACAAACAACTCCCCTTTGACCTTCTTAGTAAAAAGAGTGGGGTCGATTAGCCCAACTTCAAAACCACGATCTTGTAACAACTCGGTAAGGTGGTCATACCACGCACATGGGGCTTGTTTAAGGCCATAGAGCGCCTTATCGAGTTGATACACATGATCGGGAAAGTAGGGATCCTCGAACCCGGGGGGTTGCTTGGCGTAAACCAATTCATTAATGGGACCATTAAGAAAAGCACTCTTCACATCCATTTGTTGTAACTTAAAATTATGATGAGAAGAATATGCAATCAACATGCGAATGGATTCAAGACGAGCAACGGGAGCAAAGGTTTCACCGTAGTCGATACCCTCGACTTGGGAGTAGCCTTGTGCTACCAAACGAGCCTTGTTGCGAATGATAATCCCATGGGCATCTTGCTTGTTCTTGAATATCCACTTGGTTCCAATGACATTGTGGTTCCCTGTTGGCCTTGGCACCAATCTCCACACTTTGTTGCGCTCAAAGTTGTTGAGTTCTTCGTGCATGGCATTGAGCCAATCCAGATCTTCTAGCGCCTCATAGACCTTGTGGGGTTCCACACAAGAGACAAATGCGTGATGCTCACAATAATTTGCTAATTGTCTACGAGTGCTTACCCCCTTTCTTAAGCTTCCAAGCACATTCGTCATGAGATGATCCTTGGTGGAGAGCTTGGATGCAATCTTGGCGGCACGACGCTCTAATTCCTCCTCGGTGGTGAGTTGAGGAGCGGTTACTTGATCATCTTGAGCGCCTCCATGAACTTGTTCTTGATCTTGAACTTGCTCGGGGGAGAGAACTTGACCTTGGGCATCACTTGGTGTGTCAACACCGTCTTGAGTATGATCTTGCCCTTGGTCTTGTTCATGAGGTTGAGGGCCTTCACTTTGTTCTTCGGAAGCGTGTGGGCCTTGGGTTGGTGATGGCTCCACTTGAGTGGAGCATTGTCCTTCTCCTTCGGCCACAAGGGGTTCCTCAATGGGTAGGATAAAACCAACACCCATTCTTCTTATGGCTTGAGGAGGAATTTCATCACCTACATCACAAGTGCCACTTTGCTCCACTTGTGAGCCGTTATTCTCATGAAACTCCACGTTACACGTCTCCTCAATAAGTCCTGTGGATTTATTGAGGACACGGTAAGCATGAGAGTTTGTAGCATAACCAACAAATATTCCCTCATGAGCTCTAGCCTCAAATTTAGACAACCGAACACCTTTCTTGAGAATGAAACACTTACACCCGAATACCCGGAAGTACTTGAGGTTGGGATTGTTACCGGTGAGTATCTCATATGGAGTCTTGTTCAAGCCCTTGCAGAGGTAGAGCCGATTGGATGCATGACACGCGGTGTTGATGGCTTCGGCCCAAAAGTTGTACGGAGACTTGAACTCCACCATCATGGTCCTTGCCGCATCCATCAACGTCCGGTTCTTCCTTTCCGCAACAACGTTTTGTTGAGGGGTGTATGGTGCGGAAAATTGATGCTTGATTCCCTCATCACTAAGAAATTCATCCAAGGTGTAGTTCTTGAACTCGGTGCCGTTGTCACTTCTTATTGTCAAGATCTTTGCATTGTGTTAACGTTGTGCTTCATTTGCAAAGTCAATGACGGTTTGTTGGGTCTCGCTCTTCCTCTTGAAGAAATACACCCACGTGTACCTTCAGTAGTCATCCACAATCACCAAGCAATACTTCCTACCTCCAAGACTATCGAAGGATGGAGGCCAAAGAGATCCATGTGAAGGAGCTCCAAAGGCCTCTTTAAATAAATGATAGTCGTGGGAGGGTGAGCCTTCTCATGTAGCTTTCCTTCGATACAGGCACTGCAAGCACGATCTTTAGCAAAACTAACATTCGTTAGTCCACGAACATGGCCCCCCTTGAGGAGACTTTGCAAAGATCTCATATTGACATGGGCTAAACGGCGATGCAAAAGCCATCCCACATCAACTTTAGCCATTAGGCATGTCGCGGTCTTAGTGGGTCGCTCCAAAAAGTTAATCACATATAGACCGTTCTCGACATGCCCAACAAAGGCTACTTTAAGAGTCTTTCTCCACAAGAGGGCCACTGTATCGATATCAAAGAAAGTGGCAAAGCCCATGATTGCAAGTTGATGAACGGAAAGTAAATTGTATGCAAGGGACTCAACAAGCATGACCTTCTCGATCGTGAGATCATGAGAGATGACCACCTTGCCAAGTCCCAATACCTTAGAAGATGAGGCGTCACCCCACTCGACATTTGTGGGCATAGATGGAACCTTGTGCACGTCCACCGCCAAGTCCTTGCTTCCGGTCATATGATTTGTAGCTCCGCTATCAAGCAACCATGATCCACCACCGGAAGCAAACACCTACAAGAGATCAATGCTTGGTTTTAGGTACCCATTTTGTAATGGGTCCTTTGATGTTAGTAACAAGGGTCTTAGGAACCCAAATAGACCATTCAATGTATTCATGAAGAGAACCAACAAATTTGGCATAAACATGCCCATCACTAGCACAGCATAACACATAAGAAGGATTAAAATCGCCGGCTTTGTTGGGAGGGGTGACATTGCCCTTCTTGACATTGTTCTTCTTCTTCTCCTCGGGGGCACTCTCTCCCTCCCTCACAAAGGTTTGCATGAGAGGAGGAGGTCGTTTGGTCTTGTCATTCTTCTTCTTGTTCTTGGAGTCGGGCACGTACCCAACCCCTTCCTTGGCCACAACTCCCTTTTGGTTGATCAAGAGATCGTTGAGGTTCTTCTTGCCTTGTATGCAAGTCGCAAGACCTCTCTCAAGTTGCTCCTTCAACTTAGAATTTTCCTCAACAAGATGTATATGCTCACAACACGGGTTAGTAGCATTTTCATTATCAATTAAAACCATATGAGGAAAAGTTGCTTTCTCCTTAGTTAGCTTCACTTGGAGTTGATCATGAGACTCCTTGAGACTAGCGTGAATACCCTTCAAGGCCTTGTGGGCCTTGTCAAGTATATCAAACTCCTCTTTGAGTCTAGCAAGATCAACCCCGAGTTTGGCCTTCTCGGAATTTAGCACACGAGAAACAATGAGGTCATGATCACAATCTTTCTTTAACTTAGCATGATCAACGTTGTGTGACTCCTCAAGAACCAAACGAAGACCACACTCTTCCTCAAGAACATTGGAAAGATCCGAGATCTCATCGGCATAGTCACGACTATGCCCTTCAATCTTAGAGATGGTGTCCTCGTGAGCCTCGATCATGTCATTGGCTTTACCAAGTTGTTCCAAGAGAGCAACAAAGTGCTTCTTGGATTTTCCCTTGAGTTTGCCCATAAAGGCCTCAAACTCGTTAGCCTCCACATTAGCTCCCTCAAGTTCATTAATGCAATCCGTCGGGGAAGGATGATTAATGATGGTAGTTTTGATGTTGGAGGTTACCTTGTTGGTGGCTTTAGCCATGAGGCACTTGGCGGTGATGCTCTCGTTGGGTGAGTCGAAGAGAGACACCCGTGACGTTGTTTCAATGGCAACGGAGGCCATGGCAACCGACTCATCATCTTCATCATCGTCATCATCCTCATTGTACTCTTCTTGCACAACCAAAGCCTTGGGAGGAGTCTTCTTGGAGAAGTTGTTCTTGTTGGGGAACGACTTGGCCTTGTCCTTTCGGATGAGCTTGCCACCATTGTCTTCCCTCTTCTCATACGGGCATTCCGCAACGAAATGACTCACGTTGCCACAATTGTAGCAAGTCCTTACACGTTGCTTGCCCCTTGTACCACTCGAGTTGTTTTTGCTAAAGTTTGGCCTCGAGTTTTTCTTGCTCCAAAATTGCCTTGAAGCAAGTGCCATGTGTTCATGATATGCATACTTTGTATCTTCGGGGTTGCTCTCCTCTTCTTCCTCTTCTTCGTCTTCCACGATGAGCTTGGCCTTCAATGCAAGGTTAGGCTTCTTTGCCCGTTGAGAATGGAGCACCGCATTGTCGGCGGTCTTGTCCAAAATGTTCATGGCCACAAACTCATCCAACACTTCGCTTGAGGTCAAAGTGTGGAAGTCCGGTCTTTGACGAATGACGGAGGACATGGCCTTGTGATAGGGCATCATTGCCTTGAGGAATTTGCGCTTGATCCAATTGTCATTCGTGTCCTTGCTCCCATGATCTCGTAGTGAGACCGCGAGTTTGGTTACTCTCCGATAGAGCTCACGAGGTTCTTCATCTTCCTTCATTGCAAACTCA
The DNA here is from genome assembly GCF_002162155.2 of Triticum dicoccoides. Taxonomy (NCBI): domain Eukaryota; kingdom Viridiplantae; phylum Streptophyta; class Magnoliopsida; order Poales; family Poaceae; genus Triticum; species Triticum dicoccoides. The sequence goes on along the minus strand of NC_041384.1, from coordinate 399,122,307 downwards.
TCGGCCTCATCTTGTACCACTTCATAGTTGGAGCGTTGAATGCTTGCGCTTCCCCGGTAGAGAGACACGACACAATGCCATGCATCTTTGGCCAAGGCGAAAGGACGAAGATGAGGTAGGTCTTCGGGTGGAATTGCATCTTGAATGATGAAGAGAGCATTCTCATTGAATTGATTGTCTGCGGCTTCTCGAGGAGTGAAGTTGCTTGGATCATGTGGGTAGAAACCTTCTTCAATGATTCTCCAAAGGTTAGTGTTCACATGATTTAAATGATGTTTAAAGCGGTAAACCCAAGAATCAAAATCCTCATTTTTCACAATCTTAGGGGGAGGACCGGCATGATTCAAATGAGTGGAAGGAACCGGTCCACCATAAACAAGTGGTGGTTCCACATGGGCAAAGATGCCGGTGCCATTCTTGCCACTAGAAGAAGGAGCATTTTCAGTACTAGCTTCCCCCTTGTCGGGGATAGCATGCGTCACCTTGTTGGCGGGATCACCCACTTTCAACGGTGCGGTGGATAGTTTAAGCCCCTCAAGAAATTTAGTAAACATGCTTTCGACTTCGGTCGTCATGGAGGTTTTCAATGTCCCCAAGGCCACATTGAACTCCTCACGAGAGACCGAAGTTCCCCCATCTCCTGTAGACGAGATCGGATTCACACCGGAGTGTTCCTCCACACCGTCTACGGTATCAACCATACTCTTTGGACGGTAAATTCCTTAATAAAGAGACAGGGCTCTGATACCAATTGAAAGGATCGATATGGTTGACTAGAGGGGGGGGGGTGAATAGGCAACTAACAATTTTTAGCTTTTCTTTAACAATTTAAACTTTGCATCAAAGAAGGTTGTCTAGATATGCAACTAGGTGAGCAACCTATATGATGCAACGAGGATAGGTACACAAGCAAGCAAGAGATATGAAACAAGTAAGCTTGCTTAAATAAAGGCACGAGATAACCAAGAGTGGAGACGGTGGAGACGAGGATGTGTTGCCGAAGTTCCTTCCCTTTGAGAGGAAGTACGTCTCCGTTGGAGCGGTGTGGAGGCACAATGCTCCCCAAGAAGCCACTAGGGCTACCGTATTCTCCTCACGCCCTCACACAATGCGAGATGCCGTGATTCCACTATTGGTGCCCTTGAAGGCGGCGCCGAACCTTTACAAACAAGGTTGGGGCTCTCTCCACAACTTAATTGGAGGCTCCCAACAAAAACCATGAAGCTTCACCACAATGGAATGTGGCTCCGAGGTGACCTCAACCGTCTAGGGTGCTCAAACACCCAAGAGTAACAAAATCCACACAAGAAAGTATAGGGGAAGCAAATATCCTTTGGTGGAAGTGTAGATCTAGGTCTCCTCCTTCAATCCCTAGCAAATCAACAAGTTTGAGTGGCTAGAGAGAGAGATCGGGCAAGAGAGCTTGAAGGGCATTAATGGTGGAGTGAGAGAGGTCAAAGGTGGGAGAGGTAGGTGGGAGAAGCCCCCTTAAATAGTCACCCCACATTTCCAACCGTTACTGCGTTTTTTGCACTGCAGCGGTACAACCGGTCCTCGTCCCGGTACAACCGGGACTCGCGGTGTAACTGCAGAACCCTACCAAGCGGTACAACCGGACAGGCGGGCGGTAGTACCGGCTAAGAAAAATAACCGGACTAACCGCCTGGCTACCGCACAACCACCGCATCAGAACATGAGCTTGACCGGTACTTGGGCGGTGCCTGGCCAGAACAACCGCATGGCCTTGAGCTCTTGGGCGGCTAAGTACTGAGCGGAAGAACCGCTCGGACCACCGGTGGTACCGGTCATCGTGGAACGACTGGACCAACTGGGCCACTACCGCCCAAGAATCGCATCAAACCAGAAGCGAGAGCGGTACTTGAGCGGTGCATGGACGGAACCACCGCCCCAGCTGTTGCGGAGCATGGTGGCGGTACCACCGCCCGGAGGCAGCGGTACAACCGCTCGAGCAAGCTGGTGAGCGACAAGACCCAGTGGTACAACCGCTCTAGAGAGCGGTACAACCGCTGGGCAGAAACAGTGAGCAGAAAAGAGGGGAAGAGGCAAGGAAAACTCTCTCTCCCACACACACCTGAGGAAGGCAAAGAGAGGGTGAGAAAAGTGTATGTGAACTGATTCCTGCAGAGCTTCCTAATGAGGATTCCCTCTTGATAGTACGGGTACTCTACGACCAAAGAAAATAAAAGCGTGGAGGACACGTCTTCGATCTTTTCCTTCGAGAGGCAATAGCAATCCGATGTAAGCCTAAGCATCGAGAACCTGAAACATATAGCACATGATTAGACCACAAAGGGTTGTCATCATCATCCAAAACATAAAGTAGGGAAATGCCCTTTCACTAGGTTTAGCCCAAAATGGACTAGGTGCGGGGGGGGGAGGGTTTAAATAGGCAGGGATTAGGTTTAGGGGTGTTTGAGGGGCTTTCGGGGCCCTCCGATCACGATCGGATGAATCCGAACGCGAGGGGGGGGTCTAGGATGGGCCTAGGTGGACTGTGTAGGAGGTTGTGGGTTGAGAGGAGAGAAGAGAAAATGGCCCGGCACAGTCTTCGGAGACCGAAAACATCTGACGTATGACCGGTTATAATGCCGCTATAGTTATCCGTTGGGGCATCAGACGGACTCCGTATGCGATTAAATTTGGCAGGCGTTCTATCTACACAATAATAAGAGCACACGCCAACTTTCACCTCATTTCGAGAACATTTTCCGGCCCCTTATAAAATAATATTTCGGAGGTGCCGCGGGCACGTGCAAGTGTGTCTGGGCTCAGAATGGACAACGGAAGGAACGGGGAGACCATGACGGATGCAAGTTTTAAAAACATGAGGATGAAATGCACATGATGACATGGCAAGATGCAACACGCAAGCGAATTACAAGGCAACAACAACGAATAACTGGAAGACACCTGGCGCAACGGTCTCGGGGCGTCACAACCTTCATCCACTGCCTTGCTAACTTCCTTCCTCTTTATTGATTTTGAATTGTCAAGTAAAACCGACAAGAAAAAGCAATAAAATTCACTCTTCAGAACTCATTTGTGCATGATACTGACAATCACTACTTTGATGTAAGGCAAACACACGATTCCAGGATGGAATAATACGAAAAACAGGACGGCATGGCATATTCACAACTGTTTGTGTAAACTAAGTAGAAACCATTTCAACAAATAAGAAGCAATGCAAGCTAGACACCACATGAAAGATGCAACCAATATGACTCTGCCAGGTTAAAAGCGTCCCATCATAAATGGCATTTCAACAAATTAGAAGCTGTGCATGCTATAAATCGTATGAAAGATGCAACTAATATCACACTGCATATACTAAAGGTGTCTCGTCATATTGATTTATGCGGGATACAAAAAACAATAGTTTTTTGTAAGGACATGCTTAATAGACAGATGTACTATGTACTAAAAATAGGAAGGCATGTAACATTAACAGGTATAATGTATAAACTAAGCAAAATAGCACATGCAATTTAACTAGATTGGAAGAATTACAATCTAGACACCACATGCAACATGCAACCACATATCACGCTGCCAAGTTAGAGCAAGCACCTGCGATGCTAGTGTAGGGGAAATGCAGTAATCAACTATAGAGCTACGTTCACTATCTTCATCTAGCCTTGCTATTTCTTAAGAATCATGTGGGGAGGCTGACACTGCATTCTTTAAATGAGGATCTTTTATCACAGTAGTCCACTAGCCTGACTGCCTCATCATAAGTGATTGATGAGGGATACACAAGAACATTAGTTTGATGTAAGAACATGGTTAATAGACAGATGTACTAGTATGTACCAAAAACAAGAAGGCATGTCATATTCAAAGGTATAGTGTGGAAGCTAAGCACATGCAATTTAACCAAATTGGAAGCAATACAAGCTAGACATCCGACTGGAGTGGTGAGCATGATCATCTAGGTCGTGAGAGCCTGGTGGGAGGCGGGCTTCTTGGCCACCATCGTGGCTTTTTAGTTGGCTTCCAGGTGATGCATGTCTGTGCTGGGCTTTTCACTGGCTCGGCCAGTGCCCTGACTAGCTATTTGTCTTCTGGTGCTCCCGCAATGGTGGTTCATGTAAAAATATCTTTCCTTATCTTGATAAAGACTGACTTCGGCCTTTCGAATACAAGCTAGACACCATATGCAACATGCAACCACATATGACACCGTGAAGTTATAGCAAGCACCTGGGATGGTAGTTCACGGCGAGCGAGATCATCAACTCCAGAGCTATGTTTACCGTCTCCATATGTTAAACATCCAACCTTTAAAGAGAAAACACATGTCTTGCTTGCCCGGGAAGCAAGCAGGAGCGCCTCTCTCTTTTCTTTTCTGCTTCTGTGAAGGCAGAGTCTGAAATACCCTTGCATAAAAACACAATAGTGAGAGTATGGGTGAAGTGTGTGCAGAACTAGTGCACTGTAAAAGTAGTTGATGACCCACAAGTATAGGGGATCTATCGTAGTCCTTTAGATAAGTAAGAGTGTCGAACCCAACAAGGGGCAGAAGGAAATGATAAGCGGTTTTCAGCAAGGTATTCTTTGCAAGTACTAAAACAAGTGGTAACAGATAGTTTTATGATAAGATAATTTGTAACGAGCAACAAGTATCAAAGGTAAATAAAGTGCAGCAAGGTGGCCCAATCCTTTTTGTTGCAAAGGACAAGCCTGAACAAACTCTTATATAAGGAAAAGCGCTCCCGAGGACACATGGGAATATCGTCAAGCTAGTTTTCATCATGTTCATATGATTCGCGTTCAGTACTTTGATAATTTGACATGTGGGTGGACCGGTGCTTGGGTGCTGTTCTTACTTGAACAAGCATCCCACTTATGATTAACCTCTATTGCAAGCATCCGCAACTACAACAAAAGTATTAAGGTAAACCTAACCATAGCATGAAACATATGGATCCAAATCAGCCCCTTATGAAGCAACGCATAAACTAGGGTTTAAGCTTCTGTCACTCTAGCAACCCATCATCTACTTATTACTTCCCAATTCCTTCATCTAGGCCAAATAATGGTGAAGTGTTATGTAGTCGACGTTCACATAACACCACTAGAGGCTAGACAACATACATCTCATCAACATATCAAACGAATACCAAATTCACATGACTACTAATAGCAAGATTTCTCCCTTGTCCTCAGGAACAAACGTAACTACTCACAAAGCATAAACATGTTCATAATCAGAGGGGTAATAATATGCATAAAGGATCTGAACATATGATCTTCCACCAATTAAACCAACTAGCATCAACTACAAGGAGTAATTAACACTACTAGCAACCTACTAGCACCAATCCCGGACTTGGAGACAAGAATGGGATACAAGAGATGAACTAGGGTTTTGAGATGAGATGGTGCTGATGAAGATGTTGATGGAGATTGCCCTCTCCTGATGAGAGGAGCGTTGGTGATGACGATGGCGATGATTTCCCCCTCCGGGAGGGAAGTTTCCCCGGCAGAACAGCTCTGCCGGAGCTCTAGATTGGATCCGCCAAGGTTCCGCCTCGTGGCGGCGGAGTTTCGTCCCGAAAGGTTGCTTCTTATTTTTTTCTCGATGAAAGACTTCATATAGGAGAAGATGGTCATCGGAGAGCCACCAGGGGGCCCACGAGGTAGGGGGCGCCCCCACCCTCGTGGGAAGGGTGTGGGCCCCCTGGTCTTCATCTTTGGCGAGGATTTTTCATTATTTATTATAAGGTATTCCGTGGAGATTCGGGACTTTTGGAGTTGTGCAGAATAGGTCTCTAATATTTGCTCCTTTTCCAGCCCAGAATTCCAACTGCCGGCATTCTCCTACCTTACGTAAACCTTGTAAAATAAGAGAGAATAGCCATAATATTGTGACATAATGTGAAATAACAGCCCACAATGCAATGAATATCGATATAAAAGCATGATGCAAAATGGACGTATCAACTCCCCCGAGCTTAGACCTCGCTTGTCCTCAAGAGAAAGCCTATAACAATAAATATGTCCCCATGTTTAGAGGTAGAGGCGTCGATAAAAATAAAATACGGACATGAGGGCATCATGATTATTCTCAGAGCAGCAACTTATATAATTCTTGTCATATGATATCTTATGCTAGAGTAATAATTCAATCACAATATCAAGTATGAATCGTAAAGTTCATTGAAAACTAACAAACTATAATCTCAGTCATTGAGGCAATTGCAATTTATCATAACATAGGAAAGAGTCAATGTATAAGAGCTTTTCAGCAAGTCCACATACTCAACTATCATATAGTCTTCCACAATTGCTGACACTCACGCAATACTTATGGGTATGGAGTTTTAATCGGACACAGAGAAAGATAGGGGCTTATAGTTTTGCCTCCCAACGTTTTACCTAAAGGGTAATGTCAACAGTAATAGTTCATAAAAACCCACATCTAATTAGCCATATATACCGGGATCTTTCCAACATATTGTGCTTGCCAAAGGGTAAAGTGTAAAAAGGAAGGGTAAAGATCACCATGACTCTTTTGCAGTTAAGGAGATAAAAGTAAAAGATAGGACCTTCGCAGAGGGAAGCAGAGGTTGTCATGCGCTTTTATGGTTGGATGCACAAAATCCTAATGTGAAAGAACATCACCTTATATTACCCCTTGTGATATGAACCTTTATTATGCAGTTTGTCACTTTTATTACTTCCACATCACAAGATCGTATAAAGCTTATTTCTCCCACACTAATCATACATATTTAGAGCAATTTTTATTGCTTTGCACCGATGATGACTTACTTGAAGGATCTTATTCAATCCATAGGTAGATATGGTGGACTCTCATGGCAAAACTGGTTTAAGGGTATTTGGAAGCACAAGTAGTATCTCTACTTGGTGCTGAGAATTTGGCTAGCATGAGGGAGAAAGGCAAGCTCAACATGTTGGAGGATCCAGGACAATATAATTTATCTCATATGTAAGAAAACATAACCCATTATGTTGTCTTCCTTGTCCAATGTCAACTCTTTAGCATGTCATATTTTAATGAGTGCTCACAATCATAAAAGATGTCCAAGATAGTATATTTATATGTGAAGACCTCTCTTTCTTTATTATTTCCTATTAATTGCAACGATGACCAAAACTATGTTTGTCAACCCTCAATAACTTTTAGTCATCATACTCTTTCTATGTGAGATCATTACTCTCCATAAGACTCACATGATCTCTTTGTTTCTTTTTATTTCTTTCTCTTTTCCTTTATTCATTTGGGATCATGGCAAAAATAATCAAGCCCTTGACTCAACACTAATCTTTATTATATAGCTCACGGACTCGTTTACATAGAAGGATAATAAAGCAAAACTCAGATCATACTAAGAACTTTATTCTACTAGATCAAAATACCACTAATAGGATCGAACTAGGAAAAACGGTAATTATAAAAGTGATGGTGATACGATACCGGGGCACCTCCCCCAAGCTTGGCAGTTGCCAAGGGGAGTGCCCATACCCATGTGATTATATCTCCTTGGTTGGTGAAGAAGGTGGAGGTGTTGTTGATGATGGATAGTCGCACATCGAGCGTAGGAGGTCTTCTAACTTGCGGATAATGCCCTTGAGTGCGATGATATGCTCCTTCAACAAAATATTTTCACGTGTGAGATACTTATTTTGTATACGAGCCAACTCAATCATCTTGAAAGCTTCAATTTCTGTAGGGGTAATAAGATTATGATCCAGTTGAAGGGTGTCTTCTGTTGCTAGAACTTGGTCCTCCACGGCCTTCTTGATCCCTTCATCCTTGTTAATCTCCATAGGTTCTTCTCTCTTCAGCTCTATCTTTTTTAGCCAAGCATCGTTGCCCTCATGGTTGGAGGAGGAGGGAGACGACATAGTGCTTGGCCTTGACAACCCTGACAGAAAACAGCTCAAAACAAAGATAGGACATTTTTGCGTGATACGGGAGTCAAAACCCCCGGGAGATTATATAATGAATTTTTACCGACCAAAACACGTGTTCTGTATGAAAACGGAGTCCGGAAGGCACACGAGGTGGGGGGCGCGCCCAGGGGGGTAGGGCGCGCCCTCCACCCTCGCGGGGCCCTCGTGTCCTTCCCAGACTGCTACTTAATTTTCTATTTTTCTAAATATTCCAAAACGGAGAAATATTGCATTAAAAATTGTTTGGAGTCGGTTTACTTACCGTACCACATACCTATTCCCTTTTCGGAGTCTGAAACATTCTGGAAAGTGTCCCTTATGTATTCCTCCGGGGTTACAGTTTCGATAATATTGGTTTCAATATTTATGGGATTACCTGAGATATAATGTTTGATTCTTTGACCGTTTACCACCTTTGGATTTGTGCCTTTGAAGTTATTGATTTTTATGACACCAGAATGATAGACCTCCTCGATAACATAGGGGCCTTCCCATTTAGAGAGAAGTTTTCCTGCAAAAAATCTTAAACAAGAGTTGTATAGCAATACATAATCACCTACATTGAACTCACGCTTTTGTATCCTTTTGTCATGCCATCTTTTAACCTTTTCTTTAAACAACTTGGCATTTTCATAAGCTTGGGTTCTCCATTCATCAAGTGAGCTAATATCAAATAAACTCTTTTCACCGGCAAGTTTGAAATCATAGTTGAGCTCTTTAATAGACCAATATGCCTTATGTTCTAGTTTGAGAGGTAAGTGACATGCTTTTCCATATACCATTTTATACGTAGACATACCCATAGGATTTTCATTTGCGGTTCTATAGGCCCGTAATGCATCATCAAGTTTCTTGGACCAATTCTGTCTAGATATATTGACAGTCTTTTGCAAAATTAATTTGAGTTCTCTATTACTCAATTCTACTTGACCACTAGACTGTGGGTGATACGGAGATGCAATTCTATGATTGACATCATATTTAGCAAGCATTTTACGGAAAGCACCATGAATAAAATGTGAACCACCATCAGTCATTAAATATCTTGGGACTCCAAACCTCGGAAAAATAACTTCTTTAAGCATTTTAATAGAAGTGTTATGATCAGCACTACTAGTTGGAATAGCTTCTACCCACTTAGTAACGTAATCAACAACAACTAAAATATATGTATATCCATTAGAGGCAGGAAAAGGTCCCATATAATCAAAGCCCCAAACATCAAACGGTTCAATAACAAGTGAATAATTCATAGGCATTTCTTGACGTCTACTAATATTACCAATTCTTTGACATTCATCCCAACATAGGACAAACTTACGGGCATCCTTGAAGAGAGTAGGCCAATAAAAACTGGATTGAATACCTTATGTGCAGTTCTATCTCCCGCGTGGTGTCCTCCATAAGTTTTGGAGTGGCACTTGTGTAGGATCTATTCCTGTTCATGCTCAGGTACACAACGTCTAATAACACCATCTACTCCTTCTTTATAAAGATTTTGGTCATCCCAAAAGTAATGTCTCAAATCATAGAAGAACTTTTTCTTTTGTTGGTATGTGAAGCTAGGTGGTATAAATTTAGCAACTATGTAATTAGCATAATCAGCATACCAAGGGGTACTACGAGAAGTACTTATGACATTTAATTGTTCATCAGGAAAGCTATCATCAATAGGTAGTGGGTCATCAAGAACATTCTCTAACCTAGATAAGTTGTCTGCAACGGGGTTCTCAGCTCCTTTTCTATCAACAATATGCAAATCAAATTCTTGTAGCAAGAGAACCCATCTAATAAGTCTAGGTTTAGCATCTTTCTTCTCCATAAGATATTTAATAGCAGCATGATCAGTGTGGATAGTTACTTTAGAATCAACAATATAAGGTCTGAACTTATCACAAGCAAATACAATTGCTAAAAGTTCTTTTTCAGTAGTAGCACAATTTCTTTGAGCATTGTCTAGGGTCTTACTAGCATAATGAATAACATTTAATTTCTTATCAACTCTTTGCCCTAGAACAGCACCTACAGCATAATCGCTAGCATCACACATAATTTCAAAGGGTAAATTCCAATCAGGTGGCTGAACAATAGGTGCAGAGACTAATGCTTTCTTAAGTATTTCAAATGCTTCTACACAATCATCATCAAAGACTAATGGTATATCATTTTGTAATAAATCAGTCAGAGGCCGAGAAATTTTTGAGAAGTCCTTAATGAACCTCCTATAAAATCCGGCGTGACCAAGGAAACTTCTTATACCTTTGATGTCCTTGGGACATGACATCTTTTCAATAGCATCAACCTTGGCTTTATCAACTTCAATACCTCTTTCAGAAACTTTATGCCCCAAGGCAATACCCTCATTAGCCATAAAGTGGCACTTTTCCCAATTCAAGACAAGATTAGTTTCTTCACATCTCTGCAAAACTCGATCGAGATTGCTCAAGCAATCATCAAAAGAAGATCCATAGACAGAAAATTTGTCCATGAAAACCTCACTAATCTTTTCACAAAAGTCAGAGAATATAGCCATCATGCATCTTTGAAAGGTAGCAGGTGCATTACATAAACCAAAAGGCATACGTCTATAAGCAAAGGTACCAAAAGGGCATGTAAAAGTAGTCTTTGATTGATCTTTAGCCGACACAGGTATTTGAGAGAAACCAGAATAACCATCTAGAAAGCAATAATGTGTATGTTTGCATAATCTTTCTAGCATTTGATCGATAAAAGGTAAGGGGTAATGATCTTTCTTAGTAGCCTTATTTAATTTGTAGAAATCAATTACCATCCTATAACAGTAATACCTCCCTTCTTAGGGACACAATGAACATGACTTACCCACTGACTATCAGCAACGAGATAAATTATACCTGCCTCCAGAATCTTTAGTATTTCTTTTCTTACCACTTCTTTCATTTTAGGATTCAGACGTCGTTGAGGATCACGAACTGGTTTGGCATCTGCTTCCAAATTTATTTTATGTTGACATAGAGTGGGACTAATGCCCTTAAGATCATCAAGAGTATACCCAATAGCAGCACGGTGCTTCTTCAGAGTTTTCAATAATCTTTCTTCTTCATGCTCTGAAAGGTTAGCACTAATAATAATAGGATATATCTCCTTTTCATCAAGATACACATATTTAAGATTATGAGGCAACGGTTTAAGCTCAAACACGGGATCACCCTTATTCCCCTAGGGTTTCAACAGGCAAATTGTGTTTCAGAATAGGTTCCTATTTAAAGAATACTTCATCTATTTCCCTTCTTTCATTCATAAACATATCATTCTCATGGTCTAGCAAATATTGTTCTAAAGGATCACTAGGAGGTACGACAATAGAAGCAAGACCAATAATTTCATCCTTACTAGGCAATTCTTCTTCACGGTGTTTTTGACTAAATTTAGAGAAATTAAATTCATGAGTCATATCATCCAAGCCAATAGTAACAACATTCTTTTCGCAGTCTATCTTAGCATTAACAGTGTTCAAGAAGGGTCTACCAAATATAATGGGACAAAAGCTATCTTGTGGGGAACTAAGAACAAGAAAATTAGCAGGATATTTAGTTTTCCCGCACAAGACTTCAACATCTCTAACAATTCCCACTATTGAAATAGTATCTCTATTAGCAAGTTTAATTGTGACATCAATATCTTCTAACTCAGCAGGTGCAATTTCATGCTTGATTTCTTTATACAAGTCATAAGGTATAACACTAGCACTAGCACCCATATCACATAAGCCATGATAACAATGTTCTCCTATTTTAACAGAAATAACAGGCACGCCTACCACAGGTCTACATTTATCTTTAGCACAAGGTTTAGCAATTCTAGCAGTTTCACCGCAGAACTGAATAACATACCCATCAATATTATCAGACAAGAGCTCTTTAACAATAGCAATATTAGGTTCAACTTTAACTTGATCAGGAGGTGTATATGTTTTAATATTGCTTTTACGAAACACAGTTGAAGCTTTAGCATGATCCTTTATCCTAACAGGGAAAGGTGGTTTCTCAACATTACAAGTGGGAACAATAGGATCATTATAAGTGACAGTCTTTTCTTCAACTTTAATAGGTGCAGCTACTTTTACTTCTATGGGAGGATGATATTTAAAACACTTCTCCTTAGGGAGATCAACATAAGTAGCAAAAGATTCACAGAAAGAAGCTACTATCTCAGAATCAAGTCCATATTTAGTGCTAAACTTACGAAAAATATCGGTATCCATAAAAGATTTAACACAATCAAACTTAGGTGTCATACCTGATTCCTTACCATTGTAAAGGTCCCAATATTTAGAGTTGTGTTTAATTCTATCCAATAAATCCCATCTAAATCCAATAGTCTTCATTATAAAAGAGCCAGCACAAGCAGTATCGAGCATGGTGCGATTGTTTTCAGAAAGCCGAGCATAACTTTTTTGAAGAATTGTTTCTCTTGGGAGCTCATGATTGGGGCATGAATATAACATTGATTTAAGCCTCCCCCAAGCTTGAGCGATGCTTTCTCCTTCGTGAGGCCAAAAATTATATATATATATAATTGCGGTCACGATGAACAAGATGCATAGGGTAATACTTTTGATGAAATTCCAATTTCAATCTTCTATAGTTCCACGATCTCGTATCATCACATAGCCTATACCATGTCAATGCGTCTCCCTTCAAAGATAAAGGGAAGACCTTCTTCTTAGCAACATCATCGGATATACCTGCAAGCTTAAATAATCCACAAACTTCATCCACATATATTAGGTGTTCATCAAGATGCTTTGTTCCATCTCCTATAAAAGGATTAGCTAGCAGTTTTTCTATCATACTCGAAGGATACTCATAAGGAATTTCATTTTCTATAGGCTCAGTAGGTTGAGGAGCAACTCTTTGCTCTACTGGTCGGGGTGAAGATACCCCGAACAAGCCCCTCAGAGGATTACTTTCCATAGTAACAAGTGACAGTAAATTTCAGCACACTATATAAAATTTTCCTTACCAAATTCCACATACCAAAGGCGCTTCACTCCCCGGCAACGGCGCCAGAAAAGAGTCTTGATGACCCACAAGTATAGGGGATCTATCGTAGTCCTTTCGATAAGTAAGAGTGTCGAACCCAACGAGGAGAATAAGGAAATGATAAGCGGTTTTCAGCAAGGTATTCTCTGCAAGTACTGAAACAAGTGGTAACAGATAGTTTTATGATAAGATAATTTGTAATGAGCAACAAGTAACAAAAGTAAATAAAGTGCAGAAAGGTGGCCCAATCCTTTTTGTAGCAAAGGACAAGCCTGAACAAACTCTTATATAAGGAAAAGCGCTCCCGAGGACACACGGGAATATCGTCAAGCTAGTTTTCATCATGTTCATATGATTCGTGTTCGGTACTTTGATAATTTGACATGTGGGTGGACCGGTGCTTGGGTGCTATTCTTACTTGAACAAGCATCCCACTTATGATTAAGCTCTATTGCAAGCATCCGCAACTACAACAAAAGTATTAAGGTAAACCTAACCATAGCATGAAACATATGGATCCAAATCAGCCCCTTACGAAGCAACGCATAAACTAGGGTTTAAGCTTCTATCACTCTAGCAACCCATCATCTACTTATTACTTCCCAATGACTTCCTCTAGGCCCAAATAATGGTGAAGTGTTATGTAGTCGACGTTCACATAACACCACTAGAGGCTAGACAACATACATCTCATCAAAATATCAAACGAATACTAAATTCACATGACTATTAATAGCAAGACTTCTCCCTTGTCCTCAGGAACAAACGTAACTACTCACAAAGTATAAACATGTTCATAATCAGAGGGGTATTAATATGCATAAAGGATCTAAACATATGATCTTCCACCAATTAAACCAACTAGCATCAACTACAAGGAGTAATTAACACTACTAGCAACCTACTAGCACCAATCCCGGACTTGGAGACAAGAATTGGATACAAGATATGAACTAGGGTTTTGAGAAGAGATGGTGCTGATGAAGATGTTGATGGAGATTGCCCTCTCCCGATGAGAGGAGCGTTGGTGATGACGATGGCGATGATTTCCCCCTCCGGGAGGGAGGTTTCCCCGGCAGAACAGCTCTGCCGGAGCTCTAGATTGGATCCGCCTTGTGGCGGCGGAGTTTCATCCCGAAAGGTTGCTTCTTATTTTTTTCTCGACGAAAGACTTCATATAGGAGAAGATGGTTATCAGAGAGCCTCCAGGGGGCCCACGAGGTAGGGGGGCGCGCCCTAGGGGGGGGGGCGCCCCCCACCCTCGTGGGAAGGGTGTGGCCTCCCTGGTCTTCATCTTTGGCGAGGATTTTTCATTATTTATTATAAGGTATTCCGTGGAGTTTCAGGACTTTTGGAGTTGTGCAGAATAGCTCTCTAATATTTGCTCCTTTTCCAGCCCAGAATTCCAGCTGCCGGCATTCTCCTTCCTTATGTAAACCTTGTAAAATAAGAGAGAATAGCCATAAGTATTGTGACATAATGTGAAATAACAGCCCATAATGCAATAAATATCGATATAAAAGCATGATGCAAAATGGACGTATTAGTAGCAGATAGCAGGTGGCTGAAAAGTAAATGATAGGAGACATATGATAGCTCTACAACATTGCATGGCAAGCAAAATTAGATTCTACTCCGAATGATTTTGTAATATATGAGCACAGGAAATGCAGGTACTCATCCAACACACCACCACATGTGGTCCTATCAAGATAATAGTTGACTGAAAATAAATAGGCGAGTCAATTTTTTTATGAACCGTCCGATCTATAAGGAAAGGGCAGATGGCCTTCATCTACCTCCCGTGAGTCACTATTGACGATCTTTCTCAAACCGCCAGCGACCATTGGCCCAAACCCCTGCCTCCGCCGCCCCGTCCTCCCCTCAACCTCACACCACCGCCATGCTTGGCAGCGCCCCTAGGCCATCCCTTTAATCCCGGTCGACCTCCAAATTGGGCGCCAACAGCTCTAGGCCCCACACACCCGGAAGATAAACACCAAGGCGCTGCTTCCCCGGCGTAATAGGCGGACTAACGCCTGTTACGCTGCGGAATGATTCCGTTAATTGGGAATCAACTGACCAGGAATTGAAATCCAGGGGGCGACATACCTCTAGCTAAGGTGAAATAGTATATGAGGAGAAATCTTGTGCATCGCGAGTTCCAAGGAACATCTAGTATCAAGAAGAAGCGGTCAACTAGTGTCTTCTATGGGATGAATACCGTGCAAGCAGACGCGTAAGATTTGCACGAATAAGGGAAGAGGAGTACCATTTTTGGTTGCCGGTGTGGTCTCCTCCACATGTCGCGGCGATCTTCTTCTTTTTGCCAGGGGAACCGATGTTTCGGAGGAGGGTGCAATCTTGGACGAACCCATGGCCAAATTGTTGACTGTGTTGCCGTGGCCGTATGTTGGCGGAGGAGAAGCAGATCCGAGGTGGCGAAGGACGGCGTAGCAGGAACAAGTCCGGTGCGGTGGACGGTGGTGAAGTTGGAGCGGCAGCGGTGAGGCACATGACGGCATGGATGAATTGGCTCTGGTACGGACGGCTCGGCCTCGGCTTCAACTACTAGCCATGGAGGGCGTTGTGGTTGAGGTTGCGGTGGATGACGACGTCGGGGTATCGGCTCCGGCGTGATGGAGGAGGGCGGCGGTTGGTGGGTGGGATGGGCTGGCGGACGGAGGACGCCGGGGTTTAGCGGCTGGTGCAGAGGTAGTTTTGGCGCCCACGGAGTACGGATGGGGAATCAGACGGGGGGGGGGAGCTAAGGGAGATCCATGTTTCGGTCTGGGACACGCTTGTTTTTGGCTTTTTTGAACAGATGGGATGCGCTTGTTTGAGATTTGGGGAAAATATAAACTTTACCACCTCTTAAATTTCGGACCTACTGCGGGTCAGGGGTAGGATGGTAATCCCAGGTGTCCCAAATAGTGGGCGGGAGTGATTTCGGCCGTGCGCATGTGTGCTTTGGCGGCCATTGTGTATGAATTTTTTCGGAGGCGGTTGCGTGGCGTCTAGATGAAGCTACAAACCTACCCCGGTTTAGACCTTTGGATGTCGGGCCGGTAGGTTTCACGGGTCGGAGTTAGAAAAGTAATTTCCTTCTACTACCAAACATTGGTCTCACGCGGTTTCGGGCGAGTAGAGGCTCTTTTGGCGCTTCATTCAAAATTTTGAAACAGAAGCATTCACGTTTAGAGTACTCTTGAACTTTGAGGATTGACCTAAATAGACAACGTTAAATTTGACCTTGTATGTTTGAAAACCTCATTAAATTATCCACTTCTTTTTGAAATTTTGACACTTTAAAATCCTATAACTATGATTATTTTGGAATGGAGGAGCTAAATTTGAATCTATTTTGTACACGACTATATATGCTATTATGTACAAAATTAGAGCAAAGATTGGTGCCCCCATAATTTAGGTATGATTTACAAATGCCATGGTATCGAATTCAAATAATTGAATGGACTTCATATTGAATTCAATTTTTTAAAACCACCTTAAGTTGAATTCAAATGTATGCTAGTTCATAGCTAGCTATTTATAATGCATTGTGTAACTTTTGTATGTATAATGTGCTTCACACACAACATGAACTGTACTCATGTTTATATTAGATTGCTAAAGCGATGCATTGTCAGGAGTTCAAAATACATACTATGTGGATCAATTATGTCAAATAAGAACATAGACATGCTCAAATTCGATAGAATCTATATGTCTGATGGATCAATGACTGTTCCTTACGCGAATAGCAAATATCATCTTCCCATCCTAATATTTGGATACAATTTATATCTTTAGTCAATGTGTACATCAGTCTTTTACGTGTAGTTTCACTCTCAATCGGTGGTTTCTCACACATGCTCACAATCTCTCTCCCGAGGTGTCTTTCTCGCAGACATGCTCTCAATATAACCCTTCCTCCCTCTCGTAACCATTTACATCTGTTTTCACTAACCTTTATCACAAGCACTCTTCCTCTCACAAGCATACACACACAATCCCATCGACCCTTTCTATATACATAGACCTGCCTACGTGTCTCCTGTACGCACATTACACTACAAAAAAAGAAACTTCCATGATGATACGTGTTTGTCACAGTAGGTCACGTTTTCTGTCATGCATGTACATCCATGATGATTTTATGAAAGAATCAAGATAGTCATACATGTGCTATCGTAGAAGTGTTCCATGACATTACCAAAATTATCATCACAGAAGTGTCCACTTCCATGACGATAAATCGCGCATCATGGAAGTGCTTTCATCAAGGGTGACCAACATGTGGCATCTACCGTAACGGGTTGCCGTTAAGCTATCGGGTCCGGTTTTGGATCCGATAACCCACTAGCAGCCCGGACCAATGAGGATTTTCCACATGTAAAATTCTCATTGGCCAGAGGAAACATGTGTTGGTTCACCGTTGGGACAGATGTCATCCATTCATTGGACAAGAGGCGCCTATGATACGCCGACACATGGCACGGCCCAACAGAGGCCCATTCCGGTGAAAAGGCCGGCCCATTTGACTTGGTCAAAAGGTAATGGGTCGGACCCCGAAAAGCCTGTTCCTATATAGCCCATTTACGGCCCGCTAACTCACGGATCGTTACGGCCTATCAGAATTAAGCCTAGTAGCTTCATCTGGGCCGTCCAATATGATTCCAGCCCGTTGTAACTTCCGAACCATGTATGGCCCATGATGTCTTTCGTCCCATACGAGGCCATTTGTAACTCTTGTCCCATTAACGGTCCGTGGTGAATCTGCCCCCCAATGAATAGTGTACCCCTTTATACCCATTAACGGCCCATTATTTATTTGGGACGTTTCGAACCCGTGTTATCTTTCGGCCTTCTCAGGGCCCATTTATTCTTGGGCTCATTTCCAACATTCGCTTACTTACGGCCCGTTATTGGCCTTTTCTGCTTGTGGGCCAAATTCAGCCCGCGGTTACAATCGGACTGTTTGTAGCCCATTAATCCATTGGGCCATTTTCATAGCGTCGTCCAATACGACCGATTAACGACGACCCGTTATTGTCAGCCCATGAACGGATGATTCCAAATCTAGTCCATTTACGACCCATAATGCGGTCTGTTATTGGCCCATGTTTGGCCTATCGATCATACGGCACGTAGAAGGCCCATTGATGCTACGGCCTGTAGAAGGCCCATTGTTTCTACGGCCCGTTGGAGGGCCATGGTAACCACAGTAAATATGTAGCCCATGGTTATTGTGGCATAGTTTTAAAAAATAGGTTATTGCGGCCACTAGTAAACCATGGAAAAAGAACTGCACTGACTACAAGCAAACAAATAAACAAGACAACAAGGAACTAAATAAGCAAGAAACTTACGCTAGGCTATCATGACTACTACACATATTACATCCACTGGGCAGCAAAGTTGCTACCAGTGCAAATATAGAGAACAAAGCAACATATCACATACACTGGTCGTCAAAGTTGGCGACCAGTGCAAATAAACGCCGCAGAAAAACAAGTCCAGAACTGAAACCACTTCAGAAGATCTCAAGAAACAATATCCTGGGTACCCATAATGCTGGCAAGATGCTTAGCAAGCATATTAACTTTCTCTTGTTTGGCGCTTAAATCCTCCAGCGCTTGCTGTTGCACAAGAAAGTATGCATCTAAATTCTGCAGGGACTTCCTCAGTCCTTCGGCTTCTTGCCACATCACAGCTGACTGATGCCTTTCAGCTTGTAGCTGAGACTGAAGAAGCCGAAGTGATTTAGGCAGCAAGGTCGAAGAGCTTGTGCCAGCGGTACTGGCCAGTAACTCGAACACTACATTAACGCAGGACTGTGGGGTTTTCTCATTGTCTACAAGATCATTTTTGTCACCTTTCTTGGAGACCAATAGGATTGTCTCACTATCTTGAACCTTATCTGCATTACTTTCTCTACCATTGCAGTGCTCTTCTCCAATATTCTGTTCGCATACTACAAGAGAAACAAGCATACACATCACAGGTTTAGCATGTAGTATACCAAACTCTATGTACTATGGTCACTGTATTTTCCATATCATTCTAGTTTATGTTTCAAAATCAAGATAGAGACACAGCTCAACTGATATATTTTGAAGACACAACAGCATAGACAGAATATAAGTGTGAGAAACTACACAACATTGGCAACACTTGTAATGTGCATCACATGAGAACATAACTGTTTATACAACTGAAACTGAAATCAACATAGAGCAAGAAGTTAGAACAGAAATCCAGTTAAAGAAATAGGGTTAAAACATACCTGTTGCGCCATTGGAGTTTCAATTGGATCCTTCATATTCGAAAGTAGTTGGTATGAGTAAATACAGTGATGTAACAACAAAGGAGTATGGACCATAGCTACGGAATCTGACCTGAGAACAGTTGCTCTTCTGCTTTAAACGTGGAGTTTGGGTTCGCTGTGGTGGTCTTTGTGCTTTGGGCACTGCAGTTGCTTTACAAACTGCTCGTGTGGGGGTACTATGTGGTGGACATGGTGCTTTGTCAACTAGAAGTGGGTTACTATCCGCTGGGGTTGGGGTTAGATGGGTTGTAGCTGGTTCTCTGCCCAACGGTCTAAGTGTGCAATCTGGAAGAGTCTCGATTGTGTGTGGTGGGGCAAGTTTGTGGGCCAGTACAACCATGGTTCTATCTGCATCGATGGGTAGCACTGTCTTTTGTGAAGAACGGGGTTTTTCTCCCTTAGATACTGCCATCACCCCCTCCAATTCAAATGGCTGATAAACAAGAAAAGAAATTGAACGTACGGACTTTGTATGATAGACATATGTGGTAATTCATATATATGTTGTCTAAGCAAACAGGACATCATGACACAATTTCACATATATGATGCCTAACTAAACAGGATAGCATGACACAGTTTCGGATATATGATGGATAACTTAACAGGATATAACGACATAATTCAACATATGATGAGTATCTAAACATGATGACATGACAAAACTATATGATGTCTTTCTTAAATAGGTTGGAATGAAATAATTCACATAAATGTTGTCTAAGTATATAGGATGACATGATATAATTGACATAATTGATTCATATACTAAGCAGCTGGCACTCGCATGTATGATCTCTAAACTAAGCAGATGGAATTCAATATTGTGCATATGATGTCTAAACTAAGCAATGCAAGACATCATATGCATGATATGAGAAATATAAACATTGCAACTTAGAGAATATACCTCAGGTGGGATATAGGACTGGTCATCTGTCTCTGAATCCTCCTCTGAGGAGCTCCCGGTAACCATCAAGATATATGCTTCAACAGGTACCATTGCCTGCTCTGAAGACCTTGTGTTTCACTCCTAATTTTTCCATAACCAGCTCAAATGGCTGATACACATGAAGAGTAGTTTAATATACACAGATTGTCGACAAATGGAATACGTAATGAAAAAAAGATGGCATGAGATAATTCACATATATGATGCTTGGCTACATGGCGGTGCATAATTCACATATATGATAACTGGCTGAAAGACATGGCATTGCATAATTCCCATACACTCCCTCCATTCCTAAATATTTGTCTTTTTAGAGATTTCAAATGGACTACTACATACGGACGTATATAGACATATTTTAGAGTGTAGATTCACTCATTTTGCTCCGTATGTAGTCACTTGTTGAAATCTCTAAAAGGACAATTATTTAGGAACGGTGGAAGTATGATATAGAAACCAAACAGGTGGCATTCACACAAAGCAAATCTAAACGAAGTTGAGGACATATAAGATGAATAATGTAAGCAATGCGAGGCACCATGTGCATGATATGACCAACATCAGCATGCCAGGTTAGAGCAAACACCTCAGGTGGTAAATAGGAGTGGTCGGCTCCCACTGAATCCCCATTTGAACAGTTATCTTCCTCTGGAATACAATCTGGAATGGCGGGAGGGGGGGCACTTCGCCCACCATGGAGCGGCGTCTGCATGACATTGTATTCCCACGCAACGGTCTTCTCTTTTTCTCTACATGTTCAGTACGATTGTGTACAATAACTGACATGCATAATAAAAAAATAGTTAGATTTTGTAAGGCCTAAGGGGTGCATGCAGAAATCAAGACTGATGGTAGAAAACGAGTGGATAGATCCAAAACTAATGATAGCAGGTAGATTATAGCTCCAGTTTAAAAAGATAGACAATGGATCATCTACTGTTTGTTGCCCACCCAACATGAACAAGATAGTAGACAGATACTATTCATTGCTGCCTCAATATGAGACCCATGGGCATTTTAAAACTCAAGTTTGAATGATGAAGTAGCAGGTAATAATAAATGATGTATAACATAAGCAAACACGAAAGACTGCGACCTCTCTTACGGAACTATGTAGTTCTTAGGTTCATCCGCTCAGTCGATCATGGTAATGCAGTTGGCATGGCTGCCTGCAACGGGGAAGATGATCTAAGGCGGCGAAAGAAAGTTTGCAGGGGGGATCTCTGTTGTAGTGAATGCTTCTGTCGAGGGTGCACCTCAGGTGGGGTGGATGACGGCACGGCAGGTGCAGGACATAACACACAGAGTTTTCTTTGACGCCTATCTGAAAATGAAGTAAATCTGTAAGGGCTCCTTAGAATTGGAGGATTCTATAAATGCAGGGACAGGAAAAACACAGGAATATGGTAGGAATGCACGTGCAAAACAGAGCATTTGGAAACATAGGATTTCTGTGAACCTCTGTGTTTGGTTCACATGAATTGGAAGAACACAGGAATGGAGAAACATGGTCAAATTAAAGTCAAACCATGTGAAAATGAAAAAAATTAAGAATCTTATTATGCCAGTAATGCAATTAGTCCTGTTCTTTATGCATATTAATTTGAAAAGGACGTCCAACTGGATATTAAAATTCCTACCAGTTTTCTTTGAAAGAGACACCAAAGGAAAAAATCCTCCAATTTTGCTTTGCTCCACTCCTAACCAAATGCATAAATAGTAGTACCATAGTAGTTCCATACCAAAGGATCCCTGAGGGATTGGCATGAATGCACAGTAACAAAGTGATGCAATGAGTGTACAACCTCTTTGGCATAGCCTTGTCGACTTCAGCATCATTGGGTTGGACATGGAGGGTGGTGATGCTGGTGTGATTGTCGAAGGTGGGGAAGAAGATCCGAGGCCTCTGGAAATGGCGCCGAGGGTACTGCTCCGCTATGATGGACGGTTCCGTTGTTGGAGTAGCTCCGGTGAGGTGTACGGCATCGAGGCTGAAGCAGGACAAGACATACAACGCTAATTTGAAGTGGGACTCTAATATCATCTGCAATAGATGATGTAAAATGCATCACTAAAAAGTGCTAGATGTAAAACGCATCAGCCGCACCATGGCCGCTCCGACAGATGCTGTAAATACTGTTTACTCTGAACTTAACTAAAGAAACTGAACTTTACAGTCGAAACTGAACTTTATCGTCTAAACTGATTGAAGCAGTGATCTAAATCAGCAAACACTTGAGCAGGGAATGCACTAGCAGAGAGCAAGTCGTGTAGCAAAACCACGAGCGAGTGCTAAAGAAGCAACTCTTGTAGCTTCCGGAGGTCGTGCAACAGCAACAGCAGCAGCGCGAGCGAGAGCAAGAGCAGAGCAGCAGCACGAATGAGAGCAAGAGCGGAGTAACAGGGCGACCGACAGTAATAGCAGAGCAGAGAAGCAGCACGAAGTGGCCACCAAGGAAGAAATGACATGGGGAGAGATGCCATTGATGAAGTTGTCGGTGACAGCACCGTCGATGGGGACCCGCCATGCCTGCTCGGTATTGAGCACTGGCAGCCCCGTGAGATCGAATAAAAGATAAAATGCAGCGGTGACTGCAGAACCTCCTTGGTGGCACCGAGTTGGCCTCGGCTTCATCGGAGGAATTGGTGAGGGTGCTGCGGTTTCGGTGGGATAGGTCAAGATGATGCTGTGGGTATGGAGTTGGCGTGATAGACGAGCCGAACATTGGGGCAGCTCCTTGGAGGTGGAGGACGGGGCGGCTGAGACGACGAGATCGACGACGGATCCTCATCCGGTGCGGTGGATGAGGGACGACGAGCTGTTGTGGTGGAAGACGTCGTCGTGGAAGAGTCTCTGGCGGGGCGGCGGTCGGCAGGCTGACCGAGGAGCGTGGGGTTCGTGGGTTTTGGCGGCCACAGTGTACGAATGGGGGGGACAAAGGGGAAGGTAGGGGAGCCTTGGCTTAGGGACGCACTTGTTTGAAATGTAGGGTAAGTTACCAGCGTACCCCCACCGGTTTTGACACGGCGACGTCGAGCCGACATTTCCGGCTGAGGGGTAGAAGGGGGATTTCATGTGTCTGGGCTACAGGACCATTTTGGATGAGGAGGGAGTTTTCGCGCGCGTCGAAATTTCAGGATAACAAGGCGCGACGCGGGTTGAAGAGGTGGGAGTTTCAAAGCAGATGAGACAAAAGATACTTGAGCTTAAAATTTCGGGATAACAAGGCGCGGATTCCTTGTTCGGCAGAACAAACTCAACGTGTACAAAAAAAATTCATACAACACACAAGAGAGTCATGTCCCCTTTCACTATATTGCTATAAATGTCATTGAAAAAACTACAAGAAAAATGTAAAAAATATCAGAGAACAAGATTACCCTGTACAGTACCAAATCGATTCGCACTTCCCTCAATAACAACAGAAAACAAATCAATTCACACCAAAAGAAAGAGTCATGTCCCTTTTTATATGATTACAAATGCCAGGATCTTGAATTTCAATATTTGAATCCGCGTTATGTTGAATTCGAATATATTTTTAGGTGACCTTGCGGTTTATAATGGATGTAGTCCTTCATTTTGATCTTCCATCATATATGAACATTTTACTCCACCCTATGAACATATATATTGTCGTCTACCATATGGACTAAATTTGAATCAATTTTCCTTATTTGAATACGATTGTTGTCAAGTTATACAATCATTTAAATATTGTCTTGATAACAAGAAACATGCATATAGCAGTAATCATATTTCACTATAAACTACATGTAACATACGATCTCCAATTCAAATATTTGTATCCATTTTATGTTGAATTCAAATCAGAGTACATTGGTCTAGGCGGGGAGATGTTCGGGATAATCTAATCCCTCTTTTCATATGTATATAATTCTTGGCTGAATTGGGACAAGTTTTGGTATAAGCTTCTTGCAAAACCAGAGATTCTCTCAACAAGCCTCGTGGTTCCGAAAGGGAACGTGTCACCTTTGTGTGCGAAACAATATACGCTGCCTCCCCCCAGATTTTCTTTATAGAGGCAACATAGAAATATATGAGTGCCCTATTAAATTGTGGAATTATTCCGGGTTCGTTTGGCCTTTTTTATACAATAATTGAGTTTCCGGACATTTAATGTGCATAATCCAAATTTGAACTGCAAGCACATGTTTCGGTGCACCAAAGTTGGTTGAAAAATCACATGTGTGTCCTTGGGTGAATTTCTAGGTCCCATGCAAGAAATTGGAATGAAATTTAGACATCTGGGCGTCCTGACTCGGTCGAGAACACCGAGAAACTTGGTTTTTAAATTCATGTAAATCCAAAACTCGCCTGGAAATCATGAAACTTGGCATGGTGTCATGTCATGGCACTAACATGCTGTGGGAAAAAATTGGGCCGATTTGGAACAAGATTTGGTATAAGCTTCTTGCAAACCGGAGCTTCTCTCAAGAAGACTCGTGGTTCTGAGAGGGAACGTGTCACCTTTGAGTGTGAAACGATATATGATGCCCCCCTTGAGTTTCTTTACAGAGGCAACATAGAACTACATGAGTGCCGTGTTAAATTTTGGAATTATTCCGGGTTCGTTTGGCCTTTTTTATACATTAATTGAGTTGTTGGTCATTTAATGTGCATAATTCAAATTTGAACTACAAACACATGCTCCTGTGCACCAAAGTTGGTTGAAAAATCACATGTGTGTCCTCGGGTGAATTTCTAGGTCCCATGCAATAAATGGGAATGAAATTCAAACATTTGGGTATCGTGGCTTGGCCGAGAACATTGAGAAGCTTGGTTTTAAAATTCTTGTAAATCCAAACCACGCCTGAAAATCATGAAACTTGGCATGGTGTCATGTCATGGTACTACCATGCCTTGGTAAAAAAATGGCCGAATAGGAACAAATTTTGGTATAAGCTTCTTGCAAACCGGAGCTTCTCTCAAGAAGGCTCGTTGTTCTGAGAGGGAACGTGTCACCTTTGAGTGCGAAACAATATACGCTGCCCCCTTGAGTTTCTTTACAGAGGCAACATAGAACTACATTAGTGCCCTGTTAAATTTTGGAATTATTCCGGGTTCGTTTGGCCTTTTTTATACATTAATTGAGTTTCTAGTCATTTAATGTGCATAATTCAAATTTGAACTACAAGCACATGCTCCCGTGCACCAAAGTTGGTTGAAAAATCACATGTGTGTCCTCGGGTGAATTTCTTGGTCCCATGCAAGAAGTGGGAATGAAATTCAAACATCTAGGCATCATGGCTCGACCAAGAACATCGAGAAGCTTGGTTTTAAAATTCTTGTAAATCCAAAACACGCCTGAAAATCATGAAACTTAGCATGGTGTCATGTCATGGTACTACCATGCTGTGGTAAAAAAATTGGCTGAATAGGAACATGTTTTGGTATAAGTTTCTGGGAACCGGAGCTTCTCTCAAGAAGGCTCGTGGTTCTAAGAGGGAACATGTCACCTTTGTGTGCATAATTCAAATTTGAAATACAAGCACATGCTCCAGTGCACCAAAGCTGGTTGAAAAATCACATGTGTGTCCTCGAGTAAATTTCTAGGTCCCATGCAAGAAATGGGAATGAAATTCAAACATCTGGGCGTCGTTGCTCGGCTGGAAACATTGAGAAACTTGGTTTTTTAATTCCCGTAAATCCAAAAGACGCATGAAAATCATGAAACTTGGCTTGGTGTCATGACATGGCACCAACATGCTGTGGTAATTTTGCTGTCCGATTTGCAAAGGCGCACACATTAACAATCAACAAAGTCATTTTGGAACAAGTGTTCTCACGTTACAATCGGAAACACAAGTATTATTGAAACCATGGGCATTCTATTTACCATTTACGTGCATCCACACGTCCCTTTTTTATTAGCTAGGAGGCGCCGTGCAGGGTAGCTATTTGAGTACGGAAGGCGTGCGATCATACCCCCTACGCGTGCTTATCGGGAGGAGAGCCCTTTGACCTCCATTTGCCATCCACCTCTCTCCCAAGGTCTCCATTAATGGCGCCCGAGCCTCTGTTTAATGGCGTGGCAATGTCTCACTTGACTGAGATTTAAGAGAGAAAAAAGAAAATCCAAAAAGAAAATTTTGCATGGATCTTGATGTAAGATCCGACAGACCTATATAGCATCTACTGTGACTTATAGCAAGACTGATGAATATATATATAAGGACGACGAGAGTGGATAATAACTGTCTTACATAATTAGGAAGATAATTAAAAAAGCCACATGCAGCTACACCTGAAATACACAAGGGCAAAAGAAGAAGGAATACGCATACAATGATCTGGATCGTTGATCTCTACTTTCTTTATGCGCTGCAGGTCGCGGAGACTAGTTCTTGCGGCGGGCGATGATCTCTTTCATCAGTTTCATGTCCTTAATACGCTGCTTGGCAGCATCCATAGATTCCTCCACCAGCCTGTTGTGCTCGATGCGGAGCATGGCATTCTTATCCATAAGTTTCTTGACGATGACGCCCGTCTTCTGCAACAAGGCAGCGGTATCCTCCTCCTGCTTCGCCTTTCCGGCGATCTTTGCCCTCAGCAGGTCACTCTCGCCCCGAAGCTTCGCATTGCCCTCCCCTAGTTACCGGATGACGTCGGTAGCCTCGTCCTGCAACCTCGCCCAGCCGGAGATCTGATCCATCTGGCTATGGACCATCGCATGCATGCACCTATAAGAGTCCTTGCCTGCCCGCGAGAAATTTTCCTAGGCCGCCGCGGCACGACGGGACCTTCGTGCTGCTCTGGCGGCACGATGGGACATCTCTACTACTTCCATAGCGTGGCCGGACCAGTCTGCTATATCAACGGCGTGGCGGGACCTCCGTGCTGCTTCGGCGGCGCAGCGGGACCTATGTGCGGCTACTGCTACGCGGCTGGACATGTCAGCTGCTTTTGCGGCGAGGCGGGACATCTCTCATGCTTCCTCTTGCATGCCCGCCTCTCCCTGGTGGAAATCTCTCGACCCAGAACTCACGCTGGCCATGGCTTGATTGACTTGATTGTTTTTTGTGGATGAGGAGTTGAGGAGGAATGTTCCGTCATCTTGGCATAGTAGTATTTATAACAGAGTACTACTAATACGCTCCTAAGTGGGAAACCGTTTAGGTTGTGATCGGTGTGAACAGGTTTGCAATTAAATATAGCGTGGTAGTAGTAATTTGGAATGTGACGAGACGCGCTCAAAATTTATTGATGGTTCTAGTTACGAAGTGCGGCACTATTCCCGGATGGCGTAACGTGGGCACGTGTTCTCCGCCGTGTTGTAGCATATGCCATGGTACTAGTTCTTTTTCTATTGTTGTGTACGTGCAAAACTGGCACCGTAAGATACATATCGTACGCTTGGCGTTCGACAGGAATAGCCTCGTGGCAAGCTATAGACTAGTCTTTTTTTCAGACGCATTACGTATCTCTCGAGACTTCTTGCATGCACCATCACTACTCCCTAAGTCGATGCCACCCACATACACTTGTACTCCGAGTTTAGTATGTTATACAGGAAGAGAAGAGGTGCAAACACACACTCGTCCTCTCTCACACACACATCTGTAGCTATGAATTGTACTGTTCTCAACCATCCGATTGGCTCTATCATAGGTTTCACGTTGCTCCTTGGCCTTGAGATTGAGAAGTTTAAAACGCGGAGGCTAAGATGGAGGCGCGAGGGTTTGGCTAATGTGCGGGCCGCACACGGCACCAACACGACGCGAGCTTCGTCTGCTGGTGCACATGCAGTCGGGTGAGTTGTCCAAGTATAGACACAACCAGGCCCTCGTTGGTACCCGCGCCTCGACTTTGGCTGGTCATAGTGCAGAGTAACATAGACTAGTTACTAGTCTATGTTACTAGTACCTTCATAGTGGGTAGTGTCATATATGTGATAACATATGTCGGTGTAGAAAAGTAGGGGCTCTTCTTTTGACCCCTTTACTTGTGCACGGCAGTCAGAGCCGTGCGCCACGACTACACTTAGCAGGGCAGAGGAGGGAAGCCGAAGAGAATCTGAAGCACGAGACAACCAAGGCAACGCCAAGACCAGAAGCGCAGGAGAGCAAGAGGGTGAGGTGGACTCCCTCGGCAAGATCCTTGCTGAGGCAGCCTCCACAGCCCCGGCAAGAGCCTTGCTGGGGCAACTTGCCCGATGCCAGCGGAGCAAGCCACCCTTGAGCCCACAGGCTCCAATCCAACCAACTACATTGGAACCAAGGCTCGGGAGGCGCCTCTGTGGTGGCATGCAAATCTTCGTCAAGATCATAAACATGTGAGATCAGATGAGGACCAGAAGACGGCGACCCTCGGTGGGATCCTAGCCGAGGTAATCCACAAGGCCCCCAACAAGTCCCTTGCCTGGGACGACTACAACACCACGGCAATACCCTTGCCGGGCCCCGGCAACGCCCTTGCCGAGGGCATCAGCAGGGCCACTTCCAGGCCCGCGCCAGCCAAGACTCCACCATCGTCCCCAAGCAGCTGCTAGCTCAACCAGCTGGGCAGGCACCTGCGTGGCGATGGGTGGCCTCTACACCAACTCGGCAAGCACTTGCGTGGCGGCATGCGACCCTTCATGAAGGCTCCACCACCACGCCAGCCCAGCAGCCAGCCAACGTGGCGCTACGACACTCGTCAGCTTGGACGCGTGTCGAAGCCAGGCGTGGCGCCGACATGTGGGGCGTGCTTCCTTACCACCCCCGATAAAGTGAGAGGGGCACGTCGGCAGCGCATAAATGTGTTTGTCCGATGGGGCCAGAGGATATACTCATCCACTGTAGACCTTTCCACCTCCTGTGTGCCATTGTGGCAACCCCTTTTCGCCTATAAAAGGAGGCTCGAGGCGTCCAGGAGAGGGATTCTGCTCTTTTGGGCAAGTTGCACCCCGTAGCTAGCTCAACAACACAAGAACACTCAAATACATCCACCAAAGCAGGACTAGGGTATTACGCATCTTCGTGGCCCGAACCTGGGTAAACGATCCGTGTGCTTCCTGTCAGACCCGCTCTTTGCACAACCTCGCGCTCGCCAACCGTACAAGGGATCCCAGTGACAACATAGGTGTCGTTTCCACTGACATCTCTTGCGCGCCAGGTAGGGGGCGCAGTTGTGAAAATCCGGTCTGGCAGTCAGCCGAGCGGTTCTTCATCGTCATGGCTCCCAAAAAGAAGGCGGCCACGACGGTCGGTTCGTCGGGCTCCCGAGCCTTGGTTCCGCGGCCACGGTGCACACCGGCGGTGGAGGGGCCAGAGGCGCCGCAGCCACGGTGCACTCTCCTCCTCCACGCCAGCCATCGCGGATGTCGGTCCGTCGTGATGACGCTTGTGATAACATTTCCATAGCGTTGTCCGACCCACGGACCCACCATGACCAATGCTAGGTTCTTCAGGAGCGAGCCCATGAAGACGCTCGAACCACCATCGAGTGCCGGCGCAATACGCGCCACCAGTCAGACAGGCGGGCGAGGCCCGCTATGGACCACCCAGTACCGGGAGGCTCTGGCGGCCTACCTTACGAGGTGGGTTGCCCAGCCTTTACACGTGAGCTGCGGCAGTTCCAGTGGCTGTCCCACCACATGTTCAAGCCTGACATCGGCGAGAAGTACAACGGAAAGATCCATCCGTCAGAGTTCCTCAGCATCTACACCATCGCGATGCAAGCCACTGGATCTCGTGACGACAAGGTGCTTGCCAACTACTTCCCGTTGGCACTGAAACCCAATGTCATGTCTTGGTTGATGCACTTGCCGGCGGATTCCATTTCTTCTTGGTCGGATCTGTGTCATGAGTTCACTGGGGCCTTCACTGGAGGCCACCAAGCTCATGGCTAGGCGAGTGATTTGCATATCATTCCCCAGAAGGAAGGCGAAAACCTGCGCAAGTACATACAGAGGTTCAGCCGAGTGCAATACAACATCCCGGATGTTCATCCTGCTGCCGTGATCAGCGCATTCCATCAGAATGTACGTAACCGCAAGATGCGTGAAGAGCTGGCAATGAACAGGGTGAAGGACGTGGCCGAACTTTATGTTCTGGCCGATAGATGCGCCTGGGCTGAAGAGGGAAGGAGGTACCCCGGCGAGACACCGGTGCAGAAACTGACTCTACCGACGAAGACACCACCGCCCTGACGAAGAAGGGTTGGCGTCACAACAAGAAGCGCAAGGCCAAGGCCGCGCTTGCCGTCGAGGGATCCGATGACACCGACGCCACCAAGAAGGCCAAGGCAGACGACCCCGACAAGGAGATTGCCGGGTGCGCCGCTTGCCGGGCCTTGGCGGCTGTCGACAAGCCAGGGGGCTCCGACAAGCAGTATTGCAAGATCCACCACACCAAGGGCCACGACCTCCAGAACTGCTGACAAGTTGAGCTGCTTGCTGAAAAGAAAAAAGCCTAATATGAGAGGTGGGACAAGGAGAAGGGTCAGGATGGTGCCGAAGGAACCGGCAAGAAGCGTGGTGGCCAAGGAGGCCGCCGTGACAAGGACAACCAGCAAGAGAGGCCCGCTCGGGGCCGCAACAAGAAGCAGGAAGACGATGATCATGATGAGGACGACGAGTCCGGCGAGCATGAGTTCCAGAAGGCTATAGAAGCCATGTGCGTCGATGGTGGCGCCTCGCTGCATACTTGTCACCGCCAGCTCAAGCAGTGGGCACGTGAGATCATAGCAGCAGAGCCATCGTTCGATGCTCAGAAGCCGGTAAAGTGGTCCAGCATGCCCATCATCTTTGACACCGAGGACCACCCTGATCGCACAATTGTGGCTGGGTGTTTGCCATTGTTAGTTTCACCAACGATACGCAACCTCAAGGTGAACAAGATGTTGGTTGACGGCGGGGCCAGTCTGAACTTGATCTCACCCGTTGTGATCAAAAGGCTACAAATTCCTAATGGAGACCTTGAGGAGATGGGTATGTTTCAAGGGGTCAACCCAGGAAGGAGTCAGCCGAAGGGCAAGGTCACGCTGCCTGTGACGTCTGGAGGCGAGCTGAACTACAGGACAGAGAAGATTGTCTTCGATGTAGACGAGATTCCCTTGCCCTACAACGGGTTTCTCGGTCGCCCGGCACTAGCCAAGTTCATGGCGTGCTACCTCTTGAGCACTGCGTTGGTTTTCCCTTGAAGAGGAAAGGGTGATGCAGCAAAGTAACGTAAATATTTCCCTTAGTTTTTAAGAACCAAGGTATCACTCTAGTAGGAGGCTACGCGCGAGTCCCTCGCACCTGCACAAAACAAATAACTCCTCGCAACCAACGCGATAAGGGGTTGTCAATCCCTACACGGTCACTTACGAGAGTGAGATCTGATAGATATGATAAGATAATATTTTTGGTATTTTTATGATAAAGATGCAAAGTAAAATAAAAGGCAATGAAAATAACTAAGTGTTGGAAGATTAATATGATGGAAGATAGTCCCTGGGGCCGTAGGTTTCACTAGTGGCTTCTCTCAAGAGCATACGTATTTTATGGTGGGTGAACAAATTATTGTTGAGCAATTGACAGAATTGAGCATAGTTATGAGAATATCTAGGTATGATCATGTATATAGGCATCATGTCCAAGATAAGTAGACCGACTCCTGCCTGCATCTACTACTATTACTCCACACATCGACCGCTATCCAGCATGCATCTAGAGTATTAAGTTCATAAGAACAGAGTAACGCCTTAAGCAAGATGACATGATGTAGAGGGATAAATTCATGCAATATGATAAAAAAAACATCTTGTTATCCTCGATGGAAACAATACAATACGTGCCTTGCTGCCCCTACTGTCACTGGGAAAGGACACCGCAAGATTGAACTCAAAGCTAAGAACTTCTCCCATTGCAATAAAGATCAATCTAGTAGGCCAAACCAAACTGATAATTCGAAGAGACTTGCAAAGATAACCAATCATACATAAAAGAATTTAGAGAAGATTCAAATATTGTTCATAGATAAACTTGATCATAAACCCACAATTCATCGGTCTCAACAAACACACCGCAAAATAAGATTACATCAAATAGATCTCCACAAGAGAGGGGGAGAACTTTGTATTGAGATCCAAAAAGAGAGAAGAAGCCATCTAGCTAATAACTATGGACCCGTAGGTCTGAGGTCAACTACTCACACTTCATCGGAGAGGCTATGGTGTTGATGTAGAAGACCTCTGTGATCGATGCCCCCTCCGGCGGAGCTCCGGAACAGGCCCCAAGATGGGATCTCGTGGATACAGAAAGTTATGGCGGTGGAATTAGGGTTTTGGCTCTGTATCTGATCGTTTGGGGGTACATAGGTATATATAGGAGGAAGAAGTACGTCGGTGGAGCAACAGGGGTCCCACGAGGGTGGAGGGCGCGCCTGGGGGGGGGGGGGTAGGCGCGCCCCCTACCTTGTGGCCTCCCTGTTGGTTGCTTGACATAGGGTCCAAGTCTCCTGGACCTTGTTCGTTCCAAAAATCACGTTCTCGAAGGTTTCATTCCGTTTGGACTCCGTTTGATATTCCTTTTCTTTGAAACCCTAAAATAGGCAAAAAAACAACAATTCTGGGCTGGGCCCCCGGTTAATAGGTTAGTCCCAAAAATAATATAAAAGAGTATAATAAAGCCCAATAATGTCCAAAACAGTAGATAATATAGCATGGAGCAATCAAAAATTATAGATACGTTGGAGACGTATCAAGCATCCCCAAGCTTAATTCCTGCTCATCCTCGAGTAGGTAAATGATAAAAATAGAATTTTTGATGTGGAATGATACTTGGCATAGTTTCAATGTAATTCTTCTTAATTGTGGCATGAATATTCAGATCCGAAAGATTCAAGATAAAATTTTAATATTGACATAGAAATAATAATACTTCAAGCATACTAACTAAGCAATTATGTCTTCTCAGAATAACATGGCCAAAGAAAGTTCATCCCTACAAAATCACATAGTTTAGTCATGCTCCATTTTCGTCACACAAGAATGCTCTCATCATGCACAACCCTGATGACAAGCCGAGCAATTGTTTCATACTTTAGTAATATCAAACTTTATAAATCTTCACGCAATACATGAGCGTGAGCCATGGATATAGCACTATGGGTGGAATAGAGTATAATGATGGGGGTTATGCGGAGAAGACAAAAAGGATAAAGTCTTACATCAACGAGGCTAATCAATGGGCTATGGACATGCTCATCGATTGATGTTAATGCAAGGAGTAGGGATTGCCATGCAACAGATGCACTAGAGCTATAAATGTATGAAAGCTCAACAAAAGAAACTAGTGGGTGTGCATCCAACTTGCTTGCTCACGAAGACCTAGGGCACTTGAGGAGGCCCATTGTTGGAATATACAAGCCAAGTTCTATAATGAAAAAAATACCACCAGTATATGAAAGTGACGAAATAAGAGACTCTCTATCATGAAGATCATGGTGCTACTTTGAAGCACAAGTGTGGAAAAAGGATAGTAGCATTGTCCCTTTTTATTTCCTTTTTGGGCCTTTATTTTTTTATTTGGCCTTTCTCTTTTTTATTAGGACAATGCTCTACTAAATGATGATCATCACACTTCTATTTATTTACAACTCAATGATTACAACTCGATACTAGAACAAGGTATGACTCTATATGAATGCCCCCGGCAGTGTACCGGGATATGCAATGAATCAAGTGCGACATGTATGAAAAATTATGAACGGTGGCTTTGCCACACATACGATGTCAACTACATGATCATGCAAAGCAATATGACAATGATGAACATGTCATGATAAATGAAATGGTGGAAAGTTGCATGGCAATATATCTCGGAATGGCTATGGAAATGCCATAATAGGTAGGTAAGGTGGCTGTTTTGAGGAAGATATAAGGAGGTTTATGTGTGAAAGAGCGTATCATATCACGGGGTTTGGATGCACCGACGAAGTTTGCACCAACTCTCAATGTGAGAAAGGGCAATGCACGGTACTGAAGAGGCTAGCAATGATGGAAGGGTGAGAGTGCGTATAATCCATGGACTCAACATTAGTCATAAAAAACTCACATAATTATTGCAAAAATCTACAAGTCATAAAAAACCAAGCACTACGCGCGTGCTCCTAGGGGGATAGATTGGTAGGAAAAGGCCATCGCTCGTCCCCGACCACCACTCATAAGGAGGACAATCAAAGAACACCTCAAGTTTCAAATTTGTTACATAACGTTTACCATACGTGCATGCTACGGGACTTGCAAACTTAAACACAAGTATTTCTCAATTTCAGAACTACTCAAATATCACAACTTTAATATCACTACCTCCATATCTCAAAACAATCATCAAGCATCAAACTTCTCTTAGTATTCAAAACACTCATAAGAGAATTTTATTATTAATCTTGTATACCTAGAATATTAGGATTATTTAAGAAAATTACCATGCTATTTAAGACTCTCAAAATAATCTAAGTGAAGCATGAGAGATCAATAGTTTCTATAAAACAAATCCACCACCATGCTCTAAAAGATATAAGTGAAGTACTGGAGCAAAACTATATAACTCAAAAGATATAAGTGAAGCACATAGAGTATTCTAATAATTTCCGAATCATGTCTGTTTCTCTCAAAAGTTGTGTAAAGAAAAGTTGATTGTAGTAAACTAAAAAGCAAAGAATAAAATCATACAAGACGCTCCAAGCAAAACACATATCATGTGGTGAATAAAAATATAGCTCCAAGTAAAGTTACCAATAGAAGTAGACGAAAGAGGGGATGCCTTCCGGGGCATCCCCAAGATTTGGCTCTTAGGTGTCCTTAGATTATCTTGGGGGTGCCATGGTAATCCCCAAGCTTAGGCTCTTGCCACTACTTGTTCCATAATCCATCAAATATTTACCCAAAACTTGAAAACTTCACAACACAAAACTTAAAGTAGAAAATCTCATGAGCTCCGTTAGCGTAAGAAAACAAAAGACCACTTCAAGGTACTGTAATGAACTCATTCTTTATTTATATTGGTGTTAAACCTACTGTATTCCAACTTTTCTAGGGTTTATAAACTATTTTACTAGCCATAGATTCATCAAAATAAGCAAACAACACACGAAAAAACAGAATCTGTCAAAAACAGAACAGTTTGTAGTAATCTGTAGCTAGCGCAAGATCTGGAACCCCAAAATTTCTAAAATAAATTGCTGGACGTGAGGAATTTATCTATTAATAATCTGCAAAAGAATTAATTAAATATAACTTTCCAAATAAAAATGTCAGCAGTTCTCGTGAGCGCTAAAGTTTCTGTTTTTTACAGCAAGATTAACAAGACTTTCCCCAAGTCTTCCCAACGGTTCTACTTGGCACAAACACTAATTAAACACAAAAAACACAACTAAAACATAGGCTAGATAAATTATTTATTACTAAACAGGAGCAAAAAGCAAGGAATAAAAATAAAATTGGGTTGCCTCCCAACAAGCGCTATCGTTTAACGCCCCTAGCTAGGCATAAAAAGCAAGGATAGATCTAGGTATTGCCATCTTTGGTAGGTAATCCATAAGTGGATCTCATAATAGATTCATAAGGTAATTTAATTTTTTTTCTAGGAAAGTGTTCGATGCCTTTCCTTAACGGAAATTGGAATCTAATATTTCCTTCGTTCATATCAATAATTGCACCAATCGTTCTAAGAAAGGTCTACCGAGAATAATAGGACATGAAGGATTGCAATCTATGTCAAGAACGATAAAATATACGGGCACATAATTCCTATTTGCAACAATAAGAACATCATTAATTCTTCCCATAGGTTTCTTAATAGTGGAATCCGCAAGGTGCAAGTTTAGAGAGCAATCATCAAAATCACGGAAACCTAACAAATCACACAAAGTCTTTGGGATTGTGGAAACACTAGCACCCAAATCACGCAAAGCATAGCATTCATGATCTTTAATTTTAATTTTAATCGTAGGTTCCCACTCATCATAGAGTTTTCTAGGGATAGAAACTTCCAACTCAAGTTTTTCTTCATAAGATTGCATCAAAGCATCAATGATATGTTTAGTAAAAGCTTTATTTTGGCTATAAGCATGAGGAGAATTTAGCACGGATTGCAACAAGGAAATACAAGCTATCAAAGAGCAGCTATTATATTTAAATTCCTTTAAACCCAAAATAGTGGGTTCATTAACATCTAGAGTTTTGATCTCTTCAATCCCACTTTTATCAAATTTAGCATCAAAATCTAAAAACTCCGAATTTTTGGAACGCCTTCTAGGTAAAGGTGGATCATATTCAGTCCCATCATTATCAATATTCATATTGCAAAACAAAGATTTAATAGGGGACACATCAATAACTTTTAGATCTTCATCTTTATTATCATGGAAACTAGAAGAACATGCTCTTATAAAGGAATCTTTCTTAGCACGCATCCTAGCGGTTCTTTCTTTGCACTCATCAATGGAAATTCTCATGGCTTTGAGAGACTCATTGATATAATGCTTAGGTGGAATAGATCTAAGTTTCAAAGAATCTACATGAAGAGAAATTCTATCAACGTTCCTAGCCAACTCATCAACCTTAAGCAATTTTTCTTCAATCAAAGCATTGGAATTCTTTTGCGAAGTAATAAATTCTTTAATACTAGATTCAAAATCAGAGGGCATCTTACTATAATTCCATAAGAATTGTTGTTGGAATTACCCTAATTATTAGAGGAATTGCTAGGATAAGGCCTAGGATTAAAGTTTCCTCTATGCGCGTTGTTACCAAAATTGTTCCTACCAACAAAATTCACATCCATAGATTCATTATTATTCTAAATCAAAGTAGACAAAGGCATATCATTAGGATCAGAATAAACACTTTTATTAGCAAATAATTTCATAAGTTCATCCATCTTTCCACTCAAAACATTAATTTCTTCTATCACATGCACTTTCTTATTAGTAGATCTTTCAGTGTGCCATTGAGAATAATTAACCATAATATTACCTAGGAGTTTAGTAGATTATCCTAAACTGATTTCCATAAAAGTGCCTCCCGCGGCCGAATCTAAAAGATTTCTAGAAGCAAAATTCAATCCGGCATAAAATTTTGGTATAATCATCCACAAATTCAAACCATGAGTAGGGCAATTACGTATCACTAATTTCATCCTCTCCCAAGCTTGTGCAACATGTTCATGATCAAGTTGCTTAAAATTCATAATATCGTTTCTAAGAGAGATGATCTTAGCGGGAGGAAAATACTTAGAGATAAAAGCATCTTTGCACTTATTCCACGAATCAATACTATTTTTAGGCAAAGACGAAAACCAAGCTTTAGCATGATCTCTAAGCGAAAAAGGAAATAGCTTCAATTTAACAATATCATTATCCACATCTTTCTTCTTTTGCATATCACACAAATCAACGAAGATATTTAGATGAGTAGCGGCATCTTCACCAGGAAGGCTGGAAAACGGATCTTTCATGGCAAGATTCAGTAAGGCAGCATTAATTTCACAAGATTGAGCATCGGTAAGGGGAGCAATCAGAGTGCTAATAAAATCATTGTTGTTGGTATTGGTAAAGTCACACAATTTAGTGTTATCTTGAGCCATCGTGACAAGCAAGCAATCTAACACACAAGCAAACACGAAACGGGCAAAAAGAGGCAAATAGAGAAAGAGAGGGAGGATAGAGAGAGAGAGGGCGAATAAAACGGCAAGGGTGAAGTGGGGGAGAGGAAAACGAGAGGCAAATGGCAAATAATGTAATGCGGGAGATAAGGGTTTGTGATGGGTACTTGGTATGTTGACTTTTGCATAGACCTCCCCGGCAACGGCGCCAGAAATCCTTCTTGCTACCTCTTGAGCACTGCGTTGGTTTTCCCTTGAAGAGGAAAGGGTGATGCATTGAAGTAACGTAAGTATTTCCCTCATTTTTTGAGAACCAAGGTATCAATCCAGTAGGAGGCTACACGCGAGTCCCTCGCACCTGCACAAAACAAGTAAATCCTCGCAACCAATGCGATAAGGGGTTGTCAATCCCTACACGGTCACTTACGAGAGTGAGATCTGATAGATATGATAAGATAATATTTTTGGTATTTTTATGATAAAGATGCAAAGTAAAATAAAAGGCAATGAAAATAACTAAGTGTTGGAAGATTAATATGATGGAAGATAGACCCGGGGGCCATAGGTTTCACTACTGGCTTCTCTCAAGAGCATAAGTATTTTACGGTGGGTGAACAAATTACTGTTGAGCAATTGACAGAATTGAGAATAGTTATGAGAATATCTAGGTATGATCATGTATATAGGCATCACGTCCAAGACAAGTAGACCTACTCCTGCCTGCATCTACTACTATTACTCCACACATCGACCGCTATCCAGCATGCATCTAGAGTATTAAGTTCATAAGAACAGAGTAACGCCTTAAGCAAGATGACATGATGTAGAGGGATAAATTCATGCAATATGATAAAAAACCCATCTTGTTATCCTTGATGGCAACAATACAATACGTGCCTTGCTGCCCCTACTGTCACAGGGAAAGGACACTGCAAGATTGAACCCAAAGCTAAGCACTTCTCCCATTGCAAGAAAGATCAATCTAGTAGGCGAAACCAAACTGATAATTCGAAGAGACTTGCAAAGATAACCAATAATACATAAAAGAATTCAGAGAAGATTCAAATATTGTTCATAGATAAACTTGATCATAAACCCACAATTCATCGGTCTCAACAAACACACCGCAAAAGAAGATTACATCGAATAGATCTCCACAAGAGAGGGGGAGAACTTTGTATTGAGATCCAAAAAGAGAGAAGAAGCCATCTAGCTAATAACTATGGACCCGTAGGTTTGAGGTAAACTACTCACACTTCATCGGAGAGGCTATGGTGTTGATGTAGAAGCCCACCGTGATCGATGCCCCCTCCGGCGGAGCTCCGGAACAGGCCCCAAGATGGGATCTTGTGGATACAGAAGGTTATGGCGGTGGAATTAGGGTTTTGGCTCTGTATCTGATCGTTTGGGGGTACGTAGGTATATATAGGAGGAACAAGTACGTCGGTGGAGGAACAGGGGGCCCACGAGGGTGGAGGGCGCGCCTGGGGGGGGGGGGGTAGGCGCGCCCCCTACCTCATGGCCTCCCTGTTGGTTGGTTGACGTAGGGTCCAAGTCTCCTGGATCTTGTTTGTTCCAAAAATCACGTTCCCGAAGGTTTCATTCCGTTTGGACTTTTGATATTCCTTTTCTTCCTAACCCTAAAATAGGCAAAAAAACAACAACAATTCTAGGCTGGGCCTCAGGTTAATAGGTTAGTCCCAAAAATAATATAACGTGTATAATTAAGCCCAATAATGTCCAAAACAGTAGATAGTATAGCATGGAGCAATCAAAAATTATAGATACATTGGAGACGTATCATGGCGGCATCACATTACGCCTACAACACGCTGAAGATGCTTGGGCCGATGACCATCGTGACCATTCCCTGCGACAAGAAGGATGCGCTGATTTGCGCCGACCTACTCTACCAGGAAGCGGTTGCAACAGCTGCTGCCAAGGCGCCTACTCCTGCCGTCGAAGTCCCGGGAGGGAAGAAGAAGACCGGCAAGACCTCTCGCACCCACTCCGGCAAGTGCACCTCTTCGGAGTGTTGTTCTACCATTGAGGACGTGCCAGAGAGCTCCACCGGCAAGAGCAAGAAATCTAGAGCTGCGTCGCCAGATACCAAGAAGGTGTCCATCAAGGAGGATGGCACGGGAGGGGCTTTCACCATAAGCTCCACCCTCGACAGCAACTAGGAAAGCGCGCTCGTCACTTTCCTGTGGGCGAATGTCAATGTGTTTGCATGGCAAGCATCCGGCATCCCCGGCGTTCCCAGGGAAGTGATTGAGCACCATCTTGCTGTCTGTCCCCATGCGTGAACCGTCAAGCAGAAGGTCAGGAAGCAAGCTTTGGAACGGCAAGAGTTCATCGCAGAGGAGATCTGGAAATTGGAAGCGGCATGCTTGTTGAGAGGAGTGCTCCATCCGACGTGGTTGGCCAATCCGATGGTGGTGCTCAAGGCAAACGGGAAGTGGAGGCTGTGTATCGACTACACATATATCAATAAGGCTTGTCCTAAAGACCCCTTCCCGTTGCCGCACATTGACCAGATTGTCGACTCCACGGTCGGTGTGATCTGTTATCATTCCTCGATGCCTACTCGGGCTACCACCAGATCTTCATGACAAGAGAAGATGAAGAGAAGACAACATTCATCACCCATGTGGTACATATTGCTTTTTACGGATGCCTTTCAGGTTGAAGAGTGCTGGCTCAACATTTGCAAGAGCAGTCCAAATTGGTTTTGAGCCCCAACTACATAGAAATTTGGAAGCTTATATGGATGACATAGTGGTCAAAACCAAGGACAAGGCAACTCTTGTGCAAGACTTAGAAGAGACGTTTGCCAACCTGTGCAAGATCAACCTCAAGTTAAACCCTGAGAAGTGTGTCTTTGGCGTTCTGTACGGCAAACTTCTCGGGTTCTTCGTGTCACATCGTGGGATCAAGGAAAATCCAGACAAAATCAAGGCCATTGAGCAGATCTAGGCGCCCAAGCGGATCAAGGATGTGTGTTGGCTCACTGGTTGCATTGCCGCCATGAGCAGATTCATCTCCAAGTCTGCTGAGCGTGCCCTTCCCTTTTTCAAAATCTTGAGAAAGGCGGGCCCAATGGAGTGGACTCCAGAGGCCGAGGCAGCGTTGCAAGATATGAAGAAATACCTTTCCTCTACACCAATACTGGTTGCGCCTAAACCACAAGAGCCGTTGCTGCTATATCTGGCGGCAATGAATCAGGTGGTCAGTGCCACGCTAGTGGCGCAGAGAGAGGTCGGTGAAGAGGCAGTGACGACGGCGGGACTGGCGGATGGCAAGCTAGAGATTCCCCCAGTAGGGCCCATGCAATCAAATGAGGTGGTGCAGAAGAAGAAGAAGATGCAACATCCGATTTACTTTGTCAGCTCCCTCCTGCAGGGGGCTAGGTCAAGGTACTTTGGTGGGTAGAAATTGCTCTTCGGCCTCCTTATGGCCCCGAGGAAGCTACGTCACTACTTCCAAGCACACGAAATCACGGTCGTCACCCGCCCCCCATTACAACGGATACTGCACAACCCAGATGCAACCAGAAGAACTGTGGAGTGGGCCTTGGAGCTTTCGAGTTTTGGTTTGAAGTTTGAAAGTACTTCGACAATCCAGAGCAGATTCTTGGCAGAGTTCATTGCAGAATGGACCTCAATGCCTGACGAGGAAATCCAGGAGACCACCCTCCCCGGCAAGGAAGTAAGTCGCAACTAGATCATGTACTTTGACGGGGCTTTCTCACTGCAAGGCGTTGGTGCTGGTGTGCTGCTTGTCGCACCCACCGGAGGGCACCTCAAGATCGCGGTGGACCTCGGGGTCAAAAAGCTCATCGTCAGAGGTGATTCACAGCTTTTCGTCAGACAAGTTAACAAAGATTATCAGAGCCTGTTGATGGATGCCTATGTAGATGAGGTGAGGAAGCTCGAGGAGCACTTTGACAGTATACAAGCGGAGCACGTTCCCCGAGCGGAGAACGACATCGCTGATTACCTGTCAAAGCGCGTTGCATTCAAGCTACCTGTGGAACCAGGTACCTTTTTGCTTCGGTTAACTCAACCATCCGCCGAACCATCAACAGAGCAGAACAAATGGAGGAAATAAGGCCCCGACAAATACATTCCCGCTAAGACCCCAGGGTTCACCGGCAAGGGTGTTGCCGCAGATTCTGGGCCTGCCGAGGAGCGACTGATTCCGGCAGGCCATCAAGCCCTGGCCGTAGAGACAGCCGCTCCCATGGCATAAGGAATGCCTTTGGTCCTTGCCATCGAGCCCCAGGCTCCAGCATGGGCACAGCATACCATCCGATTCCTCCAAACAGGGGAGCTTCCCGAGGAGCAGGAAGAAGCAGAGAAAGTAGCCCGTCGTTCTGCCATGTATAAGTTCGTCGATGACATCCCGTACAGGAACAGACCGAACGGTGTGAAATTGAAGTGCATTCCCCGGGAGGAAGGACTGGAGCTGTTGGCAGAGATACACGGAGGCATATGTGGCTCCCACATAGGGTCGAGGGCCCTTGCCGGCAAGCCATTCCGGCAAGGTTTCTTCTGGCCCACTGCCCTGCAGGATGCAACGACACTAGTAACCAAGTCTGAAGCATGTCAGTTCCATTCAAAGAAGCTTCGTCAACCAGCTCAAGCCCTTCAAACAATTCCTCTTTCCTGGCCATTC
The DNA here is from genome assembly GCF_002162155.2 of Triticum dicoccoides. Taxonomy (NCBI): domain Eukaryota; kingdom Viridiplantae; phylum Streptophyta; class Magnoliopsida; order Poales; family Poaceae; genus Triticum; species Triticum dicoccoides. Next base: position 399,079,782 of record NC_041384.1, on the reverse strand, counting down.
TCGGTATGGGGGCTCGACATCCTGGGCCCTTTCCCCCGTGCTATCGGCGGATTTGAGTACTTGTACATTGCGATCGACAAGTTCACAAAGTGGTTGTCGGCGTTCTGGGAACGGGGGTCCCCAGACTTGCCTGCCTGCGGCCTGCGGCATGGCTCAAAAGGGGGGCCCAGCACGGCCCATCTTCATCAACACAGACCCAAGACCCTCGCGAGGGGCCAAGCCTCGCGGGGCGGACGACGCGGAGCTTCCTCAGGCACGGCCTCACCAGGCTGGCTCGCGAGGAGGCGGAGAGATCAAGGCGGGGTACCTGATGAGGTGCCTGTGACGCAAGCCATGACGACCAAGGGCGCCAGGCGGGCGCCAGCCCGCATAGTGTCCTCCTTTCCTCTTTGGTGCAAAGGGAGCAAGCGCAGCCGCCGAGTACCGAGTCATCGGGCAAAGGTTGCCATTTCGGTGCAACAAGACCAAGACCAGGATGACTACAAGACGGAGGCCATTGTGGATCCCAAGACGGCGTCACCACCAGAGCTTTGTGCAGGCGAAGACTGCTTTTGTCAGGATAGCTAGTACTAGCTGTCCCCCTTCAAATTAGCCCGCCATTGTTGGCTCCCTTCCCGCTCGATATTTGGGAAGAGGACCATGGCCTCTATAAATAGGACTAGCCCCCCACAGGAGGGGAGAGAATCGGGATCGAGGAGAATCAGAATCAGAGAGGATCAGGGAGAGAGAGAGAAGGGTTACTGAACTCCTCCCTGCAGTTCATCGCCTCAGCCAAGAACAGACCCTCGCGAGGCTGTTCTTCCTTGTATTGTTCCTCATCATCATCCCAAGAGGCAATCCACCACACCACACACTGGAGTAGGGTATTACACCACAACGGTGGCCCGAACCAGTATAAACCCTATGTCTCTTGTGTTGTTCTTTCCATAGCTTAGATCTTAGCGAGGCGGAGGGGTGCAGGTAGGTAGGAGGCGAAATGTCCGTGCGCACCCCAGTGTTCGAACCTCAAGGGTCTGTCGGAACCCGAAATCCGACATTTGGCGCGCCAGGTAGGGGTGCGCCGGAATTCATCTTCCACCACCCCGTTCTCCTCCGACCATCGCGCCCATGTCTGACGCTCGTCGGGCCCGCGCCGAGCGCCGGGCCGCTCTCGCTTCCCCTATCGCCCAGACGGCTCCTGTCGGCGGGCGTCCTCGCCGTTCCCTGTCACCTGCCGTCAACGCCGCCACCGGCTCGGCAGGGGACGAGCAGCAAGCATCGTCTCAGCATCCGTCCGTGCGGAAAGACGGCCGCACCACAACTCCCTCGCTCACCCCAGCTGGTTCTTCGTCCCGCGCGCTCCGCGCACCCATGGAGGTTCGAGCTGCGGTGATCACGGCAAACGAGCTCCTGCGCTACCGTCTCGTCGACGACGTCTACGAAGAATGGCTCGACCGTGTCACCGAGCTCGTCCGCGCCGCAGGGGGCTCTCCTGCGCCGTTCGTCCCGCTGCACCGCACCCCGCCCCGTGCGGGCGACGAAGCTCCGGCGGCGCCCCGGCCGCCTCCTCCTCAAGAAGGCGCCATGGCTCCAAGGCGCGTGGCCCCTGGGCGGAACCCGCTCCGTCAGGTGCCAGCGTAGCAAGAGCAGAGTTGCCAGGAAATCCCTCGCCCGCAAGAAGCTGCCTGGGCGCTCCCTGCTCCAGCACGTCGCGACCATGCTCCTGCTCCCGCACGTCAAGACCCAGCTGCAGCGCGTGGGGACATGCAAGACCAAGCTCTCCGTCACCCAAGGCCTCCTGTGGCCACAGCAGGCTGCCATGCCTTCACCACCGAGCTACGCAGCATCGCGTGGCCCGGCAAGTTCAAGCCAGACCTGCCTCCTCGTTACGACGGCACGGCTGACCCTGCGGAGTTCCTCCAGCTCTATGAGCTGGGCATCGAAGCTGCCAACGGAGACAAGAAGGTCATGGCGAACTGGTTTCCCATGGCACTCAAGGACGGGGCCCGCACCTGGCTCCTGAACCTGGCTCCAGGCACGATCTCCTCCTGGGACGAGATGCGCACCCGCTTCATCGCCAACTTCCAAGGTACTCGCGACCGGCCACCCGCCGTGAGCGACATGCGCCGCATCAAGCAACAACCCGAGGAGACCCTGCAGAAGTACATCCAGCGCTTCAACAATGCACGCCTCAAGATTCCCAAGGTAACTGAGGAGGCCATCATCTCAGCCTTCTCCGACGGCGTGCGCGATGTCAAGATGAAGGAGGAGCTGGCGATGCATGAAGACCTGTGCACTTCCTTGGAGCTGTTCAACTGGGCAACCAAGTGCGCCAAGGCTGAGGAAGGCCGTCTCTCCCTCCTCGAGCTACCTGCCGCAGACCCAGAAGAGAAGAAGCCCAAGGCTAAGGATGTGAAGCGCAAGGGGGCTGCCGTGCTCGCGGTAGAGCCAGACACCAAGCAGGGCAGAGATCAGCCCGAACCTTCCAAGGGCAGCCGGTACTGTGTGTACCACGACCTCCACACCCACAACACCAACGAATGTCAAGAGCTCCGAGCCGTGTGGGAAGGAAGGATCGGCTGTTGCCCCGACCGCGGTGACCGGGGCTACGGTCGAGGAGGAGGAAGGAACGCAGGACGCTGGGAAGACCGTGGCCCGCGCCAACAGTGGCGCGATCAACCTCGTGAGGATCGCTGGCAAGACCCGCCTCGCGAGGGAGACTGGAGGGATCAGCCTCGCGAGGATCGCCCGCAAGGCAACGCATGCCTCCCTCCGCTGCCGCCGCAGCCAAGGAGAAACGAGGACCGCCACCAAGACGAGGGGGCTGGGGGCTTCCAGGAGCCACGCGCGATCGCCTGCATCCTGGGTGGGGCTCAGGCCCCAGCCTCTCAACGCATCTTCAAGCAGTTTGCCCGCGAAGTGAATGCAGTCCTCCCCAGGCTTGAAGCCACGCGCCCTCTCAGGTGGTCGGCGTGCGCCATCACGTTCAGTTCAGCAGATCAGCTCAAGTGTGCGGCTACAGCCGGAGTCCTCCCAATGCTTTTTTCCCCAATCATCAGCAACGTGGTGGTCACCAGGACCCTCATCGATGGCGGGGCAGGGCTCAACGTCCTGTCCGTGGAAACATTCAACAATCTCCAAGTGCCCTACAGCCAGCTTCAGCCAACCAAGCCTTTCTCCAGAATCACCGACGGCTCCACGGTCCCGATTGGGCAGTTCCGCCTCCCTGTCACCTTCGGGGCACGTGACAACTACCGCACCGAGCTCATCGACTTCGACGTCGCTCACATTCGCCTGCCGTACAACGCCATCCTTGGGTACCCAGCGCTGGCCAAGTTCATGGCCGTAACTCACCATGGCTACAACATCCTCAAGATGCCAAGAAGTGGCGGAGTCATCACGGTGCCCTGTGAAGAGAAGGACGCGGTGTGTTCCCTGGAACGAGCCTTTCAGGCCGCGTCACTGGAAGACCTGGATTGCGGAAGCAGGAGGCTTCCCGAGACCGCCCCCAAGAAGAAGAAGACATCGTCCGGCCTGGCCCCTCAGGAGGCAGGCCCCTCTGGGCCCGTGCCTGCCCAGGGGGAACCTCCTTCCATCACATAGGAAAGCGCGCCCGGCACCCTCCTCAGGCAGGGCTCGGGGGCTCTCCCCTGGAGGGCCACCGACCTGGCTAGGGTCATGAGGGAGGCGCTTGGGCACCACATGGAGGCGTGTTTCGAAGCACGTCTCCCTCAAGAAGGAGTAAGGCAAGGAGAGCCAGACCCTCAGGAGTTCGTCAGCAAGGCCATTCAGGAGCTACAGGAGTCAAGGGTCATGAAAGGCGGCCGCCGTCTACCAGCAGTGGCTCCCCATCCAGGCGAGGATGGTGGGCTGCGCGTCTGCATCGACATACCAAGGCTCAACCGAGTCGCCTCTCTGGAGCGCCTCTGGCCCTCGCGAGTGGGGCGCTGTGGAGGTCCACCCCACAGCTACGTTCGCATGCCTTACGGCTTGCCGAACGCGGCTGCCACATACCAGCGCCTCATGAGGGGCATCATGGAGGCACAAGAGGCCAGGTGTTCTGCACCCTGGCGGAGATGGAGATGGTCCACGGGGAGCCGCCAGCACCTCCGGAGCCTCCCGAGGCCCCCGGGCCTGGGGGCTCGTGAGGATCGGCTTTCGCAGCCCACCGAGTCTGCTACATCAACACCCCTTCGTCCTCAACGTCATCAGGTGACATCTTTCAAGTTTTCACTTCCAGCTGGGAGCGTCCCCCAGGGCTGCATTATTCCCAGGCCGCGTGGGTCCGTCCCTGTGGTGTGTATCCCTTTTATTTCATGTTGTTAGCTTACCTTGTTGGGGGCGCCCCTCGGGCTGCATCATCCCCAAGTCGCTCGGGCCTGACCCAGTGATGTCCGCCTTCCCAGCATCTATTTGGATGAATCCACTCCTTCGCGGCTAATGTGTTTGACCTAGCTTCCCGCTCAACTGACGCCAACTGACGGAACTACTCCCAAACGGCACGACGCTTGCGCATGGATCCGTCCCTGCAACGCCGACAAACCTGGATGGCTGAGCTCTGGCCGCGGCAGCCCCGCATGGCGCCACCTCATCAAGCCTTCAGTGCCATATTACCCCTCGGAAGCAACCAATGGCTGACTGTCAATTGTCATGGCAACCCCTCATTTTTTCTATGATGGGTCTACAGGATCTCCTGAAGGAGCTGCGTCAGGCGAGGCCCTTGCAGTGTCTCCTTCACTCTCATTCGCGCGAACCGCTTGCACATTAAAAGGGGGGTGCCTGAGCATCGTGACTCAGGGCTCCTACTGGCTCTCCAGCCCTCACCCTCTGGCCTTGTCCACGGCATCGCGACCTGGCATACCAGCGACGGCTGAGACTCGCTCGAGGGCCGGGACCCGAGGACATAGAGCAGAAAGGGGAGCAAAGGCAAGAGGGGAGGGACACGCGAGGACCTCGCCGAGCAACCTCGCGCCTGCCGATGCACGGACCCGGCGACACACCAGAGAGCGACCCCTAATTCTCGAGATAAGTCACCACCCGGAAGCGCCAGCTACCGTGGCACCACCCCCGCACCTAATGCAATCCCGTGTTAGCGACGCCGCTCTCCTTTCTCACCGAACGACGGCTGCTTGAGCGCCAAAGGGGACCTCCTGAGCATCGCGACTCAGGGGCTCTTACTGGACTCTGGGTCGCTCACCTCCTGGCCTTGACCACGACATCGCGACCTGGCATACCAGCAACGGCTGAAGCCGCCTTGGGACTGGGATCTATCGGCGCAGAGCACCAAGCCCTCGTGAGGTTCGAAAGGGAGGACTGAGCTAAGACGGAATGAGCAACTCGCACAATTCTACAACAAGGGTTATATTAACAAAACAGGATCACAGGCACCTTACAAGCCCCCACGGGACGCGTCTTTGATTCCTCGCAGGGAACAGATCCTAAAGGGACACTAACTACGCACGCCCCTGCAGAAGACGCCATCATCAACAGTGGGCCGTCAAGCACCGGCGCCAACCCCATCCAGATCAGAGTCGGCGGCGGCCTGACGAGCCCGCCCTGCTCCAGGAGCGGCGCCGGCTCGGGGGCTCGTAGCTGTCGTCGCTCGTCTCTGGAGTCGCGAAGAGCTCGCTGGAGTCGCTGGAACCTCCGCCGCCTCCGCCGCCTGAGGAGCCGCCAAGGGAGCGGTCAGCGGGCCCAGTCCTCGCCGCAGCAGGATCCCGGCCACCTCTCCCGGGGCAGCACTCCAGCCGGCGCCCGTTCGCATCGAAGACCTTGAAGAACATCACCGAAGCACCGTCGTAATCCAAGTGGATCGCGAAGGCGCCCCTTGTCCTACAAACCCGGGCGATTTCGCTCCAGCCCCGAGTCATGAAGACCTTGCCTGGGGCAACGACCGCGACCTCTGCCTCGGTCGCGAGGGTGCTGCAGCCGGCGTGCTGCAGCCAAAGCTCCAGGGGCTCTCCCAGCGGAATGATGGAGGCGAAGAAGGGAGGAAGGCGAATCCAAGACTGAGGAGGCATGGCGGCGTGAAACACGAACTCTCGGGAGGAGCCCTCGGTGTGGACCCCAAGGGGGACGACCCACACCTTCGTGACCCGTCGGCGCCGACGGCGGCGCCGCCCGTGGCGATCAGCATCAGCTCCTTCAGGGCCCTCGTTGTGGGCGTACAAGGGAAGCGGGAACCCCGGCGGTGCCCGCTCGCACCAGGGCCTCGACACCACCTGATGAGCCCTCTTGTCCGGGCCGCGGAGGACAAGCCGTTTCTTCGGCGGGAGTGGGTCTGGTTCCTCTCGAGGAGCCTTTCCCTTCTCTGCCGTCGAGAACCGGCGGATCGGAGCCATCGCAGCAAGACGGAGCAAGGACCGGGAAGAAGGAGAAGCGAGGAGGGATGGACTGGAAGGGCGCGCGCCGTTCCGTACTTATGGCCGGCGAAGGCCAACCGCCGACCTCCACGATCGCCGGTAATCATGACCCACTTTGCATGCAGGGCTTGTCCAATCCGTGCAGTTGCTGAGGCGCCATGGGGAAGTGGAGACGCCCACGTCCAATCAACCGCCACGCGGCGCCCAAGGCCGCAGGCTGTTAGGGCCCGTGGCGCTTCGCCCTCGCCCTTCCGCCTCCCTGCACGGCCAAGTCCGGGTGCGCCTTGGGCCCGGGGGCTACTGTCGGCGTTCTGGGAACGGGGGTCCCCAGACTTGCCTGCCTGCGGCCTGCGGCGTGGCTCAAAAGGGGGGCCCAGCACAGCCCATCTTCATCAACACAGACCCAAGACCCTCGCGAGGGGCCAAGCCTCACGGGGCGGACGACGCGGAGCTTCCTCAGGCACGGCCTCACCAGGCTGGCTCGCGAGGAGGCGGAGAGATCAAGGCGAGGTACCTCATGAGGTGCCCGTGACGCAAGCCATGACGACCAAGGGCGCCAGGCGGGCGCCAGCCCGCGCTGTGTCCTCCTTTCCTCTTTGGTGCAAAGGGAGCAAGCGCAGCCGCGGAGTACCGAGGCATCGGGCAAAGGTTGCCATTTCGGTGCAACAAGACCAAGACCAGGATGACTGCAAGACGGAGGCCATTGTGGAGCCCAAGACGGCGTCACCACCAGAGCTTTGTGCAGGCGAAGACTGCTTTTGTCAGGATAGCTTGTACTAGTTGTCCCCCTTCAAATTAGCCCGCCATTGTTGGCTCCCTTCCCGCTCGATTTGGGAAGAGGACCAGGGCCTCTATAAATAGGACCAGCCCCCAACAGGAGGGGAGAGAATCGGGATCGAGGAGAATCAGAATCAGAGAGGATCAGGGAGAGAGAGAAGGGTGACTGAACTCCTCCCAGCAGTTCATCGCCTCAGCCAAGAACAGACCCTCGCGAGGCTGTTCTTCCTTGTATTGTTCCTCATCATCAGCCCAAGAGGCAATCCACCACACCACACACTGGAGTAGGGTATTACACCACAACGGTGGCCCGAACCAGTATAAACCCTATGTCTCTTGTGTTGTTCTTTCCATAGCTTAGACCTTAGCGAGGCGGAGGGGTGCATGTAGGTAGGAGGCGTAATCTCCGCGCGCACCCCAGTGTTCGGACCTCAAGGGTCTGCCGGAACCCGAAATCCGACAGTGGCCAGAGGTGGAAATAGTGAGGAAGGTGACAACACAGTCAGCCGTCAAGTTCTTCAAGGGGCTAGTGTGCCGTTTTGGTGTGCCAAACAGAGTCATCACTGACAACGACACGCAGTTCACAAGCCACACCTTCATGCAATACACCCAAGACCTCGACAGCAGGGTCTGTTTCGCTTCCGTGTCACACCCATGGAGCAATGGCCAGGCAGAGAGGGAAAATGCTGAAGTGTTGCGAGGCCTGAGGACAAAGACTTTTGACAGGCTGCACAAGAGCGGAAAGCGCTGGATTGATGAGTTGCCGACGGTTCTTTGGTCGATTAGAACGACGCTAAATCGAGCCACCGGCCAGATACCCTTTGCCCTTGTATATGGGGCAGAAGCAGTTCTCCCCATGGAACTCATATATGGGTCACCTCGAGTGCTCGCTTACGAAGAGCTTGAGCAAGAGCAATTGCGGCAAGATGACACAACGCTCCTTGAGGAAGATCGTCTTCGGGCGGCTATGAGAGCAGCATGGTACCAGCAAGCCTTGCGCCCCTACCATAGCCGTAAGGTTCATGCCCGAAGCCTTGAGGAAGGCAACCTTGTTCTTTGGTGCGTTCAATCAGCCTAGAATTCCAACAAGTTGATGCCAAAGTGGGAAGGCCCTTATCGGGTAATACGAGTCACCAGGCCTGGCGTAGTCTGCCTAGATACCAAAGATGTTGTTCCAGTGATCAACTCCTGGAACATTGAATATCTTCGCAAGTTTTACCCAAAAGGCGCGGTTGCCGGGCCCCTCGGCAACCCACCTTTTGTACAAGCCTTGCTGGGAAGGCATGTAACCCTCTGTACAAAGCCAAGTGCAGACCCTGAGCATAAATAAATGAAGCACTGGCGCCCTAAGTTTTAGCATGCATGCTAGGTTAAGTCTCTCCCTCGGTTAGGGTTGATAGTGCATAGAGGCGACTAACCCCTAGCCTAGAGGTCGAGTATGCATCTTTCTGTCTTCTTTGGTTCGCAGGGCACGTGGACACTTCTGCTGAGCTGCTTGGGAGAAAGAAAACGAACCGGGGCTCCGGCCACGGCAAGCCAAGACTGTCGGGGGCTGAAGACACAAGGATCTAAGCACGGCAAGCCAAAGTTGCCGGGGGCTGCGGATTCAGATAAGTCCTTCATCCTCTGTTATGCATTTTCGTATGGAACTGGGACAAATGAAACCTTGTTTTGATCCAAGACCATCGTGCTCCCCCTTCTTCTTGCACCCAAGTCCCTGGGACAGAACCAGGTCGTAGACAAGCTGGCAAGGAAATAAACGAAGGGCCTAACTCTACTTCACCCCTGCCTTCGCCAAAAGCGTGAGAATGGTTGACTGAAGTCAGGGGACGGCAAGGCCTGTTGCCGGGTGACAATGTTTATCTTAAAAATAACAAGGATTTGTTCCTTGGCATGGGCCTCGCTCACGCACAGAGAACCCGACAAGCACCCTTTTTCATTAAAAACATCCCATACAGGTACAGTTTATACGGAAATAAAAACATGATCAATGGGATTAGAAATTTTAAATCTAACAAGTGCCCGCAGGCTTGAAAACTAAAAAGAGATAAGATGCCCATAATCCCTTTCTTGTCCCTCTCCTCAGAAGGTGGAACAAGATGACATGAGGGCAAAAAGAGCACCTAGGCAAGGTACGAGGAGCAGAAGGCACCAAGAGAACATCTTGGTGCCATGAAAGGAGCTGGAAGACGAGGCAGCGGACCGGCAATACGCGATGAAGGCATCGGTGCCTGCGTACTCCTACTTGATGGCCCCCACCCGCCTTCTTCGCCTTCTCTGCCCTCCTATGTTGTCGGCGTTCTGGAAACGGGGGTCCCCAGACTTGCCTCCCTGCGGCCCGCGGCGTGGCTAAGCCAGCAGGCCGTACTGCCCATCTTCATCAACAAGGCATCCAAGACCCTCGCGAGTGGCCAAGCCTCGCGAGGTGGACGACACAAGACTTCCTCTGGAGTGGCCTATTCAGGCAGGCTCATGAGGGGCGGAGATAACAAGGCGAGGCAAACCTCACGAGACTCTCATGACGTGAGCCATGACGATCGACACCAGGCGGGCGCCAGCGCACAACGTCCTTGTTTCCTCTTTGGTGCTAAGGAGGCCAGCACAGGCGAGGAGTATCGAGGCATCAGGCAAAGGTTGCCATATCGGTGCAACAAGGCCAAGACCAGAAGGACGGCAAGACGGAGGTCATCGTGGAGCCCAAGACGGCATCTGATACGTCTTTGTCGTATCTACTTTTCCAAACACTTTTGCCCTTGTTTTGGACTCTAACTTGCATGATTTGAATCGAACTAACCCGGACTGACGCTGTTTTCAGCAGAATTACCATGGTGTTATTTATGGGCAGAAACAAACGTTCTCAGAATGACCTGAAACTTCACGGAGCAACTTTTTGGAAAATATAAAAAATACCTGCGAAAGATGAAGGCCAGGGGCCCCACCACCTGTCCACGAGGGTGGTGGGCGCGCCCCTACCTCGTGGGCCCCCTAGAGCTCCTCCGACTCCAACTCCAACTCTATATATTGTGTTTCGGGGAGAAAAAAATCAGAGAGAAGAATTCATCGCATTTTACGATACGGAGCCGCCGCCAAGCCCTAAAACCTCTCGGGAGGGCTGATCTGGAGTCCGTTCGGGGCTCCGGAGAGGGGAAACCGTCGCCATCGTCATCATCAACCACCCTCCATCGCCAATTTCATGATGCTCACCGCTGTGTGTGAGTAATTCCATCGTAGGCTTGCTGGACGGTGATGGGTTGGATGAGATCTATCATGTAATCGAGTTAGTTTTGTTAGGGTTTGATCCCTAGTATCCACTATTTTCTGAGACTGATGTTGCTATGACTTTGCTATGCTTAATGCTTGTCACTAGGGCCCCAGTGCCATGCTTTTAGATCTGAACCTATTATGTTTTCATCAATATATGAGAGTTCTTGATCCTATCTTGCAAGTCTATAGTCACCTATTATGTGTTATGATCCATCAACCCCGAAGTAACAATAATCGGGATACTTACCGGTGATGACCGTAGTTTGAGGAGTTCATGTATTCACTATGTGTTAATGCTTTGTTCTGGTACTCTATTAAAAGGAGGCCTTAATATCCCTTAGTTTCCATAAGGACCCCACTGCCACGGGAGGGTAGGACAAAAGATGCCATGCAAGTTCTTTTCCATAAGCATCTATGACTATATTCGGAATACATGCCTACATTACATTGATGAACTGGAGCTAGTTCTGTGTCACCCTAGGTTATGACTGTTACATCACCGATCCATTGCCTATGAGCTTTCCATATATTGTTCTTCGCTTATTTACTTTCCCGTTGCTATTTCTATCATCAGTACAAAATACCAAAAACATTACTTTTACTACTGTTACCTTTTGCTACCGTTACCACTACTATCATATTACTTTGCTACTAAATACTTTGCTGCAGATACTAAGTTTCTAGGTGTGGTTGAATTGACACCTCAGCTGCTAATACTTGAGAATATTCTTTGGCTCCCCTTGTATCGAATCAATAAATTTGGGTTGAATACTTTACCCTCGAAACCTGTTGCGATCCCCTATACTTGTGGGTTATCAGGACTATTTTCTGGCTCCGTTGCCGGGGAGCATAGCTCTATTCCTTGAGTCACTTGGGATTTATATCTCCTTATCATTATGAAGAACTTGAAAGATCCGAGAACTAAGATTTATCCCTCAACTACGAGGGGAGGTAAGGAACTGCCATCTAGCTCTGCACTTGATTCACCTTCTGTTTTAAATAAGCTTGCGACACCTAAACCTGCTTTTGCTATTCATTCTGATATGTTGCATGTTATTGATGATGCTACTTCTGCTATACATGGTACTTATGATGAAACTACTTCTATGCTTGATACTACTGTGCCACTTGGTGAATTTCTTGATGAACAACTTGCTAGGGCTAGAGAGATTGAAAATATTGAATCTGATAATACTGATGAAATTGATGATGAAGACTTGCCTGTTATTCCTGAGGGTTATGTTTTTGATAAAGAAGCTTCTTTAGCTATTTTAGCTTGCAAATATAGATACGAACTCAAGAGGTTATTAGCTAAATGGAATAAGCAATCTCTAAATGCTAGAATGAAACCTGACCCTGCTTTTGCTACTTCACCTATCTGTGTTACCGATAAGGATTATGAATTCTTTGTTGATCTAGATATAATTACTTTGGTTGAATATGATCCTTTTCATGGCTATGAATCTAAAACTATTGTGGCACATCTTACTAAATTAAATGATATAGCTACCCTGTTCACTAATGATGAGAGAACTCGCTACTTTTATATCCTTAAGATATTTCTGTTCTCATTAAAGGGTGATGCTAAGATATGGTTTAATTCTCTTGATCTTGGTTGTGTGTGTAGTCCCCAGGATATGATTTATTACTTCTCCGCTAAATATTTCCCTGCTCATAAGAAACAAGCTGCTTTAAGGGATATATATAATTTTGTGAAATTGAAGAAGAGAGTCTCCCACAAGCTTGGGGGAGGCTTCTCCAATTACTTAATGCTTTGCGTGATCATCCTCTTAAGAAAAATGAAATACTTGATATATTTTATAATGGACTAACCGATGCCTCCAGTGATTACCTGGATAGTTGTGCTGGTTCTGTTTTCAGGGAAAGAACACCGAATGAAGCTCAAATTCTATTGAATAATATGTTGACAAATGGAAATAATTGGACACCTCCGGAGCCAATTCCTGAGCCTATTCCTAAACCAACTCCGAAGAAGAGGGGTATTCTATTTCTTAGTCCTGAAGATATGCAAGAGGCAGCGAAATCTATGAAAGAAAAAGGTATTAAAGCTGAAGATGTTAAGAATTTACCTCCTATTGAAGAAATACATGGTCTTAATTTACCGCCTGTTGAAGAAACATATGATCTTAATCCATTACCTATTGAAGAAACTTATGGTCTTGATAACCCAACATAGGTAGTAAAGGTAAATTCTCTCTATAGATATGATAAAGCCGAAATCCCATTTACTAAGTTTGCTAGCCCATGCTTAGATGAGTTTGATAAATTTATGGTTAAGCAAGAAGATTTTAATGCTTATTTTGGTAGACAATTGAAATACAATTCAAATATGCTTGAACACTTGGGTGATTATATGGGTAATGTCAAAGGTGAACTTAAACTTATTAGTAAACATGCTTCTATGGTTACCACTCAAGTAGAACAAGTACTTAAAGCTCAAAATGATTTACTCAATGAATTGAATAGTAAGGATAATGATAATGCTGTCAGAGTTATGACTAGAGGTGGCACAATGACTCAGGAACCTTTGTATCCTGAAGGCCACCCTAAGAGAATTGAGCAAGATTCTCAGAGAAATAATATAGATGCACCTAGTCCTTCTAAAAGGAAGAAAAATAAAAATGATAGGACTTTGCATGCTTCTAGTGAACCTGTTATTGAAACACCTGAGAATCCAAATGATATTTCTATTTTTGATGATGAAACTCGATCTGGTAATGAACCTAAAACTAGTAATAATGTTAATGATAATGTTCATGATGATGCTCAACCTAGTAATGATAATGATATAGAAATTGAACCTGCTGTTGATCTTGATAACCCACAATCAAAAAATCAACGTTATGATAAGAAGGACTTTGTTGCTAGGAAACATGGTAAAGAAAGAGAACCATGGGTTCAGAAACCCATGCCTTTTCCTCCCAAACCATCCCAGAAAAAGGATGATGAGGATTTTGAGCGCTTTGCTGAAATGATTAGACCTATCTTTTTGCGTATGCGATTAACTGATATGCTCAAAATGAATCCTTATGCTAAGTATATGAAAGATATTGTTACAAATAAAAGAAAGATACCAGAAGCTGAAATTTCCACCATGCTCGCTAATTATACTTTTAAGGGTGGAATACCAAAGAAACTTGGAGATCCAGGAGTACCCACTATACCATGCTCCATTAAAAGAAACTATGTTAAAACTTCTTTATGTGATCTTGGAGCCGGTGTTAGTGTTATGCCTCTCTCTTTATATCGTAGACTTGATTTGAATAAGTTGACACCTACTGAAATATCTTTGCAAATGGCTGATAAATCAACTACTATACATGTCGGTATTTGTGAGGATGTGCATGTTGTAGTTGCAAGCGTTACTATTTTAACGGACTTTGTTATTCTTGATATTCCCGAGGACGATAGTATGTCTATTATTCTTGGAAGACTCTTTTTGAATACTGCAGGGGCTGTTATTGATTGCACTAAAGGAAATGTCACTTTTCATGTTAATGGTAATGAGCATACGGTACACTTTCCAAGGAAACAACCTCAAGTTCATAGTATCAACTCTATTGGAAAAATTCCATTGATTATATTTGGAGGTTTTGAATTTCCCCTTCCTACTGTCAAGAAGAAATATGATGCTCTTATTATTGGGGATGTGCATATCCCCATTGAGGCAACATAGTGTTATTCAAAATTTCTCCTGTTCCATGTTATTCCGAATGAGTTCGTTAACAAGAATTGATCAACCTTGTTAGTGGATTCCTTTTGATGAGCATTAGATGGATGAAACTAGAAGGCACAACCTTCTGTACCCTCCTTTTACTTTATGTTATTTATATTAAATAGAATAAAAATAAGTACTTTCTGTCTATTATCTGATTATCCATGCAATATAAAAATACCCCGAAAATAAAAGTTCTCCAAATGCCCCGAAATTTAAGTATGACTTTTTTGGAATATTTGAGAATATTTGGCACTAAGAACACATCAGGGGGGTCAACCACCTGCCCACGAGGGTGGAGGGCGTGCCCTACCCCCCTGCCTCGTTGGCCCACGGTGGCCCTCCTCCACTTATCCTTTCACCCACACACTCCTTCTTCCTCCTCCAAACACGAATATCCAGCTCAAACCTGAGTCCAAGCTCATTTTGCTGCCATTTTCGATCTCCTTGCTCAAAGCACCTCTCACAAAACTGCTTGGGGAGATTGTTCCTTGGTATGTGGCTCCTCCATTGGTCCAATTAGTTTTCATTCTAGTGCTTTATTCATTGCAAATTTTTGCTGCTTTGGTGACCCCGTTCTTGAGCTTGTATGTCAAATTTATGTGGTTCCAAGTAGTTTTGATGCGTGATGTAGGCCCTAGGCACTTGTAGGAGTAGTTGCTATCAATATTATTGAATTTGGTTTACTTTTATTTTGAAGTTACTAAAAATTTCAGAATTTTTCAAAAAATAATGAAGAGACTTTTGAGGGGCTCATCGAGCCGAAGCCCGAAGGAAAAGGCACCGAAGCCTAAGTATAATCTGCCTCGCATCGCGGAGGTTCGGTCATGTGAATGGCCTTCCGATAATTTCTTGAGAGCAGCCGAGATTTATGAAGATTTTATGAATTGGCTAAGAATGCAGGCCTCACCACTTTCCTCCACGACCAACGCGATCAATATCTCTTACTCACAAATATCTTTGTGCAAAACTTTCATTTCCATTCTAGGAGCTCACCACCTATGGTGGAGTTTCATTTATATGATGAGCATAATGAGATGTCACTTTATGATTTTTGTCGGGATTGTTTAGTCCCTTTCAAGGGCAAGACAGAGGAACCACATCATGAGGATGTGGATGGGTTTATTGACACTATCACTGTAGGGGGAAAAAGGAATGTTTCCGATGCATGAATCACTAGCATACATTTTCCTATTTTACGCTATTTTGCATTATTTGCTACACGTTGTTCAATTGGTTGCGGAAACTGTGGAAACCTCAGTGTCCCTTATATTATTATTTTTCTCCATGGTTTATATGGTGATAACTCTGTTAGTATGGGTGGCATTATTGCTAAACGATTAAGTCTGAACCGTACAAAGGGGCCCATTTTGGAGGCATCTATGTTTCACGCCTAGCTGCACATTTTAACATACCTATTAGGCATTATGAAAAGGAAGAAAAAGTGATGCCTCGTGTTTATTTAGATTATAAAAGTATGGTGGCACATGATTTTATTGTTAAGAATAGGGAAGGAGAGCTTAAATACAAATTGTTCTTTGATAAGCATCATCCTGAGACTATTACCCTGCCTACTCCTTTGTTTGTTTTATCTACGGGCCAGTACCTTGTTCCGTTAAAGGCTATTCACGCCTACCGGAACCCTGCACCAGCTATGGAGCCAGAGCCAGAACCACCTGTTGATCCTTCACGACAGTCTAATTACCAGTGGGATCCGGAGATGATTGCCAGCCAGTGGCAATCGGAGTCTTCTTCTTCATCGCAGTACGACCCCAGCTACTATTATGGATATCCGCTAGGCCAGCCGTGGCCATAGACCAACTTAGGCCAAAATCCTAAGCTTGGGGGAGTACGTATTTCCCACCAACATTACATTTATGTTCACACACTCATTACTAGATGTCGGTACTCATACTTTTTCATTGTATCATCCATGCTAGTTTATTTTCTTTTTTATGCTTTCTTCTTGTGTGTTTGATAAACCTTAAGAAAAACCAAAACAATTAGTTCTAGCTTTTAATTAGTTTACTTTCCATGCTTGTAGTAGTAATTAAAAAGAAAAGCCCAAAATATTTCATGTTCTTCTTTTACTTATTGGGAGCTCTCCCGTGTAAATAGTTTTATTTCTTTTCATTTCCTTGGGGGTCGATAGGAGAAGACCTTAATTAAATTGTTGAAGTGGCTCTTGTATGCATAATTTTTGATCTGGCAAAAGAGTCCATATTGCCTTGCCTTCTCTTGTTCATTGAATGCTTGCAGATTCCAGCTTAGTCCAATGCACATGCACTATTATTATTATTCGCATCGTTCGGTAGTGCAAGTGAAAGGCAATTATGACGATATATGATGGACTGACTGAGATGAGAAAAGCTGGTATGAACTCGACCTCTTTTGTTTTTGTAAATATGATTAGTTCATCGTTCCTGATTTAGCATATTATGAATAAACATGTTTGCAATGACAACTAGAGATCATAGTTTCTTGTGCCATGCTTGATTAGCTATGAGTTATAATGGTTTACCTTGCATGCCAACATGCTATTAAAATTGTTGTGATGTGGTATGATAGGGTGGTATCCTCCTCTGAATGACTTAAGTGACTTGACTTGGCACATGTTCACGCATGTAGTTGAAACAAAATCAACATAGCCTTCACGATATTTATGTTCATGGTGGATTATATCCTACTCATGCTTGCATTCGGTGTTGATTAATTTTAACGCATGTTCATGACTGTTGTCGCTCTCTAGCTGGTCGCTTCCCAGTCTTTTGCTAGCCTTCACCTGTACTAAGCGGGAATACTGCTTGTGCATCCAATCCCTTAAACCCCAAAGTTATTCCACATGAGTCCACCGTCCCTACCTATATACAGTATCTACCTGCCGTTCTAAGTAAATTTGTATGTGCCAAACTCTAAATCTTCAAATAACTATCCTGTTTTGTATGCTCGAATAGCTCATGTATCAACTAGGGCTGTCTGTATCTTCCATGTTAGGCGGGTTATTCTCAAGAGGAGTGGACTCCGCTCCTCACTCACGATAAGGTGGCTGGTCACCGGGATGCCCAGTCGCATGATTTATGCAAACTAAATCAAAATAATTGCAAACAAAACTCCCCCTGGGACTCTTGTTAGTCGGAGGCACTCGTTGTTTCGAGCAAGCCATGGATTGATGCTTGTTGGTGGAAGGGGTAGTATAAACTTTACCATTCTGTTTGGGAACCGCCTATAATGTGTGTAGCATGGAAGATACTGCCATCTCTTGGTTGTTATGTTGACAATGAAAGTATACCGCTCAAAATATTATTCACCTCTATTTCAAAATCGAGCTCTGGCACCTCTACAAATCCCTGCTTCCCTCTGCGAAGGGCCTATCTATTTACTTTTATGCTGAGTCATCATCCTCTTATTAAAAAGCACCAGTTGGAGAGGACCACTGCATTTGCATCCATTACGATTAGCTTACATTGAGTATGACATGACTGGATCTCTTTTACCATGAATTACAATGTCTAGTCAGTCCTTGATATTTAAAGGTGCTCTGCATTTATGTTTTGCGGTCTCAGAAAGGGCTAGCGAGATACCATCTTGTTATATCATATTATGATTGTTTTGAGAAAGTGTTGTCATCCGAGATTTATTATTATTGCTCGCTAGTTGATTATGCCATTGATATGAGTAAACTTGAGACCTAAGCGTTATTGCGAATGTGGTTAGTTATAATATTTGCTGAAAACTTGAATGCTGGCTTTACATACTTACAACAACAAGAGCTAACAGAGTTTGTAAATTTTTTCTTCATCACTTTCAGTTTATCAACTGAATTGCTTGAGGACAAGCAAAGGTTTAAGCTTGGGGGAGTTGATACGTCTCCGTCGTATCTACTTTTCCAAACACTTTCGCCCTTGTTTTGGACTCGAACTTGCATGATTTGAATGGAACTAACCCGGACTGACGCTGTTTTCAGCAGAATTACCATGGTGTTATTTATGTGCACAAACAAACATTCTCGGAATGACCTGAAACATCATGGAGCAATTTTTTGGAAAATGTAAAAAATACCTGCAAAAGATGAAGGGCAGGGGGCCACCATCTGCCCACGAGGGTGGGGGCGCGCCTGCCCCCCTAGGGCGCGCCCCCTACCTCGTGGCCCCCCTGGAGCTCCTCCGACTCCAACTCCAACTCTATATATTGTGTTTCGGGGAGAAAAAAATCAGAGAGAAGAATTCATCGCGTTTTACGATACAGAGCCGCCGCCAAGCCCTAAAATTGTGACACTCTAAATTTGTTTATTTGGTTTTTATCAAAAACTTTGTTGTTTTTGAGGAGAGGCTATTTAAAATTTTTCTTTTTCAGAAAAACCTTCCACTTAAAAACTTCCTTTGCTTTGGCAAGGATTTTATTTTTTCAAACCTTGGTGTTTGATCTTTTGAAACTTCTTCTCTGTTGGTTCTCTCTCAAATTTAATTTTTGAGTTTAAATTGTTTTCTTTTAAAATGAAACTCCATGAAAATTTGGGGACTTTCATATCTTGGAACCACCCTTGACTTTGCATTGTTCCCATGTGGTAAAACCCCTCCAAAACCTCCCCTACACCTTGTGATCAACCTAAGTCCTCTGTCCCAACTAATCCAAACAAGTTTTGGATTTTATTCTAATTATTTTTCCTCTCAAAACAAATCTGAAAAAAAATTTGAACCCAAATGATTTTCAAAGCAAGTACCATATTGCACTTGAGTTTTGACCTCAAACCAACTCTCCTGGATAGTCCTTTGTACCCACAACCCAGAACCATCTTGATCCACTCCTCCTCTTTTCAAAATTTTCAAAATTCAGTCTCTGCAAGTTTGGACCAGATTTGCCAAATTTGATGAAATTCATATCTACACTACTCCAAAAATTCCACCAAAATTCAGGCAACCTATGTGAGCAATGAGAAGCCACTCCACCAAGTTTCAGCTCAAGGAAAAATCTACAGAGGCCAAAAGCATTCTGTCGAACACCTTGCGGGCACTGTTACTGTTCAAAATTCAGAAAAATTCAGTCTTCAGTGTCATTTTTCGTTCGTCGGCTTCACTCACGCGTTCACAGTGCATTTGGCACGTTCCTCTCCGCCTCTTCCTACTGTCTGGAGCACCACACGCTCACTTGGCCTCTTCCTGGCGTCGGTGGCACGCTGGCCCGCCCTCGCCGGAGTCTTCTGCGGCGTCGGGACCTCCCGTGGCGGCTGACAGGGGACAAGAACGGCGGCTCAACGCCGTTCCGTGCCGCCCATCGCTCCCTGGCTCTCCGCATGGCCTCATGCACGCCAGCGCACCCCCGCTGCACCGTCGCCGTGGCCCGACAGCACTGGACGCGCTCTCTGCCACCAACGGACCCGCGCCGTCCCGTTCCGACCAAAGCCTGCCCTAAGCTTCTAATCCAAGTCCGGTTAGCGTCTAAACGGACCCAGTAAACTCCCACGACGGCGCTCGACTCCCTAATCACCCCCGACCGAGCACTGCGCCACCGCCTCGGACCGCCTATAAAAAGGGCCCCCGAGCTCACCCTCGTGCACGCCTCATCCCCACACCTCACCAACGCCACGCCAGGCCACTAGGGGGACCCCGAGGAGGTCTTCCCCCTCAACTCCGGCCGCCCCGATCCGCCTCGGCCTCCACCACGATTCGCTCCGGTGAGGCCATCTCCGGCGTCCAAACCCCGTCAGTTACTCCCTCTAGCTACCAGAAGCCTAACCCCCTCCTCAATTTGATCACTGCAGCTCTCTCCGACGAAGTCCGCAACCACCCGAACCGCCGTCCGCCGGAGCAAAGCTCGCCGTCGACGTGGTGCTCGCCGACCGCCACCACCACCACCAACCGACGCGGAAGGGTGCCCTGAACACGGAGGTACCCTCCGATCTCTCTGCCTCGCCGTGGATCGCCGCCGGCGACCACCGCGGCTCTCGGGCACCGGCGAACTCTGCCGCCCCGTTTGAATATTTAAACCTGACAGGCGGGACCCGCCTGTCAGCCTCTCTATCCTGTCGGAGTGAAGCGTTTTCTGAAAACGTCTTCTGCCGAATGCGCTTTCCCTCTGGGCTGGCGTAGTCGCTACCGAAGCGCTTTCTGTTTTTATAAACTAGCCCCTAGAAAACTTCTGTTTCATTACAGATGAGTCCCTGGACAAAAACCTTTATAACTTTTAAACAGAAAGGTATTTTTGGTTGATTCTTTTTCTGTTCTCTTTAAAATTTTGTCTAGTTTTTTATCAGATTTATTTGAAAAATATTTGGTATACTTTTTGTGCACCTCTTGGTATTTACGATAGCGCATATACTTTCTTTATACCGTAGATACCGAAGGAGGTGACGGAGCCGCGAACTTCACCGAGCTAGGCTCCGACTACTCCGAACCAGGCAAGCATGTTTGAACTTTTGATATGATGAGTGTCTTGGCATGTTTTGCATTTAGTTAGTTTCATGGCATGTTGATAAGCATATCGATGAATGTCATTTTATGCGATAATGAGGTAAGTGAGTTCGATGATCCATAAGTGGATGGATGTGAGTATGAATGGCCATGTGTTGGCATGAGGATGGGTAAGATGGCAGTGTCGTAGCATGCCAGTCTTATGCCAGACTATGTGACTTCAGTGTCAAACCGTATCGGTCCAGTTCCTTTCATTTCCTTCCCTGTACTACCACATGTTTTCCGCAAGGAATATGGTTTAGTAAGTTGCAAACCGCTTTTCTGGTACACACCAAAAGGAGAGGCCGTGATGATGGTTCCATGGCCCTGGATTAAAGCCAGTCATCCGGTCAGGGGGTATGGGTGTTTCCGGTTGGGACCGAGAGGGGGGCACCCCTTAGAGCGCGCGTATATAAATTTGATCCCATGCTATTCGAGATTGTGATCTCCCCGTCTCAAAAGTTTTTCTTGGATGATGTCTAGGGTGATTCCTAGCATCGAGAGGTAGGATGGGTGTGTACTGGTTAGCTGTGTTTTCTTCCGAAATACCGTAAACGGAACTAGTCCTTCGTGACTACGGAAATCCGTTGGCTGTGGGAATAATTTTGTACAAACTCTGCAGAGCCCTTTATGTGGTGTCGCTAAGACGCCCGACTGTGGCATCTTTTTCCTTATATTTATTTGTTCACCTTTCGAGGCGTCGCTTCAGACACCCGATCGGTAATTATTTATGTTCTGTTGGGATTTCAGGCGGACTACCGCCGTTTCCCTTTTACTTACCTTGTTAAGTTAATTTTTGACTGTACATTGGTGAATTAATCATGACGCATCCATGCATGCATTTGTTATATCTTATGTCCGAACTGTCTTGCGAGTACTTTCAAAGTACTCACTGGCTTGTTGATTTGGCCAGATGCTGACGAAGGCGATCTCATGGATGAAGAGTTTGATAGCGAGTCCGACACTTAGAGGAGTCCCAGTCAGTCTCGTGCGACCCTGGATTTGGTCACTGTTTTATATCCGCTTCCGCTACCAAATAAATTCATCGAGCCTCACCTCGACGCTCGATGAGATGATAGACTTAGAGTCTTGTATTTCTCTCCCCGCTGTGTTTTTCCACCACCGCCCTATCCTCGAGTCAGTAGTATGTCTCCACACCACTGTGTCATGTCCGCCATTATGTATAATTATTGGCGTGCTTGTAATAATTTGGTTGAGCAACCGCAGTTCGACCCTGTAATATATTTTATGCTACTGGCTTATTGTATCAAGAAATTGTCTACCAGTGAGGAGGATTTCTCTCATACTGGACTCAAAAGATTGGTTTCTCAATAAATATTTTATTGGAAAACCGGTCGTGACAAGCTTGGTACCAGAGCCAGGCTGACTGTAGGAAGCCACTAGGTGCGATCGCTAATTGGTTATTACCATGATAGAGCTAATTTATATTTTTGCAATTGTAGTCATTTTCTGTCAGTCAGCATAAATTTATGATCTGACCCTGCAGAATTTTTACCTACTTTTGTAGATGGCCGACAACAGCTGCGAGTCTCAGACCTTCGCCAACGTGCCCGATGGGTTCGTCAAGCTTCTTTCTTTCATCGTTCAGGTCGCGATGGGGCCATCCGTGCGCCCAGTCTTCACACTCTGCCAGCACCGAGTCAACGACAGTCTGACCATGCACCAGGCCGCGGTACAGTTCAAGGGAGGGCGTGGTGAGTTACGCCGCTTCCTGTTCGTGGGAAGAGCCATGCCTATGGAGAGGCATGCTATGCAGATGGCAGCCCGCGAGACGATAGCCCGTCTCAGGGATGTCCTTCCCGTGATGAAGACTCGTCGTTACCGTTATCTTCCGTGCCATGTGCCTTACACCTATCACTACGCATACTCCTGCCCCAGAGGGGAACGAGACGAGGCTTTTGAGATGCTCATTGAGTATCTCCGGGCCCTGGAGGCAGCCTTCGACAACCTGGTGGACGACTTCGTAGCTACCCGCATGGACTCAGTCCATGGCTGTGCTGCCAACAGGAGGGAGCTCCTACCCATCGCTCCGCCACTGACTTTGGTCTCGTCCTCAGCATCTTATAGGCCTACTCGTCGCCTGCCTTCTACCGAAGAATTCAACCAAGTCATTGCACCCACTTCAGCGCGCACTGCACCACCCTTCGCGCCCACTCCTGTACGTGTTACTCCGCCCCTGGCAACCGCTCCGTCCACTCTGCGCAACACCACGCGTATGGAGCCCATTAGCGAGGAGGAAGTCGAGTCCCCAACCTCGCTATGCCTCGCCCTCGGCAGGGCAAAGGAGGTCGTCAACATCTCTGCCTGAGTACGCTTAGCTACCGTATATTGTATCGCTTTGTAAGATATGTACATAGGTTGTGAGAAGTAGCCTGTTTGCGCATCATGTAGGATCTGGAGAAGTGCACTAGCCTAAATAACATGTCAGGATTATGTACGCATATCCTGAGTGATGTATTGTATAATTACCGCCCGCGTGTAAGATATGTAATGAGCAGTCCTTCTCCGTGCGCAAGTCGATTTGTTTTTCTTAAGTAAGCCGAGTTATTTAATTCTATCTGCCAGCTTTATGCATTTATGGTTTTGTTTTGCGACTCTTTCCGCTTTTCTTATGAGTTTTACAAAATACATCCCCAGAGTGAAAAATGTCTCGTCCTTGGACACGCTCCATGCCAACTCCACCAGAGCAAAATTATGATACACAACCCAACAACGAGTTCACTCAGGGACAGTCAAGCCAACAGGGCAGTGAATCGGCACTTTCACAAATGTGCCGCCTTTATGAGCAGAGTCAGCAACAACATCGGGAAATGATGAACCAAGTCATCAACATGGGAAATCACCATGGACAGTATCAACAGCACTCCAAGTTATCTGAGCTACAGAAGACACGTCCTCAAACATTTTCTCATACTGACAAGCCTCTTGAAGCCGAGGACTGGCTTCGAGATATGGAGAGAAAATTAATTATTGCAAAATGTTCAGACCCCGAGAAGGTATTATATGCTCCACACTATCTCACAGGAGCAGCCGCATCGTGGTGGGAGAATTTTCTGCACATGCATCCCAACGAAAATGACATAACCTGGGATGATTTCAAGGAAGGTTTCCGTGGTGCACATATTCCTAAGAGTATTATGAAAATCAAGAAGAGAGAATTCGATGACCTCAAACAAAGGAACATGACAGTGTCAGATTACAACAGTCAATTTACCCTATTATCCCGCTATGCCAATGAGGAGCGTACGACTGAAATCAAGAAGATGGAGAAATTCCTTGACGGTCTGGCGCCCGCGCTTAAATGCCAACTGGTCGTGCACACTTTTCCTGATTTTAAAACACTGGTGGACAAGGCCATTACTCTGGAAAATGAGAGACGCAGTCTGGAAGATATCCGCAAGCGAAAAAGGGACCAGACTAATCACGCTCGCAATCACCGAAGCAAGACAGATTTTCAAAAGGGTGGGACACACAAATTCTCATCCAATGTCTCACGCCCAATCAAGAATTTTCATGCAAGGGACAAGGAATTCACCTATCGCCCCGGCGTTACTTGTTACGCTTGTGGAGAAGAAGGGCACTATGCCAAACAGTGCCCCAAGCCAAGGAGTTCAATCCCAAAGCCGAACAACGGCGGCAATAATTCAGCGCCCAAGCGAAACAATTTCAATCCCAACAATAACCACAGGAAGGGTCATCTGAACCACGTAACCAAAGAGGAGGCACAAAATGCTCCGGATATCGTACTCGGTACGTTTCCTGTCAACACAATACCTGCAATGGTTTTGTTTGATTCTGGAGCTTCTCACTCTTTCATTTCGAAAAGTTTTGCTTTGCAAAATAATTTTTCGATGCTTCCTTTGGAGAAATCCATGACCATCAAGTCCCCTGGGATTCAGCAAGTTACTCAGAATTACTGTCAGAATGTGGTCACTGAGTTCGAAGGATTGGAGTTTTACGCAAATCTTATTGTGTTGGAAAATAAAGGACTGGATGTCATCCTAGGGATGGATTGTCTAACCACAAATAAGGGTTTTATCAACTGTTTCAACAGGACCGTAATTCTCACACACCACCAAGGGAAGACAATAAGAGTATCAGCCAAGGAAGGAAAAATACCCCGGCAACCGAGATTAAATAAGGTGGACGTTTCTGAGCTAAACAAGGTTCCAGTAGTGTGTGAATTTCCAGATGTATTCCCTGAAGAGCTACCAGGCATGCCACCAGACCGAGAGATAGAATTCCGCATTGAGCTAGCACCAGGAACCACCCCCATATACAAGAAACCATACAGAATGGCACCATCCGAGTTGATCGAGTTGAAGAAGCAAATAAAGGAATTACTGGAAAAAGGATACATTCGAGCCAGCTCCTCACCTTGGGGATCACCAATTTTATTTGCCAAAAAGAAGGATGGAACACTGAGATTGTGTATTGACTATCGAGCACTTAACATGGTCACAGTCAAAAACAAATACCCGATGCCAAGGATAAACGATTTGTTTGATCAACTTGCTCAGGCCAAGGTATTCTCAAAAATTGACTTAAGGTCAGGATACCATCAATTGAAGGTACGAATGGAAGATATCCCCAAAACAGCCTTCACCTCCAGATATGGACTGTACGAGTTCACAGTGATGCCATTTGGATTAACTAACGCCCCAGCATATTTTGTTCACCTCATGAACAAAGTATTTATGAAGTTTATGGACAAGTTCGTCGTGGTATTCATCGACGATATTCTGGTATACTCCAAGACACCAGAAGAGCACGCAGAACATCTCAGGATTGTGCTAGGAGAGCTAAGAAAACACCAATTGTATGCCAAGTTCAGCAAGTGCGAATTTTGGCTAAGACAAGTAGGTTTTCTAGGCCACGTGCTGACTCAAGACGGTATCACAGTGGACCCAGAGAAAGTCAAGGCCGTACTTGACTGGAAATCACCAGCCAGCGTAACGGACATACGAAGTTTCTTGGGAATGGCAGGATATTACCGCAAATTTATTGAAGGATTTTCCACCATAGCCAAGCCTATGACACAGTTGCTCAAGAAAGATAAGAAGTTTGAGTGGACAGAAGCCTGCGAGAAAAGTTTCCAAGAGCTAAAGCGGA
Source organism: Triticum dicoccoides (assembly GCF_002162155.2). Lineage (NCBI taxonomy): Eukaryota > Viridiplantae > Streptophyta > Magnoliopsida > Poales > Poaceae > Triticum > Triticum dicoccoides. Next base: position 399,054,085 of record NC_041384.1, on the reverse strand, counting down.
AATTAACAACAGCACCGGTATTAATTGTACCCGACATACACAAGAATTTTGAAGTATATTGTGACGCGTCCAGAAAGGGTCTCGGATGCGTGTTGATGCAGGAAGGCAAGGTTGTCGCCTACGCTTCAAGGCAACTTCGCAAGCATGAGGAAAATTATCCCACTCATGACCTAGAAATGGCAGCAGTTATTCATGCACTCAAGGAATGGAGGCATTTCTTACTTGGGAATCGATGTGAAATATATACGGATCACAAAAGTCTTAAATATATTTTCACGCAGCCAGAACTAAATTTACGGCAACGACGCTGGTTGGAATTAGTAAAGGATTATGATGTTGGTATCCATTACCATCCAGGGAAAGCAAATGTAGTGGCCGATGCCCTGAGTCGGAACCCCAGCTCCGACGGAAACTATCTGCACAGCTTGAGGCCCGAATTCCATCAAGAATTTGCCAAGCTCAACTTGATAATGGTAGCAGAAGGCACCATATCAAACTTGGAAATACAACCCAACCTTGTGGAGAAAATTAAAGAAGCTCAGCCCGGTCGCCCCAGCATTGAAGGAATTAAAAGAAAGTTGAGTATGGGCAAGGCCTCGGAATTCGTCATAGATAATGACGGAATATTATGGTACGGAGAAAGGCTATGCGTGCCAAACATAGAAAACCTTAAACAGCAAATTTTAGCTGAAGCACACACCACTCCATATTCGATCCACCCTGGAGGAACCAAAATGTATAAGGATATTCAGGAAAGATTTTGGTGGCACGGTATGAAGAGGGACATAGCCGCCTTCATTGCATGTTGCGACTCATGTCAATGCATAAAAGCTGAACATCAGAGACCAGCCGGACTACTGCAACCTAACAAAATACCTGAGTGGAAATGGGATGAAATAGGGATGGATTTTATTGTCGGACTACCTCGGTCACGACACGGGAATGATGCCATATGGGTCATCACTGACAGGTTGACCAAAGTGGCACACTTTATTCCAGTGAAGACAACCTACACCACTCAGAGGCTTGCCAGGATTTATCTTTCCCGCATAGTTTGCCTACACGGTGTCCCGAAGACTATAATATCCGACAGAGGCACTCAGTTCGTCTCAAGATTTTGGGAGCATTTACAACAGGCTCTGGGAACCCAACTAGCCTTCAGTACCGCATACCACCCACAGACTGATGGACAGACTGAACGCGTAAACCAAATTTTAGAAGACATGCTGAGAGCATGTGTCCTCACATATGGAACCAGTTGGGAAGAAAGCCTGCCATACGCCGAGTTCGCGTATAACAATAGCTACCAGGCCAGCCTACAAATGGCACCATTTGAGGCCTTATACGGACGAAGGTGTCGTACCCCGTTAAATTGGTCAGAGACCGGAGACAGCCGCATCTTCGAACCAGACATGCTCAGAGAAGCCGAGGAAAAGGTCAAGCTAATCAGAGATCGACTTAAGACCGCTCAAAGTTGACAGAAGAGTTATTATGATCAGAAACATCGTAGGGTCAGCTTCGAACCCGGTGAGTTCGTATACCTGAGAGTATCCCCTATGAGAGGATTGCAACGATTCAAGATTAAAGGAAAGTTAGCACCAAGATTCATTGGACCATTCTACATAGTGGCACGAAGAGGCACTGTAGCCTACCAGCTAGACTTACCCGAAGACTTGTCCGACATTCACGACGTGTTCCACGTCTCTCAATTAAGGAAGTGTGTAAGCAACCCAGAGAAACAAGTATCCCATGAGAACATTGACGTGCAGCCAGACCTCACTTATCGAGAACGTCCCATAAGAATATTAGAGGAGTCTGAAAGGAGGACCCGACAGAAGACCATCAAGTTTTTCAAAGTCCAGTGGAGCAATCACACCGACAGTGAAGCAACTTGGGAAAGCGAGGATTTTCTTCGGACAGAGCATCCACACTTATTTAAGGATCAGCTGAAATCTCGGGACGAGATTTTTCCTAAGGGGGTAGGTGTTGTGACACTCTAAATTTTTTTTATTTGGTTTTTATCAAAAACTTTGTGGTTTTTGAGGAGAGGCTATTTAAAATTTTTCTTTTTCAGAAAAACCTTCCACTTAAAAACTTCCTTTGCTTTGGCAAGGATTTTATTTTTTCAAACCTTGGTGTTTGATCTTTTGAAACTTCTTCTCTGTTGGTTCTCTCTCAAATTTAATTTTTGAGTTTAAATTGTTTTCTTTTAAAATGAAACTCCATGAAAATTTGGGGACTTTCATATCTTGGAACCACCCTTGACTTTGCATTGTTCCCATGTGGTAAAACCCCTCCAAAACCTCCCCTACACCTTGTGATCAACCTAAGTCCTCTGTCCCAACTAATCCAAACAAGTTTTGGATTTTATTCTAATTATTTTTCCTCTCAAAACAAATCTGAAAAAAATTTGAACCCAAATGATTTTCAAAGCAAGTACCATATTGCACTTGAGTTTTGACCTCAAACCAACTCTCCTGGATAGTCCTTTGTACCCACAACCCAGAACCATCTTGATCCACTCCTCCTCTTTTCAAAATTTTCAAAATTCAGTCTCTGCAAGTTTGGACCAGATTTGCCAAATTTGATGAAATTCATATCTACACTACTCCAAAAATTCCACCAAAATTCAGGCAACCTATGTGAGCAATGAGAAGCCACTCCACCAAGTTTCAGCTCAAGGAAAAATCTGCAGAGGCCAAAAGCATTCTGTCGAACACCTTGCGGGCACTGTTACTGTTCAAAATTCAGAAAAATTCAGTCTTCAGTGTCATTTTTCGTTCGTCAGCTTCACTCACGCGTTCACAGTGCATTTGGCACGTTCCTCTCCGCCTCTTCCTACTGTCTGGAGCACCACACACTCACTTGGCCTCTTCCTGGCGTCGGTGGCACGCTGGCCCGCCCTCGCCGGAGTCTTCTGCGGCGTCGGGACCTCCCGTGGCGGCTGACAGGGGACAAGAACGGCGGCTCAATGCCGTTCCGCGCCGCCCATCGCTCCCTGGCTCTCCGCGTGGCCTCATGCACGCCAGCGCACCCCCGCTGCACCGTCGCCGTGGCCCGACAGCACTGGACGCGCTCTCTGCCGCCAACGGACCCGCGCCGTCCCGTTCCGACCAAAGCCTGCCCTAAGCTTCTAATCCAAGTCCGGTTAGCGTCTAAACGGACCCAGTAAACTCCCACGACGGCGCTCGACTCCCTAATCACCCCCGACCGAGCACTGCGCCACCGTAACCATCGCCAGAAATCCCCGTTCACGGCCACCGCCTCGGACCGCCTATAAAAAGGGCCCCCGAGCTCACCCTCGTGCACGCCTCATCCCCACACCTGACCAACGCCACGCCAGGCCACTAGGGGGACCCCGAGGAGGTCTTCCCCCTCAACTCCGGCCGCCCCGATCCACCTCGGCCTCCACCACGATTCGCTCCGATGAGGCCATCTCCGGCGCCCAAACCCCGTCAGTTACTCCCTCTAGCTACCAGAAGCCTAACCCCCTCCTCAATTTGATCACTGCAGCTCTCTCCAACGAAGTCCGCAACCACCCGAACCGCCGTCCGCCGGAGCAAAGCTCGCCGTCGACGTGGTGCTCGCCGACCGCCACCACCACCACCAACCGACGCGGAAGGGTGCCCTGAACACGGAGGTACCCTCCGATCTCTCTGCCTCGCCGTGGATCGCCGCCGGCGACCACCGTGGCTCTCGGGCACCGGCGAACTCTGCTGCCCCGTTTGAATATTTAAACCTGACGGGCGGAACCCGCCTGTCAGCCTCTCTATCCTGTCGGAGCGAAGCGTTTTCTGAAAACGTCTTCTGCCGAATGCGCTTTCCCTCTGGGCTGGCGTAGTCGCTACCGAAGCGCTTTCTGTTTTTATAAACTAGCCCCTAGAAAACTTCTGTTTCATTACAGATGAGTCCCTGGACAAAAACCTTTATAACTTTTAAATAGAAAGTTATTTTTGGTTGATTCTTTTTCTGTTCTCTTTAAAATTTTGTCTAGTTTTTTATCAGATTTATTTGAAAAATATTTGGTATATTTTTTGTGCACCTCTTGGTATTTACGATAGCGCATATACTTTCTTTATACCGTAGATACCGAAGGAGGTGACGGAGCCGCGAACTTCACCGAGCTAGGCTCCGACTACTCCGAACCAGGCAAGCATGTTTGAACTTTTGATATGATGAGTGTCTTGGCATGTTTGCATTTAGTTAGTTTCATGGCATGTTGATAAGCATATCGATGAATGTCATTTTATGCGATAATGAGGTAAGTGAGTTCGATGATCCATAAGTGGATGGATGTGAGTATGAATGGCCATGTGTTGGCATGAGGATGGGTAAGATGGCAGTGTCGTAGCATGCCAGTCTTATGCCAGACTATGTGACTTCAGTGTCAAACCGTATCGGTCCAGTTCCTTTCATTTCCTTCCCTGTACTACCACATGTTTTCCGCAAGGAATATGGTTTAGTAAGTTGCAAACCGCTTTTCTGGTACACACCAAACGGAGAGGCCGTGATGATGGTTCCATGGCCCTAGATTAAAGCCAGTCATCCGGTCAGGGGGCATGGGTGTTTCCGGTTGGGACCGAGAGGGGGGGCACCCCTTAGAGCGCGCGTATATAAATTTGATCCCATGCTATTCGAGATTGTGATCTCCCCGTCTCAAAAGTTTTTCTTGGACGATGTCTAGGGTGATTCCTAGCATCGAGAGGTAGGATGGGTGTGTACTGGTTAGCTGTGTTTTCTTCCGAAATACCGTAAACGGAACTAGTCCTTCGTGACTACGGAAATCCGTTGGCTGTGGGAATAATTTTGTACAAACTCTGCAGAGTCTTATATTCCTCCAAATCATCTATTCCATGTCCTAGATCGATATTATCTTATCCTAATCAAATGTCAGTTTTGATGACAGAAACTCCTGTGATTCACATGAGTGCTAAATTCCGGTTAAATGATTGTTCCTGTGGATGGACTAACCCATTTATTCTCATGAATTAAATGTTTATTATGAGTATTATTTACTTGTGAATCAAAGCCCTTTCTGTGATGTCGCCTCGACGTCCGACTGTGGCATTTCTTTTAAAGCCTTTCTGTGATGTCGCCCCGACGTCCGACTGTGGCATTTCTTTTAAAGCCCTTTCTGTGATGTCGCCCGACGTCCGACTGTGGCATTTCTTTTAAAGCCCTTTCTGTGACGTCGCCCCAACGTCCGACTGAGGTATTTCTTTTTAAGCCCTTTATGTGGTGTCGCTAAGACGCCCGACTGTGGCATCTTTTTTCTTATATTTATTTGTTCACCTTTCGAGGCGTCGCTTCAGACACCCGATCGGTAATTATTTATGTTCTGTTGGGATTTCAGGCGGACTACCGCCGTTTCCCTTTTACTTACCTTGTTAAGTTAATTTTTGACTGTACATTGGTGAATTAATCATGACACATCCATGCATGCATTTGTTATATCTTACGTCCGAACTGTCTTGCGAGTACTTTCAAAGTACTCACAGGCTTGTTGATTTGGCCAGATGCTGACGAAGGCGATCTCATGGATGAAGAGTTTGATAGCGAGTCCGACACTTAGAGGAGTCCCAGTCAGTCTCGTGCGACCCTGGATTTGGTCACTGTTTTATATCCGCTTCCGCTACCAAATAAATTCATCGAGCCTCACCTCGACGCTCGATGAGATGATAGACTTAGAGTCTTGTATTTCTCTCCCCGCTGTGTTTTTCCACCACCGCCCTATCCTCGAGTCAGTAGTATGTCTCCACACCACTGTGTCATGTCCGCCATTATGTATAATTATTGGCGTGCTTGTGATAATTTGGTTGAGCAACCGCAGTTCGACCCTGTAATATATTTTATGCTACTGGCTTATTGTATCAAGAAATTGTCTACCAGTGAGGAGGATTTCTCTCATACTGGACTCAAAAGATTGGTTTCTCAATAAATATTTTATTGGAAAACCGGTCGTGACAAAAACCTCTCGGGAGGGCTGATCTGGAGTCCGTTCGGGGCTCCGGAGAGGGGAATCCGTCGCCATCATCATCAACCACCCTCCATCGCCAATTTCATGATGCTCACCGCTGTGTGTGAGTAATTTCATTGTAGGCTTGCTGGACGGTGATGGATTGGATGAGATCTATCATGTAATCGAGTTAGTTTTGTTAGGGTTTGATCCCTAGTATCCACTATTTTCTGAGATTGATGTTGCTATGACTTTGCTATGCTTAATGCTTGTCACTAGGGCCCGAGTGCCATGATTTTAGATCTGAACCTATTATGTTTTCATCAATATATGAGAGTTCTTGATCCTATCCTGCAAGTCTATAGTCACCTATTATGTGTTATGATCCATCAACCCCGAAGTAACAATAATCGGGATACTTACCGGTGATGACCGTAGTTTGAGGAGTTCATGTATTCACTATGTGTTAATGCTTTGTTCCGGTACTCTATTAAAAGGAGGCCTTAATATCCCTTAGTTTCCATAAGAACCCTGCTGCCACGGGAGGGTAGGACAAAAGATGTCATGCAAGTTATTTTCCATAAGCATGTATGACTATATTCGGAATACATGTCTACATTACATTGATGAACTGGATCTAGTTCTGTGTCACCCTAGGTTATGACTGTTACATGACGAACCGCATCCGGCATAATTCTCCATCACCGATCCATTGCCTATGAGCTTTCCATATATTGTTCTTCGCTTATTTACTTTCCTGTTGCTATTGCTATCATTACTACAAAATACCAAAAACATTACTTTTACTACTGTTACCTTTTGCTACCGTTACCACTACTATCATATTACTTTACTACTAAATACTTTGCTGCAGATACTAATTTTCCAGGTGTGGTTGAATTGACAACTCAGCTGCTAATACTTGAGAATATTCTTTGGCTCCCCTTGTGTCAAATCAATAAATTTGGGTTGAATACTTTACCCTCGAAAACTGTTGCAATCCCCTATACTTGTGGGTTATCAGCGTCACCACGAGAGCCTTTCGCAGGCGGAGACCACCTTTGTCAGGATAGCTTGTACTGGCTGTCCCCCTTCAAATTTGCCCGCTGTTGTTGGCTCCCTTCCCGCTCAATATTTGGGAAGAGGACCAGGGCCTATATAAGTAGAGCTAGCCACCACCAGGAAAGGGGGGAGACGAACAAGAGTGGACGGATCATCAAGATCATTCCCAACCACACAAGTGCACTAAGCACGAGAACACCTCAACCTCAGGAGGCTGTTCTTCCCCTTGTATTGTTCATCATCAGCCCTAGAGGCAATCCACCACCACCACACTGGAGTAGGGTATTACACCACAACGGTCAGTATAAATCTTGTGTCTTTCTGTGTTGCGAGTTCGTCCGCGAGATCTTAGCGAGCTAGGGCGTAGATCGGTGGGAGGAAAAGCCTTCGCACGCACCCCAGTGTCTGAACCTTAAGGGTTTGCTGGAACCCCACATCCGACATTTGGCGCGCCAGGTAGGGGTGCGCTGTAGCTTCCCTTCCATCAGTTCGTCGCTCCGTCGCTCCATGTTTCCATGGCGGACGCTCGCCGTGCTCGAGCTGAGCGTCGGGCTGCCCTCATCGCCTGCGTTGCTCAAACGGCCCCCATCGGCGGACCACCTTGTCGTTCTCTGTCTCCCGCCGCCAATGCTGCCACCGGCCCAGTGGGGAACGAGCAGCAAGCGTCTTCGCTGCATCCTTCGGTACGGCAGGACGGCCGCACCGCCACTCCATCGCTGACCCCGGCCGGTTCTTCGTCCCATGCACGCCACGCTCCCATAGGGGCGTGGGCCGCACTCCTCACTGCAAACGAACTCCTGCGCTACCGCCTAGTCGACAACCTCTACGAGGAGTGGCTCGACTGCGTCGCCGAGCTCGTCCACGGCGCAGGGGGCTCCCCGGTGCTACCCGTCTCTCTGCCTCACCCACAGCCGGCCACGGGCGACGAGGCCCGGGGCGCACCTCCACCACCCCAGCCCAACGGCGGCGCCTTGGCACCAAGGCGCGCGGCCCCGCGGTGTGATCCGCCATGCCCGGTGCCCACGCACAAAGAGAGAAGCCGCCAAGAAATCCCTCGGCCACGAGGAGCTGCACCCGTGCTTCCCGCGCTGCCTCGTCAAGACCGCGCGCTGCCCGCTGCGGCGCGGCGCGGACCTCATCAAGACCAAGCTCCACCTCCGAAGCGGGCCCCAATAACTACGGCTGGCTGCCGCGCCTTCACCCCCGAGCTGCGCAGCGTCGCCTCGCCAGGCAAGTTCAAGCCGGATCTGCCTCCTCGCTACGACGACACCGCCGACCCCGCGTACTTCCTGCAGCTCTACGAGCTGAGCATCGAACTAGCCATCGGCGACGAGAAAGTCATGGCAAACTGGTTTCCCATGGCTCTCAAGGATGGGGCCTGCTCCTCGCTCCTGAACCTGCAGCACAGCTCGATCTCCTCTTGGGACGATATGCGCGACCGCTTCGTCGCCAACTTCTAGGGCACTCGCGACCGCCCGCCGGCCGCGGGCGACCTGCGCCGTATCAAGCAACAGCCAGGGGAGACCCTCCAGAAGTACATCCAGCGCTTCAACAACACCCGCCTCAAGATCCCCAAGGTCATGGATGAGGCCATCATCTCCGCGTTCTCTGACGGCGTCCGTGACGTCAAGATGAAGGAAGAGCTTGCTATCCACGAGGAGCTCTGCACATCTCAGGAGCTGTTCAACCTGGCGACCAAGTGCGCAAGAGCTGAGGAGGGGCGCCTCTCTCCTTGAGTTGCCAGCCGCGGGCACAGAGGAGAAGAAATCCAAGGCCAAGGACATGAAGCGCAAGGATGCAGCGGTGCTAGCAGCGGAGCCTGACACCAAACTGGGTAGAGATCAACCTGAGTCATCCAAGAACAGCCGACCTTTCTGCGCTTTCCACAACCTGAACACCCACAACACCAGCGACTGCTAAGAGCTCAGAGCCATACAAGAAGGACGCTACAGTCGACGCCCCGAGCGCAGCGACCGGGGCTACGGCCGTGGAGGAGCACGTGGAGGCGGACGCTAGAACAACCGTGGCCCGCGCCAGGAATGGCGCGATAGGCCTCGTGAGGACCGCTGGCAAGACTATCCTCGCGAGGGGGCCTGGAGGGACCAGCCTCGTGAGGATCTCCCCCAAAGCAACGCCGGTCTTCCCCCGCTGCCGCCACCAAGAAGGAATGACGATCATCATCAGGACGAGGGGGCTGGGGGCTTCCAGGAGCCGCGTGCAATCGCCTGCATCTTGGGCCGCGCCCAGGCCCCAGCCTCTCAGCGCATCTTCAAATGGTTCGCTCTCAAGGTGAACGCGGTGCTCCCCAAGCTTGAGGCCGCACGCCCGCTCAAGTGGTCCCAGTGCGCCATCACTTTCAACTCGGCAGATCAGCTCAAGTGCGCGGCCACCGCTGGCGTCCTCCTGATGTTGTGTTCCCCAGTCATCAGCAATGTGCAGGTTTCCAAGACCCTCATCAATGGTGGTGCAGGGCTCAACGTCCTGTCCGTCGACACATTCGACAACCTCCAAGTGCCATATGAGCAGCTCCAGCCTACCAAACCTTTCTCGGGAGTGACCGGCGGCTCCACCACACCGATAGGGTAGGTCTACCTGCGTGTCACCTTCGGCATGCGCGACAACTCACCGAGCTCATCGACTTCGACGTCGCGCACATCCGCCTGCCGTACAACGCCATCCTCGGGTATCCGGCCCTGGCCAAGTTCATGGCGGTCACCCACCACGGCTACAACGTCCTCAAGATGCCTGGAAGCGGCGGGGTCATCACGGTCCCATGTGAAGAAAGGGATGTTGTGTACTCCCTAGAGCGCGCCTTCCAAGCTGCAGCAATCGATGACCCCGACAGCAGAAGTGAGGGCCCTCCGGAGGCCATCCCCAAGAAGAAGCAGCTGTGCCGCGCGGGATCTCTGGAGGATGGCGTCGCGGCAGGAGCCTCGTCAGGATCAGCGTCCGTCCCAGGGGCACCTCCCTCCATCGCATAGGAAGGCGCGCCCAGCGGCCTCCTCGGGCAGGGATCGGGGGCTCTCTTCTGGAGGGCCTCAGGCCTTGCCAAGCTCATGAGGGAGGCGCTCGGGCACCACTTGGAGGCATGCTACATGACATGTCTTCCTCAGGAGAACACAGGGCAAAGGGGTGCCCACCACTCAGGAGTTCATCATCAAGACCACACAGGAACTGCAAGACGCAAGAGCCATGCGCGGCGACAACCGCTCACAGGGCGCAGCTCACCACCTAGGCGAGGGTGCTGAGCTGCGCGTCTGCATCGACGTCCTAGGGCTCAACAAGGCCACGTCTCAAGAGCGCTTGTGGCCTTCGCGTGTGGGCCGTTGCGAGGGCCCGCCACACAGCTACGTTCGCATGCCCCTCGGCTTGCCGAGCGTGGCGTCGGCCTATCAGCGCAACATGCAGCGTGACCTGGCGGCTCAAGAGGCTAGGTACCGCGTCGTCCTGGAGGAAACAAAGACGGTCTTCAGGGAGCCCCCAGAGCCCCTCGAGGCTCATGGCTCCGGTGGCTCATGAGGAGTCATTTCTTCGATGCATGCCTTCAGCTGCACCAACTTTGCTTCGTCTACAGAACCAGGTGACATCATCCAAGCTCGTTTAAGCTGGGAGCGCCCCTTGGGCTGCATTATCCCAGGCCGTGTGGGTCCGTCCCTGCGGCATGTATCCCTTTTGCTCATGTCTTTAGCTTACCTTGCTGGGGGCGCCCCTCGGGCTGCATCATCCCCAAGCCGCTTGGGCCGGACCTACTGGCATGTATCTTCCTGCATTTACCCAAGCTGATTTGCCTTCCCTGCTTAACCTGCCCACAGTTATCGCCTGCTCGATTGCCACCGGCTGCGGGTACATTCACCCCGTGCAATTCGCTTGCGCGTTAAAAGGGGGGCTCCTGAGCAACGCGACTCAGGAGCTCTTACTGGCTCTTAGCCCTCACTCCCTGGCCTTGACCACGGCATCGCGACCTGGCATACCAACGGAGGCTGAGCTCGCTCGAGGGCCGGGACCTGAGGACGTAGAGTGCTTGCACCTAACCACCTTGCAGGAACACACAGCCACCAAGACTCAAGACGAGGCGCAACCCGCCTTGTGGTAGGGCCTCGTGAGTCCCGCGTTGGCTCACGAGTGCCCAGATACACCTCGCAGCCCTACCGTGCAAGCCACGTGTCAGGGCGGGGCTGTACATGCCTCGGGGGCTCCTCTCGAAGGGCCCCCCATCCCACACACAAGTGGAAGCACCATGATCCGCGCTGGCCGTCGACACTACCGAGGAGCGGCTATGCCCGTGCACAAGCGGAAGCACTATGCTCCGCACTGGTGATAAAGAACTAAGGGTGGCCCCATGGTCGTACCAACCTCAGGGAGCCGAGAGCTCAGCGTCCGGCCTCACCGCAACGCCTCCCCTTGGGACAGCCGCGCAAGGGGGGGGCTGCACTCGGGCCACACCCAAGTGCACGCCACCCAACCAGGTCTCCCGGACTTGGGCATCGTGCGCCCCTGCCGAGGCCTCAGCGAGGGCATGTATGGAAATTGTTTGTGCGTCAAGGGGGACTCCTGAGAATCGCGACTCAGGAGCCTAACTGGTCACGTAGCCCCTTACTCCTTGGTCCGTCCTGGTCTCCGGTCGGCCCAATGGCGGTTGAGGTATGCGCGGGGCCGGGCCCTGCCGACGTAGAACATCAGTCTATCCTCGCGAGCTCTCCCTATAAGTTGTTTGCACATCAAGGGGGACTCCTGAGCATCGCGACTCAGGAGCCTAACTGCTCACGTAGCCCCTCACTCCTTGGTCCGTCTTGGTCTCCGGTCGACCCAATGGCGGTTGAGGTATGCGCGGGCTGGGCTCTGCCGACACAGAACGCCAAGCAAATAGGAAGGAAATCACAAATCTCGAAGCAAATATTACAAACACATTGTCCTCACACATTGTCTTCACGACATCAAATGAAAAGTCTAAACGCCTCCCCGAGGCCTAATGCATGTTGTAGGAACAAAACAGGAGGGTAGCCGCAGGTCACCCCCGGACGCCGCCATCACCTGCGGAAGGAGCTACCTCGTGAGCGACGTTGTCTTCACCTTCACCACCAGCCGCAGGATCGCCAACATCACCAGACAGAGGAGCGGAGACAAAGCCGCAGAACATTTTCAGCAAGGCCTCCACCTGATCTTGCACGGCTGCGGCGGCAGCCTCGTATTGGTCTTCAGCCACAGGCTCCAGCAGCTCGTCAAGGCAAGTGTTGGGGTCGCGAAGGTGCAGGTGGCTGAAGACGCGAGTCAATGCAGCTGAAGACAGGACGCGAGCTTCCGCCTCCGCCATAGGACCGACGCCATCAACGACTTCCTCGAGCGCCTGCACCAAGAGAGGAAGTAGCCAGGCGTGGCCGTCCTCATCGGCGGCCAGCGACTTCTCCAGGTCGTGCTCATAGAGCATCTTCAGTGCCTTGCAGGACCTCTGCTCGATATCGGCAAAGGCCGCACGGTCTTCGGTCAGGACTCGGGCCTTGGCGTCGAGATCGGCCTCCCTCTCCTTCACCTCCCGCTCCAGCTCTTCCAACCGGTTGCGCTCGGCGGCCTGCGTCCGCCCCAACTCCGCCAGCTCAGCATCACGGTTCTTGACGGCATCCTCCCGGGCCTTCATTTCCTCCTCCTTCGCTTGATGGCAGCGTGCTTCTTCGGCGTGCTTGGCGCGCAGGCCCTATAGCTCGTCCTCCAACACCTGGCAGCAGTTGCGGGCGGCCTCGGCATCTTGCAGTGCCATCTCACGATCGGCTGCGGTGTTGGCGACACTCTGCTTCTCCTTCTCAGAAGCCGCAGCGGCTTGGCCCAGCGCCGCGCGAACCATCAAGTCGGAATGGAGCCAGCCTGAGGCCAGCTCCAGACGCCCGGCCACAAGGCGTGGGTCTGCGCCCAGGAGATCCGCCTGCAGCCGGGTCATCTCCGAGAGAGCACGTTCCAGAGTAGCAGCAGGTGCAGAAGAACCTGGGAGTGGAGGTGCAGAAGTGGGGGGAGGCGACATCGTCACGAGGGCCTGGGAAACCGCGACTTCAGGAGTAGTTGGAACCTCATCGGCCGCGCCAGGCGCCAGCACTTCCGGAGCTAGCAGGGCCATGGGGGATGGTTCCACATGGCAATGCTCCTCTTGGCCCCGTGAGGACGACCGGGCTGGGGAGATGCGGGCGCTGCTACCCCTTTCTCTGAGGAAGAAGGCACGGGCGCCGCATCCTCCTTCCTTTTCTTCACAGAAGACGTCGGCGTGATCAACCAAGGGCCAGCATCAGGAAATGATGAGTACAAACAGGAACAAGGCGAAGCTTGAGACACTTACTGATCCACCGCGATGTACTTCCGCTTAGGAAGCCTGAAGCCTGACAGCATCGGTATGGAGGCGACCTTGCGAGGCACCAACGACGACCTACCCCTCGTCGGGATGGGGGGATTCTCCCTCTCCCTTTGGTGAGCGTCGGCCTCGGCATCGTCAGGAAGGGCGCGGAGGATCTCGGCCTTGCTCAGAGGGGAAGTCTCCCCCACCTCTTCCTGAGTCTTCTCTGGGTCCTCCTCCTCTCCCCCCTCCCCGCGGGGTATATTTAGAAGACACCTCCACCGGTTTTAGTGCCATGGGGGCTCCCAGGAGCGCCGACGGCACCAACCCACACGCGTCAAAGGTCGGCCTGGAGGCCACGAATTCCTCCCGATCCCTGCGTTGGAACAGGGGGACAAAGGCGCTTGGTGGGTAATCCTGGTTTCCCCAACTATGAGGCGCAGAACATGGGCCAATTCATCATCACGCAAGGCCCCCGGCCTCTGTCGGGTCTCATTTCCCTCTTCTTCAAGCTCCCACAGGGGGCATGCACATGCCTGGAGTGGGGCTACTCGCAATGTCAAGAACTCCCTCAGAAGCATGACCCTGTTAACCTTCGCCGCCCTCGCGTTGCCCGGCTTTAGGTCAGTCACCATCTGCCCCAACACAGACGATGCCCGCTCATCAGCAAGCTCTGCCCTGGGCCACCCCCCGTGGAGAGAGAGCGCCACCATAGGCAGCGCCAGACGAGGATCGGCGCACTTGGCGTCCATCATGACCCATTTGGATCAAATGTTGTCGGCCCTCTTCCTGGTGCTCGAGATCGAGTTGGCCTTGCCGAATGCGACAAAGTTAGCGCATCCGGAGATGTGACCCTCGCTAACACGGAGGAAGAAGAAATGGCGTAGGAGCGCCACGGACGGCATCATGCCCAGGTACGCCTCACAGTAGTAGGAAAAGATGGACAGGAGGAGGATAGAGTTGGGATGGAGATGCAACGCCTGCAGCCCGTAGTGGTCGAGGACTTTGTAAAAGAAATCAAAGAAGGGAGGAACCAACCCAACGGCTACACTGCTCGAGAAGAAGGGGAAGAAGGTGCTTTCCTCGGGCTCCGGCACGTCGGAGGCAAGCCGGAGCTCGGTCTTCCCCCACTCATTACTTTCGCCCGTCGTCAGTAGGGGCATGGAGGCGAGGATCTTCTCCGTGATGGGGGGCACCTCAAGGGCCGGCTCATACCAAGCCGGCACTGAGGAAGCCTTGGCCTTGTGCGGCGCCATGGATCGCAACTACATGATGATATTGGAGCGGATTTGGAGATAGCGGTGGCGGAGAGCAAGGAAGGGGATCTGGAGCAAGGCGAAGAAGAAGCAATGAAGGCAAGTGCTGCCTGCACCAGCCTTTTGTCAGGTATAGCAGTTGCCGAGGTTGCATGGGGAAGCGGAGACGCCCATGTCCAATCAACCGCAACGCGTCAACCGAGGCCGCATGCTTTTGGGGCCCCGCGGTTCTCCGTACTTGACCCTTGGCTTCACCGCAAAGCCAAGCCCAAGCGCACCTTGGGCCCGGGGGCTACTATCGGTGTTCTGGGAACCGAGGTCCCCAGACTTGCTGGCCTGCGGCCCGCGGCATGGCTAAGCTAGTAGGCCGTATGGCCCATCTTCATTAACAAGGCATCCAAGACCCTCGCGAGGCGGACGACACAAGACCTCGTCTGGAGTTGCCTAGTCAGGTAGGCTCACGAGGGGCGGAGATAACAAGGCGAGGAAAACCTCACGAGACTCTCGTGACGTGAGCCATGACGATCGATATAAGGCGGGCGCTAGCGCGCGCAGCGTCCTTGTTTCCTCTTTGGTGCTAAGGAGGCCAGCACAGGCAAGGAGTAACGAGGCATCAGGCAAAGGTTGCCATATCGGAGCAACAAGACTAAGGCTAGAAGGACGGCAAGACGGAGGTCATCGTGGAGCCCAAGACGGCGTCACCACCAGAGCCTTTCGCAGGCGGAGACAACCTTTGTCAGGATAGGTTGTACTGGCTGTCCCCCTTCAAATTTGCCCGCCGTTGTTGGCTCCCTTCCCGCTCAATATTTGGTAAGAGGACCAGGGCCTATATAACTAGAGCTAGCCACCACCGCGAAAGGGGGGAGACGAAAAAGAGTGGACGGATCATCAAGATCATCCCCAACCACACAAGTGCACCAAGCACAAGAACAACTCAACCTCAGGAGGCTGTTCTTCCCCTTGTATTGTTCATCATCAGCCCTAGAGGCAATCCACCACCACCAGACTGGAGTAGGGTATTACACCTCAACGGTGGCCAAACCAGTATAAATCTTGTGTTTTTCTGTGTTGCGAGTTCGTCGATTTCGTCCACAATATCTTAGCGAGCTAGGGCATAGATCGGTGGGAGGAAAAGACTTCACGCGCACCCTAGTGTTCTTACCTTAAGGGTTTGCCGGAACCCCACATCCGACATACGCCAGCCGCCCAAGGAGACGACGGGGAGCGCCCCGAGGGAGAGCTTGACGAGGAAGGCCTCGGCAGGCTGCACGACGTAGGGTGGGGCGACGCGATCAATCGCAGACGAGGTCGACGTGACCTCGCTCGACGCTCTCATCGTCGCTGTCGCTACCCTCCTCACCACTCCCGCTTGAAGAGGAGTCTTCATTGTCGGAGGAGCTCTACACACAGTACTTTAGGCGAGTTCCAAGATCTCCAAAGACCTTGATGGAGAGCAGGCCACCCTCCATTAACTTGAAGTAGAGGACAAGCCCCGCCGCCAGGCTGTGGATGCGAGTGAATGTCTTCCATCCGCGGCGGAGGTACATGACGTGAGGAGCGGGGAAGTCGACGTCGACCCGCGTGCCACTGTTCCCGCAGCTCCTCATGTGCAACCTGAGGGTCCGGGGTGGATTGAGCTCCATCTCCCAAGAAAATGGGGTAGGGAGATGGAGGCGGCGACCTGGTGGCTGGCGCATCCTAATGAAGAACTCGCAGGGCTGGTTCCCGATGTGTCCCTCCATCAGGGGAGGCATCGCTGGCGGAGGCGAGGCCGATGCGCCGCCCCGTCCCCCTCTCCCCCGAGCTTCACGGCAACCTGAGCCTTGCCCCCTCCCCATTCCTCTCGTGGCCGGCTCCGCCACCACGAGCTCTTGGGGAGGACGGACGCGCTGACGAGCAGCAACCCTCGCCGCCACCGTCGAAGGGCCGGCGCCTCCTCTCGCCATGGCAGATGGAAGAAAGGACCCGAAGTGAATGGAGACGGATGATGAAAGGATGTGGGATGCCATCCCCCTCCCCCTCCTTATAAAGGAGCGGGGTCGGGGCTCGGCCGCCCTACTCGGGCAATCCGGCCATCAGGGGCGTCGGGGATCGGGACCGACCCGCTGCCCCAATCAGCGACGGCCCGGTTTCCCGCCTCCACCGCCTGCCACCTACATGGGGGACATGTGGCGAGCAAGCAGAATCGACGGGACGGGTGGGGCGACCGTTCCCCACCCCGTGATCATGGGGCACTCACGCCTTAAAGACCACGACCCGAGTCCACCCAAGTAAATGAGTCGCGCCTCTGTGCCTCCCTCTTTTTATGGGGAAGGCGTGAGCCGCCTCTTCACCATGATGTGACGCAGGCGTGTGGAAACTGCCCCAGGCATGACCCCCATGTCATGCACGACCCTCCACGTCACGCGTTCAACGAAGGTCGTGGGGAAGCGCAGTGGACGAGAAGTTACAGCGGTAAAATCTGCCCCAACTGCCAGCGCACCATTCTGGGCCTACCCCAACAACACGGCGCGCTTATGTGTGGCCCAGGCCCGGGGGCTCCTATCGGTGTACAAAAGTAGGGGCTCTTCTTTTGACCCCTGTACTTGTGCATGGGCAGTCAGAACCGCGTGCCACAGCCACACTTAGCAGGGCAGACGAGGGAAGCCGAAGAGAAGCTGAAGCACGAGACAACCAAGGCAACGCCAAGACCAGAAGCGCGGGAGAGCAAGAGGATGAGGTGGACTCCCTCGGCAAGATCCTTGCCGAGGCAGCCTCCGCAGCCCCGGCAAGAGCCTTGCCGGGGCAACTTGCCCGATGCCATCGGAGCAAGCCACCCTTGAGCCCACAGGCTCCGACCCAACCAACTTCATTGGAACCAAGGCTCGGGAGGTGCCTCTGTAGTGGCATGCAAATTTTCGTCAAGATCATAAACATGTGAGATCAGATTAGGACCAGAAGACGGCGACCCTCGACGAGATCCTAGCCGAGGAAATCCACAAGGCCCTCGGAAAGACCCTTGCCGGGGATGACTACAACGCCATAGCAATACCCTTGCCGGGCCCCGGCAAGGCCCTTGCCGAGGGCATCAGCAGGGCCACTGCCAGGCCGGCGCCAGCAAGACTCCGCCACCGTCCCCAAGCAGCTGCTAGCTCAACCAGCTGGGCACGCACCTGAGTGGCGACGGGCGGCCTCTACACCAAGTCGGCAAGCACATGCATGGCGGCATTCGACCCTTCATGAAGGCTCCACCACCGCGTCAGCCCAGCAACAAGCCAACGTGGCGCTACGACGCCTCGTTAGCTCAGACGCGTGTCGAAGCCAGGCGTGGCGGCGACAGGTGGGACGTGCTTCCTGACCACTCCCGATAAAGTGAGAAGGGAACGTCGGCAGCGCATTAAATGCGTTTGTCCGATGGGGCCAGAGGATAGACTCCTCCACTGTAGACCTTTCCACCTCCTGTGTGCCACTGTGGCAACCCCTTTTTGCCTATAAAAGGAGGCCCGAGGAGTCCAGGAGAGGGATTCGGCTCTTTTGGGCAAGTTGCACCCCGTAGCTAGCTCAAGAACACAAGAACACTCAAATACATCCACCAAAGCAGTACTAGGGTATTACGCATCATCGTGGCCCGAACCTGGGTAAACGATCCGTGTGCTTCCTGTCAGACCCGCTCTTTGCACAACCTCGCGCTCGCCAACCGTAGAAGGGATCCCAGTGACCCCATAGGTGTCGTTTCCACTAACAACATAGTACTACATGTCTTCATTTATTAATTTGTAGACTCATTTTGCATTGGAAAGCGCTTTGTGATGGTAACATATTAGGTTAGTCATAGTGGGAGTAACTTAACTACTCCCTCCGTCTAGGTGTGTAAGTCACCTTACGAAAACGAAATAAACCCAAAACACTTAGGCACGGTAATTAACTCCCTTCTCATTTCTTGTTTAATGATGTATCAACCAATAAGAGATGTGGGTCGTGCATGCTTTTAATGACTTGAGACTAACAAACATGACATGAAGTGGTTTATTCATTGCATCCAATGCTATTAATTAGCAAAAAGACATTAAGTTCTCTCGTTTTCCCCTCCACCTTGGTCGCGCTGCACAACCTAAGATGACTTAGACTACCCACAGCGGGAGTAACATAGATGGTAACATCACACTTATCTAGACAAAATAGATGATGTGGCATGTAATTAATGAAGAAAGAGAGGCATGTGGTAACATAGCTAGTTACAATAACATCACACGTATCAAGAAAAGATGAGTCTACAACCTAATAAATGAAGTGATGCATGGCACAACACATATGTTACTACCCACCGTGGAGGTAGTAACATAGACTAGTAACATATGCATGTTACTACTCTAAGTTACTCCCCACTGTGACTAGTCTTATACACCTAGACGGAGGGAGTAGTAACATAGCACAGTTTGAGGAAATTCTGCTTATGTGGCATGTAATTAATACGAGGTGGTAACATAATATGTTATTGTAACATAGCGCTTTCCAAGACAAGATAAATGAAGCCATCTATGATACTACTATTATGTTACTTTGCATTATGAAGGTAATAACTTAGACTAGTGTCATATGCATAACACTAGTCTATGTTACTCCCCACTCTCTATTTGCCTCTCTCCTCATTAATTACTTGCCACCTCATCATTTCTGCTTATGTGGCATCTATGTTACTCCCACTATGACCAGCCTCATGCGCAGAGAAATTAGGATCGAAGGGAGTACTACTAGTAGTACTACTTTGATGTGTCACGTCAACTCGCACAAGTATGCTGATGTCTACTACACAACCTTCTTCTTGTAGACGTTGTTCGGCCTCCAAGTGCACAGGTTTGTAGGACAGTAGCAAATTTCCCTCAAGTGGATGACCTAAGGTTTATCAATATGTGGGAGGTGTAGGATGAAGATGGTCTCTCTCAAACAACCCTGCAACCAAATAACAAAGAGTCTCTTGTGTCCCCAACAACCCAATACAATGGTAAATTGTATAGGTGCACTAGTTCGGCGAAGTGATGGTGATACAAGTGCAATATGGATGGTAGATAAAGGTTTTTGCAATCTGAAAATATAAAAACAGCAGGGTAGCAAATGATAAAAGTGAGCACAAACTGTATTGCAATGCATTGAAACAAGGCCTAGGGTTCATACTTTCACTAGTGCAAGTTCTCTCAACAATAATAACATAATTGGATCATATAACTATCCCTCAACATGCAACAAAGAGTCACTGCAAAGTCACTAATAGCGGAGAACAAACAAAGAGATTATGGTAGGGTACAAAACCACCTCAAAGTTATTCTTTCCAATCAATTCGTTGGGCTATTCCTATAAGTGTCACAAACAGCCCTAGAGTTCGTACAAGAATAACACCTTAAGACGCAAATCAACCAAAACCCTAATGTCACCTAGATACTCCAATGTCACCTCAAGTATCCGTGGGTATGATTATACAATATGTTCAGAAAAAGGGTATCATAATCATGACAAGTTTTATAAATATAATCATCACTACTTTTTATAGCATAAGTTTCATCACAATAATCATCATAAGTAGCAACTTTGTTCTCATCATAATCAATTGAAACATCTTCCAAGATAGTGGAATCATTACTAAATAAAGTCATGACCTCTCCAGATCCACTTTCATAATTATCATAATAAGATTCAACATCCTCCAAAATAGTGGGATCATTACTTCCTAAAGTTGACACTCTTCCAAACCCACTTTCATCAGTATAATCATCATAAGTAGGAGGCATGCTATCATCATTATAAATTTGCATATCAAAACTTGGGAGACTAAAAATATCATCCTCATTAAACGTAGCATCCCCAAGCTTGGGACAAACATTAATTGCAGCAAATATATTCTCAAAATCATCATCTTCATCAAACATAGCATCCCTAAGTTTGGGCCTTTTCATATCATAAGCATAACCACTCTCATCATTAATAGTATGGATAGCACCAATAGTATAGCAATTATCAGCATCATAATGAGTAATAGGAGCAACATCATTTGGGAGGGATACCTTTTTACTTTTGCTTCTCCGTCTTTTCTTTTTCTTCTTCATATCATGTGTGGGTTTAATCCTCTTTTCGGAGCTCCTTATTAATGAGATTGGTTGAATAGGAGGCTCCTCCTCGTTACCTGATTCATCATAAGAAACAATAGGAGGATATTGGGAAGTCTCTTCCCTTTCATTAGTATTCTCTTCATCCTCTATATTTTTCTTTTCTTTATGTAATTGGCAATATAAGGATTTTCAATGCAATTCACCGCACAATACATATAAATTTCTTCTAGATCAAAATTAAGAACTCTATGAAGGGAAAATTCTGGAATAATCTTTGAGGGAGTCCTGGATTAGGGGGTCTCCAGACAGCCAGACTATCTTCACTGGCCAGACTGTTAGACTATGAAGATATAGGATTGAAGACTTCGTCTCGTGTCCGGATGGGACTCTATTTGGCGTGGAAGGCAAGATAGGCACCACGGATATGTATATCTCCTCCTTGTAACCGACCTTGTGTAACCCTAGCCTCTCCAGTGTCTATATAAACCGGAGGGTTTTAGTCCATAGGACAACATACAATCATACCATAGGCTAACTTCTAGGGTTTAGCCTCTCCGATCTCATGGTAGATCTACTCTTGTACTACCCATATCATCAATATTAATCAAACAGGACGTAGGGTTTTACCTCCATCAAGAGGGCCCGAACCTGGGTAAAACATTGTGTCCCCTGCCTCCTGTTACCATCCGGCCTAGACTCACAGTTCGGGACCCCCTACCCGAGATCCGCCGGTTTTGACACCGACATTGGTGCTTTCATTGAGAGTTCCTCTGTGTCGTCGCCCGAAGGAAGGATGTCTCGTCTCGTATTTAAAGATGGTACTACTGTTGGGGGAGCTTTGGCTGTCGGCCAGACTCTTCGGTTAGGCGGGTTCATCATGACCGCCCGTTCGGCCGCCGCGCCGACGATGAACTCTCGGGTCATCGAAAATAGCCTCAACGTCAAATCAGCACTCGCCGAACAGATGGATCCAATGGATCTCTCCTCCTTAAACGAGCTCTTGGATTGTATCACTGCCTTGGGAGTCGCTATGGACTATGATCGGATTGGGCTTAAACCCGATCAAAGGAAGATTAACTCTCCACCGGTCACCCATCATATTGCAGTAGTGGAGGAACAATGCGGCGACCTTTCCTCTATCCTGAGGACCAAATATGTCCGGATTCCCGAGCTCTCCGAGCCGGACGCCCGTTCACGGTAGGACAACATCCAATCCCTGAACTTAGAGTCAGACAGCGGACCAGGATTAGCGGGTAACACCCCAGAACTAGAACTTCCAAAATTGGAAACTCCTTAGCCCCTGGATCCCAGATCGGGTAGGGGTTCGGATCTAATTCCACCCACCCACCCAAACACAAGCGATCTTTCCCATATCAGGCAAGAGCCCCACGAAACAGTACATCATTACTGGGCCAGATTCCTCCTTGCGATGAACAAGGTTAAGGACTGTCGCGAGGAAGACGCAATCTTATTTTTCTGCAATAATTGCACGGACAAGGGAATCCTTAACGCCATAAATCGCCGCGAGATAACACGCTTCGCTGACTTGGCGTCCATAGTACGAAAGTATTGTGCGATGGAGAGTGCCGGGAAAACCGAAAGAAGCTTTTGGGATAATCCAGCCTTGAACGCAAACCTAGTCCGAAATAAAAGGGTGCATTATCACAATACACCCGAATCAACTACCAAAAAGCAAAAACCCTATACAGGGCAAGGAACCGTGCTAGAGGGATGACTCAACGGACCCTGCAAAATACATATCACGACGGATATATTACCAACCCACAGCCTTAGAGCATGTTGGATACTACGACAGGTAGCCAAAAGTGGTGAGGATCTTCTTATCCCACATACCACAGAGCACCATCCAGCGGATAACAATACGGTGTTAACAGTGTTCGAGACCTTTGCATCAAATAATAAGCGCAAGCGAACACTCCGCAGCAGCAATAAATCCATGGAGTGACACGGCTATTACCTTCAATGCCAGTGATGAACCCAAATTCCGAATAGCCCAAGCACCAGCCGCACTGGTCCTCAGTCCAATCGTGGACGGCTTTCGACTCACCAAAGTACTCATGGACGGCGGCAACGGACTAAACCTCATCTATGAGGAAACTCTTCAAAAGATGGAAATAGACTAGAACCGCATCGAGCAAAGTAGCACAACCTTTAGAGGAATTATCCCCAGCAGGGAAGCACGTTGTGCTGGGAAAATCACACTAGATGTGGTATTCAGCACGCCAGACAACTTCAGGTCCGAAGAAATTACATTCCAAGTGGCCCCATTCAGTAGCGGCTATCACGCTCTTTTAGGACAGGAGGCGTTCACAATCTTCCAAGCCGTACCCCATTATGGGTACATGAAGCTTAAAATTCCCGGGCCCAACGGAATCATCACTCTCGCCAGTGATCCGGACATAGCACTCCGCGCTGAAAACAAAACAGCGGCATTGGCCCTCGAGGCATTATCCGAAGCCCTCTCAGCCGAGGACTTAACCATGCTACGCTCCTCAGTGGACAGGGACGATGTGATACTCGACAAGATATCCAAGTCCACCTCTTTTAAACCAGCGGATGAAATAGTCAAATTCCAAGTCCACCCAACGGACCCTACCAAAACAACCTCCATTGGGGCACAGTTAAACCCCGCCGTGGACGCCGCACTATGAGAGTTCCTACACGAGAACTCGGACATATTCGCCTGGCATCCCTCAGACATGCCAGGAATCCCACGCAGGCTAGACGAGCATAGCCTCAATATCATAAAGGGATTCAAGCCGGTCAAGCAAGCTCTTCGGCGTTTCTCCGAACCTAAAAGACATCTATGGGAGAAGAACTAGCCAAGTTATTGGAAGCCGGATTCATCAGAGAAATAAAACATCCGGACTGGCTAGCAAACCTGGTGATGGTACCAAAAAAGGACAAATCCTGGCGCCTTTGCGTCGATTTCAAAGACCTCAATAAAGCTTGCCCAAAGGATCCCTCCCCCTCCCACGCATCGATCAAATCATTGACGCTATCGTAGGACACGAGTCATTGTGTTTCCTCGACGCATACTTTGGTTACCACCAAATCAAGATGGCAGAGTCCGACCAAGATGCAATGGCATTCATCACACCATACGGTCCATTCTGTTTCAACACAATGCCTTTTGGGCTAAAAAACGCCGGCGCAACATATCGGCGCATGATTCAGACATGCTTGGAGAAACAAATTGGCAAAACAGTAGAGGCATACGTAGACGATGTGGTCGTCAAAACCAAACACGTCGACTCTCTGATAGACGACTTGAGGCTCACATTCGACAACCTCCGAACATATGACATCAAGCTCAATCCAGAAAAATGCGTCTTCAGCGTCCCAGCCGGAAAACTCCTGGGCTTCATTGTCTCCAGTAGAGGTATTGAAGCTAATCCGGCCAAAATCCGAGCGTTGTCACAGTTGGCTACCCCAACAGACCTCAAACAATCCAGAAGATAACTAGATGTGTGGCGGCTCTAAGCCGCTTTATTTCCCGCTTAGGAGAAAAAGCTTTACCCCTTTATGGCCTCCTTCAGCGCACCGAACACTTCGAGTGGACGAACGAGGCCACAGCCGGATTGGAAGAAATAAAGGCCATCCTGGCAACCAACCCGATCCTGGCCGCACCAAACATCGATTAACCAATGCTATTGTACATTGCGGCAACTCATCAAGTTGTAAGCGCGGTGCTCGTTGTCGAATGGGAAGCGGACGGACACAAATTCCCTCTTCAAAAGCCGGTATACTATGTATCCACTGTCCTCACTCCATGCAAATCATGGTACCCGCATTACCAAAAGATAGCATATGCGGTATTCATGGCATCACGAAAACTGCGACACTACTTTCAAGAGTGTTTGATTACAGTAGCCCCGGAAGTGCCACTTAATGATATTATCAACAACCGCAAGCTACGGGCCGGATTGCCAAATGGGCCATTGAACTCCTCCCATTCGACATAACATATAAACCTCGCCGAGCCATTAAATCGCAAGTACTGGCCGACTTCATCACTGAATGGACAGAGGCCGAACTCCCTAAAGAGTACGACGTATACTCCAATTGGATCATGCACTTCGATGGTTCTAAAATGCTGGCCGGTCTAGGGGCTGGCGTCGTTCTGACGTCCCCAACCGGAGATACCGTTCGGTACATACTAAAAATACTATATATGAACTCCAACAACATAGCCGAATACGAAGCTTTGTTGCATGGTCTTCGGATGGCAGTCTCCATGGGCATTCAATGCCTGGAGGTGTGCGGGGATTCAAACCTCGCAATGTCCCAAATAAATAGAGATTTTGATGCCAAGGATCCGAAAATGGCGGCCTATCGAAACATCGTCCTAAAAATGTCAGCTCGGTTCGAGGGACTCAAATTTCACCATGTGGCTCGGGAAAACAATCAGGCGGTGGACATCCTTGCTCGCATCGGCGCAAAACACGACGCGGTCCCCCCCAACATATTTTTGGAAAGGCTTTTCAAGCCATCTGTAGTATGGGAAGGGGACACCGGTAAGAACAGTCCGGACCCGGCCAAAACACCCGATACCGAACTTTCTGACACAATCGGAGGCTCCGCCACCGAAATAACACCTTCAGCCCATGAAATAATGGCCATTATTGCCCCGTGGACAGAACCATTCCTGGACTATCTAACCAGACATGAACTTCTGGAGGACCAAAATGAGGCACGCTGCATAGTGCGGCGATCCAAGGCCTACAGGGTCCATGAAGGAGAATTGTACAAGAAAAGCACTACCGGAATCCTTCAAAGGTGGATCTCCGAAGAGGAAGGGCGGAATCTTTTGGCAGAAATTCATGCCGGACTCGGCGGTCATCACGCCGCAGCCCGGGCTCTTGTAAGCAAGGCCTTCCGTACATGATTCTATTGGCCAACGGCCCGGGCAGATGCACAGGACTTGGTCCAACGTTGCGCCGGTTACCAGCTCTTTGCAAATCAAAGCCACAAGCCACCCACCGCTCTCCAAACAATCCGCATTACATGGCCCTTTGTGGTCTGGGGTTTGACATGGTTGGACCCCTTAAAGGGGGAACCCAGAAGAAAAAGTACTTATTGGTCATGGTGGATAAATTCACCAAATGGTTAGAGGCCAAACCGGTTAAAACAGCCGAATCCGGACCGGTGATAGATTTCATATCCGGGGTTGTACACCGTTATGGCGTCCCCCACAGCATCATCACAGATAATGGTACGAACTTCATGGCCGACGAGGTAAAACTCTGGTGCAGCAAAATGGGCATCAAGCTCGATTATGCCTCAGTCTATCACCCACAAACCAACGGTCAAGTCGAGCAAGCAAACGGTCTTATAATGAGCGGCATTAAACCTAGACTAGTGTGTTCCTTAACGGAGTCTGACACGCACTAGGTAGAGGAGCTCGACTCCATACTCTCAGGGCTGCGGACCATGCCGAGTCGCAGTACCGAATATACACCCTTCTTTATGGTGTACGGCGCAGAGGCAACCTTGCCCTGCGACATAATCCATGACTGACCTAGAGTGCGCATGTATGAAGAAAGAGAGGCCAAGCTCGATCGGCAGGACAGTCTGGACACCTTGGAGGAGGAGCGCGATGTAGCCAAAGCCCGTTCCGCATTTTATCAGCAACAGGCTCGCAGATACCAAAGCAGCGAAGTACGGGCCAAAACTTATAACGTTGGCGAACTAGTTCTACGCCTGTCGGATAAGAAGAAGAACAAGCTCGAGCCCAAATGGGAAGGTCCCTTCATTATTGACCAAGTTCTGACCGGCGGAGCGTACCGACTGCGGGAGGCATCGACTAGTCGTCTCGAGCCAAACCCATGGAATGCGGCCAGGCTCCAAAGATTCTACACCTAGCACCGGACTCTATGTTAGTCCCCTCCCTTTGTCCATTTTTAGCAAATACATTATCTGTCTTGTTTTCCTTTCTTTATTTCCTTTCTTATTTCTTTAAGCCTTGAAAGGTCACCTCGTGCCCTACTTGCACACCACAGATGCGCTAGCCGCACTCTTCATACCTGGGGGCTTCTTTCACAGAAGCTTAAATTATTTATCTGGGCTTCCTACCCAGCACATGTGTTACATTCCGCATGTACCTTTTTTTCACCATTATATGCATCGATATGACTTAAGTTTTGGCCAAGCTGGGTTGCCTGGCTCTTGTATTTATGCCCTACGTTCCCGTTAATTCGGCTAGGGCATAAGGGGAGCACCTCTGCGATTATTACCGCCGGGTCAGCCGGATGTGTACCTCAGACTAGGTGAAGCCGAAAGCTAGCATTCTTAAGGGAATATTCGGTCGGTGAACAAAAGATGATTTTTATTTTTTATTTGCCCCCAGATGTTTTTCCTGCGTTTCCCATCGCAGTCCGAACATGCACTTTAGGGCATGCTTACCCAGGGAAAGGAACCCTTAATGAAACTATTCTCCTTGGAAGATGTTTCTTGCTACCCATGCAATATAACATAACTAGTTGGGCACTTGTCTCATAAAGCACTCATGACCCCTATGCCTGGTCTCCACGCATACCCCTGTTCTTATATAACTGAGCGGGTATTCGGATACACTCCGGACTATTAGGCCCGGAGGCTGAAGCGAAAAGGTTCGCAATGACAAATGATCTACAATCCGGCTAGAAGGCATTATACATGTCACTTTAAATACATAGTCATGCAGACTGACTAAATTCTTCCTCTATACCATCCAACAGGCGTTCTAGCTTACAACCCTGTTGGGAATACTTGGCGGCTAATTCTACTTGCCCATACACTAAGCTAACGGGAATCTCTTTTCCGTCGAGTCCCACAGGTCCGACCTCGGCCATGTGATTTGGGTCTGCCCTGGTATACCGCGTCTTCACCATGGCCCAGGCTTCTCTGGCACCCTGTCAGCAGGCTGATATCTTCCATAATTGGAAGCGCCACCACGCTCCTTTAAGCTTCTCCGCAAGCTCTGCAACGCCCTCGGGCAGGGAGACAAACGGCCATAAGGCCTGGGCAACACCGTGCATCACCTGCCGAACTTGTTCATGCAGATGTGATAGCTCGGACAGAAGGTCACCCGCAGACCCGGGCATTTCCTCCGCGGGACGACCCGTCAGCATACCTACAGACATAATGTTGTTAGTCAGCTTCTTCGCCGAATACCTTTAAAGGATTCGCTCAAGCACTTATTGAAAATGCCGCGCCGAAGCCTCTTATTATCCTTCTCGAAGTCTGCAAGCTGGCCCCGAACATCTTTTAGTTCCACGTTCAGCTTTATATTAGCGTCTTGGAGATTGTTTTTCTCCCGCCGCACCTCCGTCAGCACGCGTTTGCCAGCCTCTAGCTGCCGCATCATATGCTGGTCCTCCAGATTCTCCCCGGACTCATCTGCAAAGTCTATTGTTAGATCTGCAGCCACGCCGCCCACTATATGGCAACCATCATTCTTTACAGTCAATGTTACCTGCTGGAGGCTTTTTCTGTTCCTGCAATGCGGCAACATCGGCCCGTAGTTGGGTCTTGCATTCCTCCAACTCCTGGGACAGCTTGCTATTCTTCTCTATAAGAACCTGCACAACAAAGATGATCCTTAAATCAGTTCTGCTAACTGCTTCAAGTCTCAGGGGCTACTGATCCATATAACTCATCAGATTTACTCACCCGTACATCCTTTACATACTGATCCATGGCTCTGGCTAGACCATCTTGAGCAGCACGGAAGTACACTTCTCCAGAGTTGAAGGCGTCAAACGCCTCTGGTGAAAAACAAGCGTCTCGGAGTACGGCCCGGCGGCGCCTATGATTGATAGCGCTCTCCACTTCTGAGTTCGTAGCGGATAATCTATCTGCATCCTCTGTCAAGGGATTCTCCGGCGCCTGCCTCATATCGGCTTCTGCCTCCGTGTTCGGTCCTGGTGCCTGACTGGTGGAAGCGCGATCGGCGACATCGCCGGACATACTCCAGCGAGTGTTTCTTCTGTTAAATAAACATAGGCGTCATTATACTTTGGAAAAAGACAACCACGGAGCGGGGTTTGTTGTACCTTTGCACCGGCGTCTCCGTCCTAACCGCCTTCCTTTTTAGCCTACCCTGCCTCGATGCCTCCTGTTGGCGCGTTATTGCAGGGCGTCCTGAATGCCTCCCATGTAAAAAAGGCCATGAATTTGATGGGTGAGGTGTCCAAAAGGGGGATCCTACTTTTCGAGTTGGGACTTTTTGGTTTTTTCTTACATGCGATGCAGGGAGCAGTCTGGGGTAGTCGGCCGTAATGGCCACCATGGTGTCGTCGCAGCTTAATTGATAGAACTGCCTGTTTATCAGCTCCACGGAAATAACCGGATCTTCTTCGAGTCCGGAGTCGAGGGCCCGGTCCGGGTCCTCTGGCTGTGGAGAAGGGCTGCTGACCTCCCTTATGGCCTTTTGCAGTTCCTGCCGTAAATTGGCAAGGTGAATACTTATAACGAAAAATGCTGGAAGGTGGAAGTAAAGGAATATAGCTTACCCAGCTCGGAGGATTGTACATGGAGATCTGTCCCGTGGCTTGATGCGGGCGAACTCCTCCTCCTCTCCCTTGAATAGTTCGGACAGGATTTTGGTTAATGCGGTAGCATCGCCCGGACCCTTACGGCCATAGCGGGTGGCGTCATCCTCCCCATTGAAACACCACAAGGGGTGCCCACGGTATTGAAGTGGTTGCACTCCCCGCATTATGGAAATTGACATAACTTCGGTTATTGTCAATCCTGACTGAGCCAGTGCCTTAATCCGGTTCATCAGATAAAGGACTTCTCTATCATCTTCCACCTGGGGGCTCTGTGGGCGCCAACTCCGGCGCTTCTTCAGAGGAGAATTGTTGAACTCAGGAAGACCCTGCCAAACAGGGTCCGGAAGGGGAACGTACTCCACATAAAACCATTCTGAAGGCCAGTATTCGGACGGCTTCTTCGGGGTACCGGGCAGATATCCAGTATCGGCGATGCACCATACTTCGGCTCCGCCCACTTGATGAAGTGATTCCCTCTGTGTGCGAGGAACAAGGCAAAATAGCCTTTTCCACAGCTCGAAGTGAGCCTCGTAGCCCAGGAACAACTCACAGACGGCAACGTAGCCGGCGATGTGTAGGATGGAGGCAGGGGTGAGATTGTGTAGTTGGAGGCCGTAGAACTCTAGGAGCCCGCGGGGGAATGGATGAATTGGAAATCCGAGTCCCCTTAGTAAGTAAGGAACAAAGCAAACCCGTTCCCCCATGGAGGGACAGGGCAAACTCTCCGCTCGCCCCCCGCCATTGTAGGTGGCGAGCCCGGCTCGAACGGGCACCATGTATGCCGGAGGAAGAAATCCTTTGGTATGAAGCTCGACGAATCGAGTATGTGGGACTGAACACCTCTCCCAATCACCAAGCCTAGGGCTACTGGGAGGAAGGAGGAGCTGCGGAGGTCAGCCATGCTGGAATGGAACTTTCTGAAATGCGCTCCGATGGATTGTCGCTGAGGGGAGGATGGTGTGGGTTGGATCTAGGAATCCCAATCCCTTTAATAGACAATTTATTTATCTAGCTAGGGGGGTGAATGAAAAAACGCCCTGACGCCTCGTATTCGTTGATGCATGAGAAATTGCCCTTATTGGGCACAGAAGCCAACAGGATCAACATTTATGGGGCCGGATACTATTTACGAACACTTGGAAATTGGAGAAGAACCCGCCTTGCAATGCCGAAGACAATACTGCGCACCAGACTCATCGTCATTGAAGCCTGGTTCGGGGGCTACTGAGGGAGTCCTGGATTAGGGGGTCTCCGGACAGCCAGACTATCTCCACTGGCCAAACTGTTAGACTATGAAGATACAGGATTGAAGACTTCGTCTTGTGTCCGGATGGGACTCTACTTGGCGTGGAAGGCAAGCTAGGCAATACGGATATGTATATCTCCTCCTTTGTAACCGACCTTGTGTAACCCTAGCCTCTCCGGTGTCTATATAAACCGGAGGGTTTTAGTCCATAGGACTACATACAATCATACCATAGGCTAGCTTCTAGGGTTTAGCCTCTCCGATCTCGTGGTAGATCTACTCTTGTACTACCCATATCATCAATATTAATCAAGCAGGACGTAGGGTTTTACCTCCATCAAGAGGGCCCAAACCTGGGTAAAACATTGTGTCCCCTGCCTCCTGTTACCATCCGGCCTAGACACACAGTTCGGGACCCCCTACCCAAGATCCGCCGGTTTTGACACAGACAATCTTAGATATACGTTTTATTTCTTCATAGCCCAAGAGAAAACTAAGTCATCACAATTTTTGGACACGATACGATCATGAAAGAATTTTCATTGGGTACTGAAATGATCACGTTCATTGCAAAGTTCACAAGTACGGCTAAGAAAGTTTAAATTTCCAGCACAAACATCTAGCCTTTCTTGCAACCATTTAGTTTCCAAATACTTATGCCTCTTGCAGAATCTATCTTCCCTTTTTGGTATGTACTTTCAAACTCTATGCATTCCACAAATATCGATATGCTTATAAGAGATATTTTCATCATGACTAGTGCAATCATCATTAGTACTATGGATATTCAAGGAGTTCATACTAACAACATTGCAACCATGCTCATCATTCAAAGATTTAGTGCCAAACATTTTATAGACTTCTTCTTCTAGCACTTGAGCACAATTTTCCTTTCCATCATTCTCATGAAAGATATTACAAAGATGAAGCGTATGAGGCAAACTCAATTCCATTTTTTTGTAGTTTTCTTTTATAAACTAAACTAGTGCCAAAACAAGAAACAAAAAGATTCGATTGCAAAATCTAAAGATATACCTTCAAGCGCTAACCTCCCCGGCAACGGCGCCAGAAAAGAGCTTGATGTCTACTACACAACCTTCTTCTTGTAGACGTTGTTCAGCCTCCAAGTGCAGAGGTTTGTAGGACAGTAGCAAATTTCCATCAAGTGGATGACCTAAGGTTTATCAATCCGTGGGAGGCGTAGGATGAAGATGGTCTCTCTCAAACAACCCTGCAACCAAATAACAAAGAGTCTCTTGTGTCCCCAAGACACCCAATACAATGGTAAATTGTATAGGTGCACTAGTTCGGCGAAGATATGGTGATACAAGTGCAATATGGATGGTAGATAAAGGTTTTGTAATCTGAAAATATAAAAACAGCAAGGTAGCAAATGATAAAAGTGAGCACAAACGGTATTGCAATGCGTTGAAACAAGTCCTAGGGTTCATACTTTCACTAGTGCAAGTTCTCTCAACAATAGTAACATAATTAGATCATATAACTATCCCTCAACATGCAACGAAGAGTCACTCCAAAGTCACTAATAGCGGAGTACAAACGAAGAGATTATGGTAGGGTACGATACCACCTCAAAGTTATCCTTTTTGATCAATCTATTCAAGAGTCCGTAGTAAAATAACATGAAGCTATTCTTTCCGTTCAATCTATCATAGAGTTCGTACTAGAATAACACCTTAAGATACAAATCAACCAAAACCCTAATGTCACCTAGATAGTCCAATGTCACCTCAAGTATCTGTGGGTATGATTATACAATATGCATCACACAATCTTAGATTCATCGTTTCAACCAACACAAAGAACTTCAAAGATTGCCCCAAAGTTTCTACCGGAGAGTTAAGATGAAAACGTGTGCCAACCCCTATGCATAAGTTCACGGAACTCGCAAGTTGATCGCCAAAACATACATCAAGTGGATCACATGATATCCCATTGTCACCACAGGTAAGCACGTGCAAGACATACATAAAGTGTTCTCAAATCCTTAAAGACTCAATCCGATAAGATAACTTCAAAGGGAAAACTCAATCCATCACAAGAGAGTAGAGGGGGAGAAACATCATAAGATCCAACTATAATAGCAAAGCTCGCGATACATCAAGATCGTACCACCTCAACAACACGAGAGAGAGAGAGAGAGAGAGAGAGAGATCAAACACATAGCTACTGGTACATACCCTCAGCCCCGAGGGTGGACTACTCCCTCCTCGTCATGGAGAATGCCAGGGTGATGAAGATGGCCACCGAAGAAGGATTCCCCCCTCCGACGGGGTGCCAAAAAGGGTCTAGATTGGTTTTCGGTGGCTACGGAGGCTTCTGGCGGCAGAACTCCTGATCTATTCTCGTCTTCGATGTTTGGGGGTATATGGATATATATAGGAGGAAAAAGTAGGTCAGGGGAGCCACGAGGGGCCCACAAGGGTGAGGGGCGCGCCCAGGGGGGCAGGCTCCAAGTCGAAGCTTCCAGACGTAGACTCCAGGTCTCTTGGATTGCTTCCGTTGAGAAAATCACGTTCCCGAACGTTTCATTTTGTTTGGACTCCGTTTGATATTACTTTTCTTAGAAACCCTAAAATAGGCAATAAAACAACAATTTGGGCTGGGCCTCCGGTTAATAGGTTAGTCCCAAAAATCTTTACCTAATAACAAAGCAAATTGGGTTTCTTTCGTCCGTCATGGCATTTTTTAGAAAAGTCCCTCTATTACAGAGAATTCAACCCGCTGTCCGGTGTTAAGTTAAAATGACTTTATTTTCATATTTTAAACAAAAGTCCGTGTCTTTTCTTGAAATTGTAGCAACCCGACCTCAAACGGTCAAGTCTCTGTGCTTCAGTGTCATCCCTGGATCGGTAATGCTGACACACACAATACTCGAAGGATTTATAACAGAGTAGCAATCACACACTTATTACATCGGATGTCTCAAAAGAGAACTTATTACAATAAATATGGCTTAAGGCCATCTAATACGATAACAGTGGAAGGCTTGGAAGATAAAGTGAGTCCATCAACTCTAACGGCATAGCTGAGCTACACGGCAATGACCTAACGAATCTTTCTCCTCGTCTGAAAAGTCTGCAACATAATACATTGCAGCCCAAAAACAGGTCAGCACATGGAATATGCTAGCAATATAACATAGTAGAGCAAGAACAGAATAATGATATCACTACATGCATATATGGCCGGTGGAAAGCTCTATGGTTATAGTTTTTGCGAAAAGCCAATTTTTTCCTACAACAAAGGAATACATTTTAATTTAATTATCATGGTAGTTGAAACATCATTGAGAAGGTTCCTCCAACTCAATCCCAATTAAAGTGATTAACAACCCAACAATATTAATTAAGAGTGATGAGATACTTAAGATACTCCAAGTACTAGATACTCAAGATGTCCATAACCGGGGACATGGGTAACCATGATTAGTTTGTACACTCTGCAGAGGTTTGCACACGTTTCCCCACAAGACTCGATCGCCTCCGTTGGATTTCTCGCACTACATGGTGTTTGAGAAATGGATGACCGAGACACAGTCTTTCAGAAACATTAACTCTCTACTCCAGGCAGACCATACCAACCTACAACCCACTACCTGCTGATCCACCTCTTCAAGAGCCTCACGTAACTTACTCAACTATGCTAGAGCCCATAATAGCTTGTGGCTACACACGGAAGTTTCTAGCATGAATCATCTCAGTTCCGTTTGAGCCTGGGTGGCGGTCCATAGGAAGATCACACGGGTACTCCGGGATTTCAACATACAGGCAACACTGGGTACTCCAGGTGCCTCAATCCACCCAGATGTTTATTTAAGTTGCCACCTTAAGTTAAACCATTAATTATCAATCTCACATCTGTCATGGATTTCACTCACCCAAACCACGTCTACAAGCATAGCATAGCAATATAAGTAACACGTAGAAGTAACTCCCAAGGGTTTGAATATAACAGGGCAATAGGTTCTACCTCGTCAACTACTTCCCAACCCACAAGTTAATGACATCCTAATCACGCAATGTTTGAGGATTGGAACTAATGCATAAAAACTGTGTATGGAAAGAGTATGATCAATGTGTTACTTGCCTTGCTGACGATCCGCGTAACCTAGAGACTCCAAATAACACGCTTCGCACTCCGAGAATTCTATCGCAAACAAACAATAGCATACATAAGCAACAAACAAATAAACACGGGTAAATCTCAAATAAGAAGAGATTGACCAGAAAGTTCAACTTAAGAACTCCGGTTAGCAAAAAGAATCAAACCAAACGGAGCAACGAAACTTAAATGGCGAAAGAAAAAAGATCCATTTACTAATCTGAACTAAGGTCAAATTTTACAGTACCAAAATCTTGTTCAAGTTGGTTAAGCGGAAAGAGGGTCTCGAGACGAAGATCTAGGCGCTTGAATCGTCTGATTCCGACTAACGAGCGAAAAGATAAACAGAAACGAAATCGGATCAGAAATCACGATCAAGAATAATCGCAGAAAAATCCGATAAAAAGAAAACTGACGAACAGACTAACGAACGAGCCTTCATTATCTGTAACTAACGAGTGAAAACCGTTCATTGAAACGAACGTACGGATGAACGTCCGCTAATTAGAGGAATCGGGAAAACCGGCGAACCGATCTAAAAAACGAACTAGGGTTTTCTAAAAAATTCGAATCGGTTTCGTAAAAAAAACAGCGGCAGCGGATCGGCGCATTACCTCTCCGGCGAGGCAACTCCGGTGAGGCAGGGTTGCGGGGCGGCGGCTTCGAGGGGCGGCAGGGCGACTCGGTGGCG
>NC_041384.1:398954654-399018704 GCF_002162155.2 Triticum dicoccoides | reverse complement strand
GGGGTGGCTCGGCTTGGAGGAGGGGCCAAGGCGGCAGCGGCGGTGGAGTCCGGCTCGGACTCCTCCGAGTCAGCGGCGGTGGCGCGGTCTCCGCGCGGGAGACGACGACGGCGGGAGATGGGCCGGCCCGGCTGGGTTTCGGCCCAGTCGGCTAGAAGTTTTTTTTAATAATTCCGCCGAACAAAAAAATAAATCCTAGAAAATAAAATAAAAACTAAAAATGCCAAAACAAATTTTCACCGTCTAAATAAAATATTTAGGACGAGATGAACATTTTCTTGGCCCTAAAATGCAATTTTGAAAACGTGCAATTTTTCTAATGCAATTAAAATCCAAATAAAATCAAATAAATGATCTTAATATTTTTCCTCCAATATTTCAGTTATTTTGGAGAAGTCATATTATCTCCTCTCATATATTTTAATATGAAATACTTTTCACAGAGAAAATAATTAAAATCAAAAATCCTCGTTTCATTATTTGATAAAAATCAAATATGAAAACCGGGAAATCCCCAACTCTCTCCGAGGGTCCTTGAGTTGCTTAGGATTTCGAGGATTGCGGAACGAAATGCAATAAAATATGATATGCAAGAATGACCTATGTATAACATTCCAAATTGAAAATTGGTGTGGCTAGAAAATAGGTGTGGGTGGTCTTTGAGTAGATCATCCTCTCGTTCCTAGGTGGCTTCATCCTCGGTGTGGTGGCTCCACTAAACTTTACAAAACTTGATAACCTTGTTCCGGGTGACTCGGCTGGCAAACTCAAGAATCTTAACTGGTTTTTTCTCATAAGTCAAATCACTGTCCAACTGAATCGCCTCCAAGGGTATTATATCTCTTACCGGTATATCGGCCATCTCAGCATGACACTTCTTCGACTGTGAAACGTGGAACACGTCATGAACTCCTGACAGTCCTTCAGGCATCTCCAACTTGTAGGCAACTTCTCCCATCCGTTCCAAAACACGATACGGTCCTACAAATCTCATGGCTAACTTTCCTTTAACCCCAAAACGTTTCACTCCTCGCAAGGGAGATACTCGCAGATATGCTCTATCTCCAATTCCGTAGGTTACCTCCTTGCGTTTCGAGTCTGCATAACTCTTCTGCCTGGACTGAGCAATCTTTAGTCTATCACGAATTAGCTTAACCTTCTCTTTAGACTCCTTGATCAAGTCTGGTCCAAACAATTGTCGGTCTCCTACTTCATCCCACATTAACGGTGTTCTGCACCTTTGTCCGTACAGGGCTTCGAACGGTGCCATCTTCAAACTGGCTTGGTAGCTATTATTGTACGATAACTCTGCGTAAAGCAAATTGTCATCCCAACTAGATCCATAATCTAGTGCACAGGCTCTCAACATGTCCCCCAGAATCTGATTGACTCTCTCTGTCTGTCCATCCGTCTACGGGTGAAACACTGTACTGAACTCCAGTCTTGTTCCCAAAGTCTGGTGTAACTGATGCCAAAACTTTGAGGTAAACTATGTTCCTCTATCTGATACGATGGTCCTCGGAACTCCATGTAGACATATGATCCTGGACATATATATCTTGGCCAACTTCGCACTTGTATAAGTGGTTTTCACTGGGATAAAGTGAGCCACTTTGGTCAAGCGATCAACTACTACCCATATGGAATCATATCCTGATTTGGTCCTGGGCAATCCGGTGATAAAGTCCATGCCAAGTTTATCCCACTTCCATTCGGGTATCGGCATAGGCTGTAACAATCCTACTGGCTTTTGATGCTCTGCCTTCACTCTCTGACATACATCACATACGGCTACATACTCGGCAATATCCTTCTTCATACCCGTCCACCAGAATTGTTCCTTCAAATCCAAATACATCTTGGTGTTTCTGGGGTGTATCGAGTATGGTGAGTCATGGGCCTCATGCAGTATTAACTTCCTGATCTCTGTGTTATTGGGCACACAAACTCAGTCCTCAAACCATAAGGTGTCGTGCTCATCCTCATGAACACCTTTGGCCTTTCCTTCGCTCATTCTCTCTTTTATCTCCGCAATCTCTTTGTCATCCTTCTAAGCTTCTCGAATCTTTCCTAACAATGTAGACTGAACCTCCATTGTTGCAACAAAACCTCTAGGAACAATCTCTAATCGCAGTTCCATAATATCCTCTGCTAACTCCTTTGGCACTCCCTTACTCGCAAGGATATTAGCATAACTCTTCCGGCTTAAAGCGTCTGCTACGACATTAGCCTTTCCTGGATGATAGTGATCCTTTATAAGCTCCAACCATCTCCTCTTCCTAAGGTTCAGCTCCTTCTATGTGAAGATGTAATTCAAACTCTTATGATTCGTGTACACATCACAACGTTTCCAATAAGGTAATGTCTCCAAGTCTTCAATGCATGCACTACGGCTACTAACTCCAAATCATGCGTGGAATAATTCAACTCATGAGGTTTTAGTTGTCGCGAGGAATACGAAACAACTCTTCCATCCTGCATAAGCACACATCCAAGTCCCAAGCGAGAGGCGTCGCAATACACTAGGAAATCCTTATGTATATCTGGCAGTGTCAGCACTAGGGCTGTAGTCAAACGTTTCTTCAACTCCTGGAAACTTGCCTCGCAATATTCCGCCCATTCAAACTTGGTATCCTTCTTCAATAACTTGGTCATTGGTTTCGCAATCTTGGAAAAATTATCAATGAATCTCCGGTAGTATCCTGCGAGTCCAAGAAAACTGCGGATCTTGCTAACTGAAGTGGGTGCTAACCATTCAGTGACTGACTGAACCTTGCTAGGATCTACTGCTATACCTTCTCCTGATATAACATGTCCAAGGAATCCGACTTCCTTCAACCAAAACTCGCATTTGTTGAACTTAGCATACAACTGATGTTCCCTGAGTTTCTCGAGAACTAAACGCAAATGCTCCTTGTGCTCCTCTTCATTCTTCAAGTATACCATAATATCATCAATAAACACCACAACAAACTTGTCCAAATATTCCATGAATACCTAGTTCATCATGCTCATGAAATAGGCAGGGGCGTTAGTCAGTCCAAACGACATGACCGTATACTCGTATAATCCGTACCGCATGGTGAACGCTGTCTTTGGTATATCCTTCTCTTGAATCTTCAACTGATGATATCCCGATCGCAGATCGATCTTCGAAAACCCTTTAGCTCCTTGCAGCTGATTAAACAGATCATTGATCATTGGCAGTGGGTACTTGTTCTTGATCGTCACTTCATTCAAGGCCCGATAATCAACAACCATTCTTAGGGATTTATCCTTCTTCTCAATCAAAAGCACTGGGGCTCCCCAAGGTGATGAACTCCTTCGAATGTATCCTTTCTCCAATAACTCCTTGATATGTTTCTTAATTTCCTCCAGATCATTCGCGGGCATCCGATAGGGTCTCTTGGATATTGGCCCTGTCCCTAGCAATAGCTCTATCAAAAACTCCATGTCTCGATCTGGTGGCATGCCTGGTAACTCCTCTGGAAAAACATCCGGGTAATCCTTCACTATAGGCACTTCCTCCTAAACAACTCCCGTGAGGGTATTCACTTGGCTCCTCCTAGGCACATGCCTAGATACATACTTAATCCTTTTTCCCTCCGGGGTGGTGAGATAAATCGACTTACTAGCACAGTCAATGCTTCCTCCATACTTTGACATCCAATCCATGCCTAATATCACATCCAATCCTTGTGACTCCAAGATAATTAGGTCGGACGGAAAAACATGGGTGCCAATGGTTAGGGGTATCTGGTCGCACCATCGATTAGCCATATACTCTGCTCCAGGTGAACTCACTAAGAGAGGGGTCCTAAGGGTTTGGGTTGGTAGTTTAAACTTATCCACGAATCCCCTTGATATGTATGAATGCGATGCACCAATATCAAATAGAACAAGAACGGTAAATGACTTAACCAAAAACTTACCTATTACCGCGTCCGGCTGCTCTTCAACCTCCTCCACGTTAATGTGGTTCACTTGTCCTTTGTTGAATGGATTGGGCTTCTTCCCAGTGCTCCCATTTCCGTTTCCATTCTTTCCTTCAGGGCACTCCGTGGCATAGTGTCCAGTCTTCCCGCACTTGAAGCAAGTAACGTGACTTAGATCTCTTTTGGCGGGTGTGGCTGGATTGGGGCGGTTCTGATTGTTATTGGCTCCATTCTTGTTCCCATTCCCATTCTTAGAACCATTGTGGTTATGCGATCCTCCTCCGGTGTGGTTATGACCTCCATGGTTATGAACAAGTCCTCCCGAGTTCGGGGTTAGGCGAGGCTTCTGCTGAGCTCCTGAGTTATACCTCCCTTTCCCATACTTTCTCTTACGGCTCTCAATCTGCTGCTGCTTCCCTTCAATCATAAGAGCCTTATCCACCAACTCCTGGTAGTTGTTGAAGGTTGCTACCATCAACTGCATACTCATCTCATCATTTAGCCCTTCCATAAATTTCTCCTGATTCGCGGCATCTATGGCCACATCGTCAGGGGCATAGCGAGATAGCTTGCTAAACTCATCCGCGTACTGAGCCACAGTACGGTTCCCCTGGCGTAAGTTGCGAAACTCATGCTTCTTCACATTCATGGCTCCAGTTGAGACATGGGCTATACGGAAAGCTTGCTGAAATTGGTCCCAAGTGACGTTGGCTATGGGGAAAGTGGCTGTGTAATTCTCCCACCATGAGGTTGCTGGTCCATCCAATTGATGTGCGGCAAAGCGCACCTTCTCAGCATCTGTGCAACCTGCGGTGGTCAACTCCCTTCCAATACGGCGTAGCCAATCATCAGCAACTATAGGCTCGGTGCTACTGGAAAACACAAGCGGCTGTAACCTTAGAAAACGGGCTAGGTTGTCCACTAGCGGTGCGTTGTTGTTGTTGTTGTTGTTGTTGTTGTTGTTGTTGTTGTTGTTGTTGTTGTTGTTGTTGTTGTTGTTGTTGTTGTTGTTGTTACCCTAGTTCTGAACTAGCAATTGCATCAAGTTGTTCTGCTTCTGGATCAACTGAGTGAGCTCCGGCGGAAAGGCAAATCCGGGGTCATGTCTCGGAGGCATCTGATGGGTTTAGATAGAAGGGATTAGAATAGAATGAGGTCTAATGAGAAAGCACTACCCATATGAACATGAGACAAACACAATAATTTCACTCAATCAATCAAGCAAGGGCACGTTCTAGAACTATCGCAAAAGTGCTCAACTACTACTGAATACATGGGGGAATACTACTAATCATTGGGTGGTCATCTATAAATTTTGATCAGTGGAAGACTCCATGATATCTGCTCCAGCTTCGTCTTCAAAGTCATCATCACTAGGGTCGGAGTCGGTGTCGTCGATGATGATGTAGTCCTCTGGACGAATCTCCTTGGTTTCTTCATCTTCTTCTACTGGTGTGGGGACTCCCATGAATATTCCGATCTTCTTAATCGGGTCGTCATTCTTCTCCATTAGTGTCGCAATTTCATCCTCATATCCATCGCGTGTAGACTTAAGTTCTTCTTCCAGCTCGATGATCCTTGTCTTCGCCTTCTTCAAATCTATCCTGTCTGCGCACATCTGATTCTCCTGACTTCGAATGTGTTGGTTTAACTCCTGGATGAAAGCTGCAATTGATCTATCCTTCTTGGTGCTGATCATCTCCCATTGCTTGTCTCGGCGCCCACATATCTGGTAGATAGTGTCCTTAAGATCCTTGGGATATACTTCTCCAATGCATCCCATGGTGATGTGAGCTGCCATACTCTTTCCTAAACTCCAGGTTGGTGCGTCGAAGCAAAATTCTATAGGTTTAGTGACTGGCGTGAAGGTCCTTCCTGGAACTTGAACTTGTATCATCCATCGCTCCTCTTCAGGCAAAGTGGCGTTGTAGGTCCCGGTGAAGCTTGGTATTCCAATGTTCAAGTACCTAGTGACTTCCTTCAAGTGTCGTCCAAAAGGTGATTCTTCCTCCGGTTGTGCAGACTTGTTCTTCATCTCCGCCATTCTATAGAGTAGAAAATGAAGAGGAGTCAGAAATGAGTAGAGAAGAGTGACCTATGGTTTTATCTTAGTGGTCGTGTCCTACACTCAGCGTGTGCTCTGATACCATCTTTGTAGCGACTCGACCTCAAACAGTCAAGTCTCTGTGCTTCAGTGTCATCCCTGGATCGGTGATGCTGACACACACAACACTTGAAGGATTTATAACAGAGTAGCAATCACACACTTATTACATCGGATGTCTCAAAAGAGAACTTATTACAATAAATATGGCTTAAGGCCATCTAATACGATAACATCGGAAGGCTTGGAAGATAAAGTGAGTCCATCAACTCCAATGGCATAGCTGAGCTGCACGGCAACTCCTCATCTGAAAAGTCTACAACATAATATGTTGCAACCCGAAAATGGGTCAGCACATGGAATATGCTGGCAATATAACACAGTAGAGAAAGAACAGAATAATGCTATCACTACATGCATATATGGCTGGTGGAAAGCTCTATGGTTATAGTTTTTGCGAAAAGCCATTTTTTCCTACAACAAAGGAATAGATTTTAATTTAACTATCATGGTAGTTGAAACATCATTGAGAAGGTTCCTCCAACTCAATCCCAATTAAAGTGATTAACAACCCAACAATATTAATTAAGAGTGATGACATACTTAAGATACTCCAAGAACTAGATACTCAAGATGTCCATAACCGGGACACGGCTAACCATGATTAGTTTGTACACTCTTCAGAGGTTTTCCACTTTTCCCCACAAGACTCGATCGCCTCCTTTGGATTTCTCGCACT
This sequence comes from Triticum dicoccoides, assembly GCF_002162155.2. NCBI lineage: Eukaryota > Viridiplantae > Streptophyta > Magnoliopsida > Poales > Poaceae > Triticum > Triticum dicoccoides. The sequence continues at coordinate 399,011,926 of NC_041384.1, read as the reverse complement.
ACATGGTGTTTGAGAAACGGATTACCAATACACAGTCTTTCAGAAACATTAACTCTCTACTCCGGGCAGACCATTCCAACCTACAACCCACTACCTGCTGATCCACCTCTTCAAGAGCTTCACGTAACTTACTCAACTATGCTAGAGCCCATAATAGCTTGTGGCTGCACACGGAAGTTTCTAGCATGAATCATCTCAGTTCCCTTTGAGCCTGGGTGGCGGTCCATTGGAAGATCACACGGGTACTCCGGGATTTCCAAAAATACAGGCAACACTGGGTACTCCAGGTGCCTCAATCCACCCAGATGTTTATTTAAGTTGCTACCTTAAGTTAAACCATTAATTATCAATCTCACATCTGTCATGGATTTCACTCACCCAAACCACGTCAACAGGCATAACATAGCAATATAAGTAACGCGCAGAAGTAACTCCCAAGGGTTTGAATAGAACAGGGCAATAGGTTCTACCTCATCAAATACTTCCCAACCCACAAGTTAATGACATCCGCCGCCGCCGCTGAAGCCGCCGCCGCCGCCGCCGGACCCGCCGCCCGAGGTTTACCTCGATCCCGCCGCCGTTTTTTTAGAAAACCGTTCGGTTTTCCGACGATTTTGTCGTTTTTTAGTTTCGTTTTTTTAAATAGATCAGTTTTCCGGTTTATTTAAATAGTGATCATTCATCCGTTCGTTCGTTTTAATGAACGTTCGTCGTTTTTCTTTTTCTCGGATTAAATCCGCAATTTTTCTGATCGCGATTTCTGATCTGATTTTCGTTTTAGTATATCTTTTCGCTCATTTATCGGAATCTTGCGATTCAAGCGCCTGGAGTTTTGTCTCGAAACCCTCTTTCCGTTTAACCAACTTAAACAAGTTTTTGCCACTATAAAAATTTCCCTAGATCCATAATAGTAAATGAAGCCTATTTCTTTTGCTGTTTGTCTTTCGTTGCTTCGTTCGATTCGATTCTTTTTGCCAACCGGAGTTCTTAAGTTGAACTTTCTTGTTAGATCTCTTATTCAAGTTTTACCAGTGCATTAGCTGAGTACTTATTGTATGCTTGTTTGGTTGCGATAGAGTACTCGGAGTGCGCCGCCTGTTACTTCGAATCGCTAGGTTTGCCGGATCATCAGCAAGGCAAGTAACACTTTGATCATACCTCCTACTACCCAGTTTTATTGCATTAGATCAATCCTTACACATTGCATGATTAGGATCTAATTAAATTGTGGGTTTGGGAAGTAGTTGAGGTAGTACCTATTACCTGTTTAATTATCAAACCTTTGGGAGTTACTTCTACGTTTGCTTATTATTGCTATGCTATGCTAGTAGACGTGGATTGGGTGAGTGTATCCATGACAGATGTGAGCTTTGTTAATTAATGGTTTATTTAAGGTGGCAACCTAAACACACATCTGGGTGGATTGAGGCACCTGGGTATTCCAGGATTGCCTTTTTTCTTTTGGACCGCCACCCAGGCTCAAAGGGATCATGAGATTTTTCATGCTAGAAACTTCCGTGTGCAGCCACAAGCTATTATGGGCTCTAGCTAGTTGACTAAGTTGTGCGAACTCTTACAGTGGTAGACTAGCAGATGTAGGTGGTACGGTGTACCCATCGTAAGGTGCTAGCGCTTCTAAAAGACTATGTCTCGGTCATCTGTTTCTCAAACACCGTGTAGTGCGAGAAACCAAACGGAGGCGATCGAGTCTTGTGGGGAAAAGTGCGCAAACCTCTGCAGAGTGTATAAAATAATCATGGTTAGCCGTATCCCCGGTTATGGACATCTCGAGTATCTAGTACCTGGATTATCATGTGAATCTCAACATGTTACTCTAAAATTAATTTTGTTAGGTTTGTTAATGATGATGTTTAATTGGGATTGAGAATGCTGTCAACCATTCTCAATGTTTAACAACCACCATAATAGTTAAATAAATTTATTCCTTTGCAGTAGGGAAAAATTGGCTTTACGCAAAACTGTAACCATAGAGCTTTCCACCAGCCAAATATGCATATAGTATAGCTGTTTCATTCCATTATTCTCTATGTGTTACATTGCCAGCATATTCCATGTGCTGACCCGTTTTCGGGCTGCAACGTTAATGTTGCAGACTTTTCAGATGACGATTAAGGAGTTTTAGGTCGTGGTTCTATACTCAGTGATGCCGTTGGAGTTGATGGACTAACTTATCTTCCAAGCCTTCCGTTGTTATCGTTATTAGATGGCCTTAAGCCATATTTACTGTAATAGGTTCTCTTTTGAGACACTCGATGTAATAAGTGTGTGATTGCTACTCTGCTATAAATCCTTCAAGTACTGTGTGGTGTCAGCATTACTGATCCAGGGATGACACCGGAGCACAGAGATTGGACAGTTTGAGGTCTGGTCGCTACAAGATGGTATCAGAGCACACGCTGACTGTAGAACACGACCACTAAGCTAAAGACCTATATCACTACTCACTCTCCTCTCTTTTCTGACCTCTCATCTTTTCTACTCTTTTAGGATGGCGGATGCAAGGAACAAGTTCACTCAACCGGATGAAGATACACCCTTTGGACGTCACTTGAAGGAAGTCACTAGATACCTGAACATAGGAGTACCAAGCTTCACCGGAACCTACAACGCCACTATACCTGAAGAAGAGCGCTGGATGATTCAAGTTCAAGTTCCAGGAAGGACGTTCATGCCAGTCACTGAGCCCATAGAGTTTTCTTTCGATGCACCAACCTGGAGTCTAGGAAAGAGCATGGCAGCTCACATCGCCATGGGACGTATTGGAGAAGTCTACCGCAATGATCTCAAGGATACTATCTACCAGATTTGTGGGCGCCGAGATGAGCACTGGGAGATGATCAGCACCAGAAAGGATAGATCAATTGCAGCTTTTATCCAAGAGTTAAACCAGCACATTCGATGTCAGGAGAACCAGATGTGCGCCGACATGATAGACCTGAAGAAGGCAAGGACAAGAATCAAGGAACCGAAGGAAGGACTCAAGGCTACACGTGAAGATTATGAAGAGGAAATTGAAGTATTAGTGGATAAGAGTGCTGACCTAACAATGAAGATTGGAATATTTATGGGAGGCCCTACACTAGTAGAAGAAGACGAAGAACCCAAGGAGATTTGCCCGAAATACTACATCATCATCGACGACACCGACTCGGATCCAGATGATAGTGATGATGACTATGTTGATGAAGCTGGAGTAGATATCATGGAGTCTGCAACCGAAGAATATTTCTAGGAGACCACCTCATCAGAAGTAGTAGTCCACCATGTAAATATAGTAGCCCGAGCACTTTTGTGATAGTTAGATCGATTGTATGCCCTTGTTGGTTGATTGAATGAAGTGAATTGTTTGCTTTTTGCCTCATGTGCATATGGGTAGTGTTTTCTCTTTAGACCCCTCTATTCTTAAATCTCATCCTTTTCTAAACCCTCAGATGCCTCTGAGACGTGACCCCGGATTTACTTTCCCACCGGAGCTCACTCAGTTGATCCAGCAGTAGAACACATTGATGCAGTTACTAGTCCAGAATCAGAACCAGGGGAACAACAATAACAACAACCCACCACCACCACCACCTGTTGATCACTTAGCCCATTTTCTTAGGCTGAATCCGCCGGTGTTTTCCAGTAGCACCGAGCCGATAGTAGCAGATGATTGGCTCCGCAAGACAGCTAGAGAGTTGACCACATCAGGATGCACTGATGCGGAGAAGGTGAAGTTTGCCGCACATCAGCTTGAAGGACCCGCAGCATCATGGTGGGAGAATTTCACAGCCACTTTCCCTGTCGATACTATCACATGGGACCAGTTTCAGCAGGCTTTTCATACTGCCCATGTTTCAGCAGGAGCTATGGCCATGAAGAAGCGAGAGTTTCACAATTGCGCCAAGGAGGATGGACAGTTGGCCAGTATGTGGAAGACTTTAGTAAGCTAGCACGCTATGCCCCAGATGACGTTGCTATGGATGCAGCTAAACAGGAGAAGTTTCTGGAAGGACTGAATGATGAGTTGAGCATGCAGTTGATGGTAGCAACTTTCAACAACTACCAGGAGTTGGTAGATCGTGCTCTTATGATTGAAGGGAAGCGACAGCAAATCAAGAATCACAAGAGGAAGTATGCACAAGGAAACTACAATTCAGGAGCTCAGCAGAAGCCACCATTTACCCCTAGGCCGGGAGGACATTTTCAGCATACCTATGGAGGAGGTAGTTCGCACAATCACAATGGCCCCAGGAATGGTAATGGGAATGGAGGAAGCAACGGCCAGAACCGCACCAACCCATCAACCCCAGCCAAGAAAGACCTGAGCCAAGTCACTTGCTTTAAGTGCCAGAAGACCGGACATTATGCCAATGAATGTCCTGAATCCCAGAATGGAAATGTCAATGGAAGCTCTGGGAAGAAGCCGAACCCTTTCAACAGGGGACAGGTGAACCACGTTAACGTGGAGGAGGTTGAAGAGCAGCCGGATGCATTAATAGGTAAGTTTTTGGTTAAGTCATTTACTGCACTCGTTCTTTTCGATACTGGTGCATCGCATTCATACATATCAAGGGGATTTGTGGATAAGTATAAACTGCCAACCCAAGCCCTTAGGTCACCCATGTTAGTAACCTCGCTTGGAGCAGAATATATGGCTAGTCTATGGTGTGACCGATTACCATTAAGGATTGGTAACTATGTATTTCCCTCAGACCTAATAGTGTTGGAATCTCAAGGATTGGATGTGATATTAGGCATGGATTGGTTGTCAAAGTATGAAGGGAATATTGAATGTGCCAGTAAGTCAATTTTACTTACCACCCCAGAAGGGAGAAGGATCAAGTATGTATCCCGACATGTGCCAAAGAGGACTCAAGTAAATTGTTTAACCGGAGTAGTGCAGGAGGAAGTACCAGTAGTGAAGGATTTCCCCGAAGTATTTCCAGAAGAGTTGCTAGGCATGCCACCAGATAGAGATATTGAGTTTTTGATTGAGCTTTTGCCAGGCATAGGGCCAATATCAAAGAGACCATATAGAATGCCTGCAAAGGATTTGGTGGAAATTAAGAAGCAGATTAAGGAGTTACTGGATAAAGGATATATTCGCCCAAGTTCATCGCCTTGGGGATCGCCAGTACTTCTAGTGGAGAAGAAGGATGGATCGTTAAGGATGGTTGTCGATTATCAAGGATTGAATGAAGTAACCATCAAAAACAAGTACACCTACCGATGATCAAGGATTTGGTGGAAATTAACTTCTGTGAATCTCAACATGTTACTCTAAAATTAATTTTGTTGGGGTTGTTAATGATGATGTTTAATTGGGATTGAGAATGCTGTCAACCATTCTCAATGTTTAACAACCACCATAATAGTTAAAGAAATTTATTCCTTTGCAGTAGGGAAAAATTGGCTTTACGCAAAACTATAACCATAGAGCTTTCCACCAGCCAAATATGCATATAGTATAGTTGTTTCATTCCATTATCCTCTATGTGTTACATTGCCAGCATATTCCATGTGCTGACCCGTTTTTGGGCTGCAATGTTAATGTTGCAGACTTTTTAGATGATGATTAAGGAGTTTTAGGTCATGGTTCTATACTCAGTGATGCCGTTGGAGTTGATGGACTAACTTATCTTCCAAGCCTTCCGCTGTTATCGTTATTAGATGGCCTTAAGCCATATTTATTGTAATAGGTTCTCTTTTGAGACACTCGATGTAATAAGTGTGTGATTGCTACTCTGCTATAAATCCTTCAAGTACTGTGTGGTGTCAGCATTACTGATCCAGGGATGACACCAGAGCACAGAGATTGGACCATTTAAGGTCTGGTCGCTACAGCTATGCTCCATCTTCAACACACAAAATATTTAAATCATGCACAACCCCAATGACAAGCCAAGCAATTGTTTCATACTTTTGATGTCCTCAAACTTTTCAATCTTCACGCAATACATGAGCGTGAGCCATGGAGATTGCACTATGGTGGAATAGAATGGTGGTTGTGGAGAAGACAAAAAGGGAGAAGATAGTCTCACATCCACTAGGCGTATCAACGGGCTATGAAGATGCCTATTAATAGATATCAATGTGAGTGAGTCGGGATTGCCATGCAACTGATGCACTAGAGCTATAAGTGTATGAAAGCTCAAAAAGAAACTAAGTGGGTGTGCATCCAACTCGCTTGCTCACGAAGACCTAGGGCATTTTGAGGAAGCCCATCATTGGAATATACAAGCGAAGTTCTATAATGAAAGATTCCCACTAGTATATGTAAGTGACAACATAGAGGACTCTCTATCATGAAGATCATGGTGCTACTTTGAAGCACAAGTGTGGTAAAAGGATAGTAGCATTGTCCCTTCTCTCTTTTTCTCTCATTTTTTATTTTTTTTGTTTGGGCCTTCTTTCTTCCTTTTTTTTCTTTTGGCCTCTTTTCTTTTCTTTTTCTTTTTTATTTTTCGTCCGGCGTCTCATCCCGACTTATGGGGGAATAATAGTCTCCATCATCCTTTCCTCGCATGGGACAATGCTCTAATAATTATGATCATCACACTTTTATTTACTTACAACTCAAGCATTACAACTCGATACTTTGAAAAAAATATGACTCTATATGAATGCCTCCGACGGTGTACCGGGATGTGCAATGACTCATGAGTGACATGTATGAAATAATTAGGAACAGTGGCTTTGCCAAAAATACGATGTCAACTACATGATCATGCAAAGCAATATGACAATGATGAAGCGTGTCATAACACACGAAATGGTGGTAAGTTGCATGGCAATATATCTCGGAATGGCTATGGAAATGCCATAATAGGTAGGTATGGTGGCTGTTTTGAGGAAGATATATGGTGGGTTTATGGTACCGGCGAAAGTTGCGCGGTACTAGATAGGCTAGCAATGGTGGAAGGGTGAGAGTGCGTATAATCCATGGACTCAACATTAGTCATAAAGAACTCACATACTTATTGCAAAAATATATTAGTTATCGAAACAAAGTACTACGCACATGCTCCTAAGGGTATAGATTGGTAGGAAAAGACCATCGCTCGTCCCCGACCGCCACTCATAAGTAAGGCAATCAATAAATAAATCATGGTCCGACTTCATCACATAACGGTTCACCATACGTGCATGCTACGAGAATCACAAACTTTAACACAAGTATTTACCAAATTTACAACTACTCAACTAGCATGACTCTAATATTACCATCCTCATATCTCAAAACAATCGTTAAGTATCAAACTTCTCTTAGTATTCAATGCACTTATATGAAAGTTTTTATTATTGCCATGTTGTTCTAAAGACTCTCAAAATGATATAAGTGAACCATGAGAGATCAAATGTTTCTATAAAATAAAACCACTGTCGTGCTCTAAAATGATATAAGTGAAGCGCTAGAGCAAATGACAAAACTCCAAAAGATATAGGTGAAGATCAATGAGTAGTTGAATAATTATGGAACTATGTGAAGACTCTCTAACATTTAAGAATTTCAGATCTTGGTACTTCATTCAAACAACAAGCAAAGAAAAATCAAATAAAATGATGCTCCAAGCAAAACACATATCATGTGGTGAATAAAAATATAGCTCCAAGTAAAGTTACCGATGAACGAAGACGAAAGAGGGGATGCCTTCCGGGGCATCCCCAAGCATAGGCTCTTGGTTGTCCTTGAATATTTCCTTGGGGTGCCTTGGGCATCCACAATCTTAGGCTCTTGCCACTCCTTATTCCATAATCCATTGAATCTTTACCGAAAACTTGAAAACTTCACAACACCAAACTTAACAGAAAACTCGTAAGCTCCGTTAGCGAAAGAAAACAAAACACCACTTCAAGGTACTGTAGTGAACTCATTATTTATTTATGTTTGTGTTAAACCTACTGTATTCCAACTTATATATGGTTTATAAACTCTTTTACTAGCCATAGATTCATCAAAATAAGCAAACAACACACGAAAAAATAAATCTGTCAAAAACAGAACAGTCTGAAGTAATATGTAACTAACCCAAACTTCTGGAACCCCCAAAATCCTGAGAAATTAGGAAGTCCTAGGCAATTTGTTTATTAATCTACTGCAAGTGGAATTGGTATTTTATCGCTCTCTGGTAATAAATGAAAATTATTCTCGTGAGCGCATACTTTTTGTTTTTTACAGCAAGAACAAATAACAATCACCCAAGAAGGTCCTAAAGGCTTTACTTGGCACAAACACTAATTAAAACATAAAACCACATCTAAATAGAGGCTAGATTAATTATTTATTACTAAACAGGAAAAAAAATCAAGGATCAAAACTAAAGTTGGGTGGCCTCCCAACAAGCGCTATCGTTTAATGCCCCTAGCTAGGCATGATGATTTTAATGATGCTCACATAAAAGATAAGAATCGAAACATAAAGAGAGCATCATGAAGAATATGACTTGGCACATTTAATACTAACAAACTTCCTATGCATAGGGATTTTGTGATCAAACAACTTATGGGAACAAGAATCAACTTGCATAGGAAGGTAAAACAAGCATAACTTCCGGATTTTAAGCACATAGAGAGGAAAGTTGATATTATTGCAATTCCTACAAGCATATGTTCCTCCCTCATAATAATTTTCATTAGCATCATGAATTAATTCAACAATATAACTATCACATAAAGCATTCTTTTCATGATCTACAAGCATAGAAATTTTCTTACTCTCCACATAAGCAAAATTCTTGTTATTCGGAATAGTGGGAGTATCATAATAGACTCGAATACTATAAATTGTTTCCACATTAAAAGAGTGATGTTCAGAAAAAGGGTAATCATAATCATGACATGTTTTATAAATATAATCATCACTACTTTTATAGCATAAGTATCATCACAATAATCATCATAAGTAGCAACTTTGTTCTCATCATAATCAATTGAAAACCTCTTCCAAGATAGTGGAATCATTACTAAATAAAGTCATGAACTCTCCAAATCCACTTTCATAATTATCATAATAATATTCAACATCCTCCAAAATAGTGGGATCATTACTTCCTAAAGTTGACACTCTTCCAAACCCACTTTCATCAATATAATCATCATAAGTAGGAGGCATGATATCATCATTATAAATTTGCATATCAAAACTTGGGAGACTAAAAATATCATCCTCATTAAACGTAGCATCTCCAAGCTTGGGACAAACATTAGTTGCAGCAAATATATTCTCAAAAACATCATCTTCATCAAACATAGCATCCCCAAGCTTGGGCCTTTTCATATCATAAGCATAATCACTCTCATCATTAATAGTATGGATAGCACCAATAGTATAGCAATTATCATCATCACAATGAGTAATAGGAGCAACATCATTTGGGAGGGATACCTTTCTACCTTTGCTTCTCCGTCTTTTCTTTTTCTTCTTCATATCATGTGTGGGTTTAATCCTCTTTTCGGAGCTCCTTATTAATGAGATTTGTTGAATATAAGGCTCCTCCTCGTTACCTTATTCATCATAAGAAATAAAAGGAGGATATAGGGAAGTCTCTTCCCTTTCATTAGTATTCTCTTCATCCTCTATTTGTTTTCTTTTCTTTATGTAATTGGCAATATAAGGATTTTCAATGCAATTCACCGCACAATACATATAAATTTCTTCTAGATCAAAATTAAGAACTCTATGAAGGGAAAATTCTGTAATAATCTTAGATATACATTTTATTTCTTCATATCCCAAGAGAAAACTAAGTTCGTTATGATGTGCAAGGGAAATCAAGTCATCACAATTTTTGGACACGATACGATCATGAAACAATTTGCATTGGGTACTGAAATGATCACGTTCATTGCAAAGTTCACAAGTATGGCTAAGAAAGTTTAAATTTTCAGCACAAACATCTAGCCTTTCTTGCAACCATTTAGTTTCCAAATACTTATGCCTCTTGCAGAATCTATCTTCCCTGTTTGGTATGTACTTGCAAACTCTATGCACTCCACAAAAATCGATATGCTTATAAGAGATATTTTCATCATGACTAGTGCAATCATCATTAGTACTATGGATATTCCAGGAGTTCATACTAACAACATTGCAATCATGCTCATCATTCAAAGATTTAGTGCCAAACATTTTATAGACTTCTTCTAGCACTTGAGCACAATTTCCCTTTCCATCATTCTCACGAAAGATATTAATAAGATGAAGCGTATGAGGCAAACTCGATTCCATTTTTTTGTAGTTTTCTTTTATAAACTAAACTAGTGCTAAAACAAGAAACAAAAAGATTCGATTTCAAGATCTAAAGATATACCTTCAAGCGCTAACCTCCCCGGCAACGGCGCCAGAAAAGAGCTTGATGTCTACTACACAACCTTCTTCTTGTAGACGTTGTTGCGCCTCCAAGTGCAGAGGTTTGTAGGACAGCAGCAAATTTCCCTCAAGTGGATGACCTAAGGTTTGTCAATCCGTGGGAGGCGTAGGATGAAGATGGTCTCTCTCAAACAACCCTGCAACCAAATAACAAAGAGTCTCTTGTGTCCCCGACACACCCAATACAATGGTAAATTGTATAGGTGCACTAGTTCGGCGAAGAGATGGTGATACAAGTGCAATATGGATGGTAGATAAAGGATTTTGTAATCTGAAAATATAAAAAACAGCAAGGTAGCGAATGATAAAAGTGAGAACAAACGGTATTGGAATGCGTTGAAACAAGGCCTAGGGTTCATACTTTCACTAGTGCAAGTTCTCTCAACAATAATAACATAATTGGATCATATAACTATCCCTCAACATGCAACAAAGAGTCACTCCAAAGTAACCAATAGCGGAGAACAAACGAAGAGATTATTGTAGGGTACGAGTCCACCTCAAAGTTATCCTTTCTGATCGATCTATTCAAGAGTCCGTAGTAAAATAACATGAAGCTATACTTTCCGTTCAATCTATCATAGAGTTCGTACTAGAATAACACCTTAAGATACAAATCAACCAAAACCCTAATGTCACCTAGATACTCCAATGCTACCTCAAGTATCCGTGGGTATGATTATATGATATGCATCACACAATCTTAGATTCATCTTTTCAACCAACACAAAGAACTTCAAAGAGTGCCCCAAAGTTTCTACCGGAGAATTAAGACAAAAACGTGTGCCAACCCCTATGCATAAGTTCACGGAACTCACAAGTTGATCACCAAAACATACATCAAGTGGATCACATGATATCCCATTGTCACCACAGATAAGCACGTGCAATACATACATAAAGTGTTCTCAGATCCTTAAAGACTCAATCCAATAAGATAACTTCAAAGGGAAAACTCAATCCATCACAAAAGAGTAGAGGGGGAGAAACATCATATGATCCAACTATAATAGCAAAGCTCGCGATACATCAAGATCGTACCACCTCAAGAACACGAGAGAGAGAGAGAGATTAAACACATAGCTACTGGTACATACCCTCAGCCCCGAGGGTGGACTACTCCCTCCTCGTCGTGGAGAGCGCCGGGATGATGAAGATGTCCACCGGAGAGGGATTCCCCCCTCCGGCAGGGTGCCGGAAAGGGTCTAGATTAGTTTTCGGTGGCTACGGAGGCTTCTGGCAGCGGAACTCCCGATCTATTCTCGTCTTCGATGTTTGGGGGGTATATGGATATATATAGGATGAAGAAGTAGGCCAGGGGAGCCACGAGGGGCCCACGAGGGTGGGGGGCGTGCCCAAGGGGCAGGCGCGCCTCCCTGCCTCATGGCCACCTCGAAGCTTCCCAAACGTAGAATCCAAGTTTCCTGGATTGCTTCCGTTGAGAAAATCAAGTTCCCGAAGGTTTCATTTCGTTTGGACTCCGTTTGATATTCCTTTTCTTCGAAACCCTAACATAGGCAATAAAACAGCAATTTGGGCTGGGCCTCCGGTTAATAGGTTAGTCCCAAAAATCTTTACCTAATAACAAAGCAAATTGGGTTTCTTTCATCCGTCATGGAAATTTTCAGAAAAGTCCCTCTATTTCAGAGAATTCAACCCGCTGTCCTGTGTTAAGTTAAAACGACGTTATTTTCATATTTTATACAAAAGTCCCTGTCTTTTCTTGAAATCAACCTGCCGTCTGGATTTAAGTCACACCCGAACCATTATTTTACATTTTTCGAAACCCCCCCTGATGCTTTAGGTAATTCATCTACAGATCATATTTAAGTTAAACAAATGCTTTTTAAAATCATCCATATCTTTTAAACCGTAACTCCGATTTGAACATGTTATATATGAAATTTGATTAGAAAAATATGTAGAATATGAATATGAGATTATTTTTACCTGTTAAGTATTTTGAAATATTATTTTGGAATATATTTGAGTCAAACCAAATAATTTTCTAAATTATATGTATCTTTTAAACTGTAACTTCGATTTTAACATAATATATATGAAATTTTATTAGAAAAATTTGTGGAATCTAAATATGAGGTTAATTTTACCTATTAAATATTTTTATGGAAGCAAACTTATAATTTATAGCACAAGATTCTTTTTTTATACTGGCGGCGATCCGTATTGCAAATAAACACCCAACTATAACCATGTACGGAAAACAAAACATCGATAACTACACATGCATACCTCTAAAAAATGTCGCAGGGGAAAACAACAGATTTCTCATCACGAGAGTGAGAGAAAGCGAGCGAGCAAGCGAGAGAGAGAGAGAGAGAGAGAGAGAGAGAGGAAGGAGAGAGGGAGAGAGAGACGCCTTAGGATTAACCATATTCAACACACATTTTTTGTTGTTTTGTGTGAACACCGAGGCCATCGCCGGCAAGGGTGAGAAGGATGATAAGAGGCAACACAAATATGATTCCTTGCAAAAATAAAGGAGATGGACCTATTCTGGTCTTGAGTGATGGTTGTTGAGTTAAGAGTGTGTGTTATGTTTTCTCTCCCGTTGCAACACACAGGCTCTTTTGCTAGTAATATAAAAGTGTATAATAAAGCCCATAAACATCCAAAATGGGTAATATAATAGCATGGAACAATAAAAAATTACAGATACGTCGGAGACGTATCAGCATCCCCAAGCTTAATTCCTGCTCGTCCTGGAGTAGGTAAATGATAAAAATAGAATTTTTGATATGGAATGCTACCTAACATATTAATCCATGTAATTCTCTTTATTGTGGCATGAATATTCAGATCCATAAGATTCAAGACAAAAGTTTAATATTGACATATAAATAATAATACTTCAAGCATACTAATAACGCAATCATGTCTTCTCAAAATAACATGGCCAAAGAAAGCTATCCCTACAAAATCATATATTCTGGCTATGCTCCATCTTCACCACACAAAATATTTAAATCGTGTACAACCCCGATGACTAGCCAAGCAATTGTTTCATACTTTTGATGTTCTCAAACTTTTTCAATCTTCACGCAATACATGAGCGTGAGCCATGGATATTGCACTATGGTGGAATAGAATGGTGGTTGTGGAGAAGACAAAAAGGGAGAAGATAGTCTCACATCAACTAGGCGTATCAACGGGCTATGAAGATGCCCATTAATAGATATCAATGTGAGTGAGTCGGGATTGCCATGCAACTGATGCACTAGAGCTATAAGTGTATGAAAGCTCAAAAAGAAACTAAGTGGGTGTGCATCCAACTCGCTTGCTCACGGAGACCTAGGGCATTTTGAGGAAGCCCATCATTGGAATATACAAGCAAAGTTCTATAATGAAAGATTCCCACTAGTATATGGAAGTGACAACATAGAAGACTCTCTATCATGAAGACCATGCTGCTACTTTGAAGTACAAGTGTGGTAAAAGGATAGTAGCATTGTCCCTTCTCTCTTTTTCTCTCATTTTTTTATTTTTTTGTTTGGGCCTTCTTTCTTCCTTTTTTTCTTTTGGCCTCTTTTCTTTTATTTTTCTTTTTTTTAATTTTTCGTCTGGAGGCTCATCCCGACTTATGGGGGAATAATAGTCTCCATCATCCTTTCCTCACGTGGGACAATGCTCTAATAATGATGATCATCACACTTTTATTTACTTACAACTCAAGCATTACAACTCGGTACTTAGAAAAAAATATGACTCTATATAAATGCCTCCGGCAGTGTATCGGGATGTGCAATGACTCATGAGTGACATATATGAAATAATTAGGAACAGTGGCTTTGCCACAAATACGATGTCAACTACATGATCATGCAAAGCAATATGACAATGATGAAGCGTGTCATAACAAACATAACGGTGGTAAGTTGCATGGCAATATATCTCGGAATGGCTATGGAAATACCATAATAGGTAGGTATGGTGGCTGTTTTGAGGAAGATATATGGTGCATTTATGGTACCAGCGAAAGTTGCGCGGTACTAGAGAGGCTAGCAATGGTGGAAGGGTGAGAGTGCGTATAATCCATGGACTCAACATTAGTCATAAAGAACTAACATACTTATTGCAAAAATCTATTAGTTATCGAAACAAAGTACTACGCGCATGCTCCTAGGGGGATAGATTGGTAGGAAAAGACCATCGGTCATCCCCGACCGCCACTCATAAGGAAGGCAATCAATAAATAAATCATGCTCCGACTTCATCACATAACGGTTCACCATACGTGCATGCTACGAGAATCACAAACTTTAACACCAGTATTTCTCAAATTCACAACTACTGAACTAGCATGACTCTAATATTACCATCCTCATATCTCAAAACAATCATCAAGTATCAAACTTCTCTTAGTATTCAATGCACTTATATGAAAGTTTTTATTATTGCCATGTTGTTCTAAAGACTCTCAAAATGATATAAGTGAAGCATGAGAGATTAATTATTTCTATAAAATAAAAGCACCGCCGTGCTCTAAAAAGATATAAGTGAAGCGCTAGAGCAAATGACAAAACTCCAAAAGATATAAGTGAAGATCAATGACTAGTCGAATAATTATGCAACTATGTGAAGACTCTCTAACATTTAAGAATTTCAGATCTTGGTATTTTATTCAAACAGCAAGCAAAGAAAAAGAAAATAAAATGACGCACCAAGCAAAAGACATATCATGTGGTGAATAAAAATATAGCTCGAGGTAAAGTTACCGATGAACGAAGACGAAAGAGGGGATGCCTTCCGGGGCATCCCCAAGCTTTGGCTCTTGGTTGTCCTTGAATATTTCCTTGGGGTGCCTTGGGGCATCCCCAAGCTTAGGCTCTTGCTACTCCTTATTCCATAACCCATCGAATCTTTACCGAAAACTTGAAAACTTCACAAGACAAAACTTAACAGAAAACTCGTAAGCTCCGTTAGCGCAAGAAAACAAAACACCATTTCAAGGTACCGTAGTGAACTCATTCTTTATTTATGTTTGCATTAAACCTACTGTATTCCAACTTCTCCATGGTTTATAAACTCTTTTACTAGCCATAGATTCATTAAAATAAGCAAACAACACACGAAAAATAGAATCCGTCAAAAACAGAACAGTCTGAAGTAATCTGTAACTAACGCAAACTTCTGGAACCCCCAAAATCCTGAGAAATTAGGAATTCCTAGGCAATTTGTTTATTAATATACTGCAAGTGGAATTGGTATTTTATCGCTCTCTTCTAAGAAATGAAAATTATTCTCGTGAGTTCATACTTTCTGTTTTTTACAGCAAGATCAAATAACAATCACCCAAGAAGGTCCTAAAGGCTTTACTTGGCACAAACACTAATTAAAACATAAAACCACATCTAAACAGAGGCTAGATGAATTATTTATTACTAAACAGGAACAAAAATCAAGGAACAAAACTAAAGTTGGGTTGCCTCCCAACAAGTGCTATCGTTTAATGCCCCTAGCTAGGCATGATGATTTTAATGATGATCACATAAAAGATAAGAATTGAAACATAAAGAGAGCATCATGGAGAATATGACTTAGCGCATTTAATACTAACCCACTTCCTATGCATAGGGATTTTTAGCAAACAACTTATGGGAACAAGAATCAACTTGCATAGGAAGGTAAAACAAGCATAACTTCTGGATTTTAAGCACATAGAGAGGAAACTTGATATTATTGCAATTCCTACAAGCATATGTTCCTCCCTCATAATAATTTTTAGTAGCATCATGAATGAATTCAACAATATAACTATCACATAAAGCATTCTTTTTATGATCTACAAGCATAGAAATTTTATTACTCTCCACATAAGCAAAATTCTTATTATTCGGAATAGTAGGAGTATCATAAGAGACTCGAATACTACAAATTGTTTCCACATTAAAAGAGTGATGTTCAGAAAAAGGGTAATCATAATCATCACAAGTTTTATAAATATAATCATCACTACTTCTTATAGCATAAGTTTCATCACAATAATCATCATAAGTAGCAACTTTGTACTCATCATAATCAATTGAAACCTCTTCCAAGATAGTGGAATCATTACTAAATAAAGTCATGACCTCTCCAAATCCACTTTCATAATTATCATAATAAGATTCAACATCCCCCAAAATAGTGGGATCATTACTTCCTAAAGCTGACACTCTTCCAAACCTACTTTCATCAATATAATCATCATAAGTAGGAGGCATGCTATCATCATTATAAATTTGCATATCATAACTTGGGAGACTAAAAATATCATCCTCATTAAACATAGCATCCCCAAGCTTGGGACAAACATTATTTGCATCAAATATATTCTCAAAAACATCATCTTCATCAAACATAGCATCCCCAAGCTTGGGCCTTTTCATATCATAAGCATAATCACTCTCATCATTAATAGTATGGATAGCACCAATAGTATAGCAATTATCATCATCACAATGAGTAATAGGAGCAACGTCATTTTGGAGGGATACCTTTCTGCCTTTGCTTCTTCGTCTTTTCTGTTTCTTGTTCACATCATGTGTGGGTTTAATCCTCTTTTCGGAGCTCCTTATTAATGAGATTGGTTCAATAGAAGGCTCCTGCTCGTTAACTTATTGATCATAAGAAATAATAGGAGGATATTGGGAAGTCTCTTCCCTTTCATTAGTATTCTCTTCATCCACTGTTTGTTTTCTTTTCTTTATGTAATTGGCAATATAAGGATTTTCAATGCAATTCACCGCACAATACATATAAATTTCTTCTAGATCAAAATTAAGAACTCTATGAAGGGCAAATTCTGGAATAATCTTATATATATATATATATATATATATGTTTTATTTCTTCATAGTCCAAGAGCAAACTAAGTTCTCTATGATGTGCAAGGGAAATCAAGTCATCACAATTTTTGGACACGATAGGATCATGAAACAATTTGCATTGGGTACTGAAATGATCACGTTCATTGCAAAGTTCACAATTACGACTAAGAAAGTTTAAGTTTTCAGCACAAACATCTAGCCTTTCTTGCAACCATTTAGTTTCCAAATACTTATGCCTCTTGCAGAATCTATCTTCCCTGTTTGGTATGTACTTGCAAACTCTATGCACTCCACAAAAATCAATATGCTTATAAGAGATATTTTCATCATGACTAGTGCAATCATGATTAGTACTATGGATATTCAAGGAGTTCATACTAACAACATTGCAATCATGCTCACCATTCAAAGATTTAGTGACAAACATTTTATAGACTTCTTCTTCTAGCACTTGAGCACAATTTCCCTTTCCATAATTCTCACGAAATATATTAAAAAGATGAAGCGTATGAGGCAAACTCGATTCCATTTTTTTTGTAGTTTTCTTTTATAAACCAAACTAGTGCTAAAACAAGAAACAAAAAGATTCGATTGCAAGATCTAAAGATATACTTTCAAGCGCTAACCTCCCCGGCAACGGCGCCAGAAAAGAGCTTGATGTCTACTACACAACCTTCTTCTTGTAGACGTTTTTGGGCCTCCAAGTGCAGAGGTTTGTAGGACAGTAGCAAATTTCCCTCAAGTGGAGGACCTAAGGTTTATCAATCCGTGGGAGGCGTAGGATGAAGATGGTCTCTCTCAAACAACCCTGCAACCAAATAACAAAGAGTCTCTTGTGTTCCCGACACACCCAATACAATGGTAAATTGTATAGGTCCACTAATTCGGTGAAAAAGAGATGGTGATACAAGTGCAATATGGATGGTAGATAAAGGTTTTTGTAATCTGAAAATATAAAAACAGCAAGGTAGCAAATGATAAAAGTGGGCACAAACGGTATTGCAATGCGTTGAAACAAGGCCTAGGGTTCATACTTTCACTAGTGCAAGTTCTCTCAACAATAATAACATCATTGGATCATATAACTATCCCTCAACATGCAGCAAAGAGTCACTCCAAAGTCACTAATAGCTGATAACAAACGAAGAGATTATGGTAGGGTACGAGACCACCTCAAAGTTATCCTTTTCATCGATCTATTCAAGAGTCCGTGTGAAATAACATGAAGCTATTCTTTCCATTAAATCTATCATAGAGTTCGTACTAGAATAACACCTTAAGATACAAATAAACCAAAATCCTAATGTCACCTAGATACTCCAATGTCACCTCAAGTATCCGTGGGTATGATTATACAATATGCATTACACAATCTTAGATTCATCTTTTCAACCAACACAAAGAACTTCAAAGAGTGCCCTAAAGTTTCTACCGGAGAGTCAAGACGAAAACATGTGCCAACCCCTATGCATAAGTTCATAGAACTCACAAGTTGATCACCAAAACATACATCAAGTGGATCACATGATATCCCATTGTCACCACAGATAAGCACGTGCAAGACATACATAAAGTGTTCTCAAATCCTTAAAGACTCAATCCAATAAGATAACTTCAAAGGGAAAACTCAATCCATCACAAGAGAGTAGAGGGGGAGAAACATCGTAAGATCCAACTATAATAGCAAAGCTCACGATACATCAAGATCGTACCACCTCAAGAACATGAGAGAGAGAGAGAGATCAAACACATAGCTACTGGTACATACCCTCAGCCCCGAGGGTGGACTACTCCGTCCTCATCATGGAGAGCGTCGGGATGATTAAGATGGCCACGGAGAGGGATTCCCCCCTCCGGCAGGGTGCTGGAAAGGGTCTAGATTGGTTTTCGGTGGTTACGGAGGCTTCTGGCGGCGGAACTCCCGATCTATTCTCGTCTTCGATGTTTGGGGGGTATATGGATATATATAGGAGGAAGAAGTAGGTCAGGGGAGCCACGAGGGGCCCACGAGGGTGGGGGCGCGCCCAAGGGGGCAGGCGTGCTCCCTGCCTCGTGGCCAGCTCGAAGCTTCCCAGAAGTAGACTCCAAGTCTCCTGGATTGCTTCCGTTGAGAAAATCACGTTCCCGAAGGTTTCATTCCGTTTGGACTCCGTTTGATATTACTTTTCTTCGAAACCCTAAAATAGGCAATAAAAAGCAATTTGGGTTGCGCCTCCGGTTAATAGGTTAGTTCCAAAAATAATATAAAAGTGTATAATAAAGCCCATAAACATCCAAAACGGGTAATATAATAGCATGGAATAATCAAAAATTATAGATACGTCGGAGATGTATCATATGTAACACTTCCTGAAAAAACAAGCATATAAGCTTTTATACTTCTTATAAGCAGTTATACTTCTTACCCAAAGGATCTTTATATCCAATAGACACAAAATATATGTTTGACTGTTGGAAATTACTTTAACTGCTGATCTGATGTCGAAGTAATTGGTGCATCACCCCCAAAGCCCACCATCTCTTAAGCTAAAGTAGACCGAGCTAACCCCTATATTAGCATATTAATAAGATAAACAGAAGGCACTGCAGAATCATTTAGGACATGAGCTTGTCAATTTGAATGTGGAGGGACACCAGCTTAGCCCTGGCCAGCAGCTTGGGCAGAACTGTGAAGAAGGTCAGCTTGTGCATGACGACATCGCCGAGATCCTTGCTGCTTGTCACCTCCATTTCCACCTTGACGGTGTCGGTCCTGCGTTTGGGCTCCCCCAGCGGGCCGTTTGCCCATAGCTTGGCTATGTAGTGCGGAAGTGGGGACGACCCTGCTCTGACGAAGATAACCGACACGGCGATAGGCGTGCCGATGTCGAGCACGCCACCAACCAAGAAAAACATGCAGCCCTCCTCCTCCACGAACAGCAAGAGCCATGGCTCCGACAGTGGCACTTGCAGCTGGAGCACCTGGCCGTACTAGATCCTGTGCACAGGCATGGGATGCATGGTGCTGATGTGGTGGGAGAGCGCCAATGGCGGGCCTTCGTAGCCGCAGACGGGAATGGGGCATTTGCATTTGCAGGGCGCGAGCGGACACACGCTCTGGTGATCGGCGAGCTTGTGGTAAGTGACATGGAGCCCACAGCATTCTGGCACTGCCGCTAGTTGCCGGGGCGCTCAACACGGCAGTCCGCGTAGGCCAGGTGCCCTCCGTTGCACTGCACAAATCAATCGAACAACACATCAATCAAGAAACCTGCACCTTGCTCGATCAATCGAATGGAGGAGGTGTATTCTAACCTCATACACTGGAGGCTTCAAGGGGCGGAGGCACAAGGGGCAGTGGAGCAAGGTGAGGTCCATCGAGACCATAGAGAGCTCCATCACCGGGTCCTGTTCCATCTGCATGATCTCGCCCTCCTCGGAATTCCGCCCTCCTCGTGCACAACCATCTCTCACTTTATTAGGGTCGGGGCATTAAATCAACACATATTCATACTACTTCAAGGTGCATTAAATCAACACATGCAAGTATCAAAAGGAGAGTCACGGCATGCATGCATGCGTTGTAATTAATGCATCGGTAAACACAAATTATTGAAATATATCGAGTGTAGTGCTTTGATGTGTCACGTCAACTCGTACAAGACCGAGAAGTTTGATTACTACAACGCCCTCTCGCCTTAACCGCACCTGCCTTTGGCTGCATGACAGGTGGGC
Organism: Triticum dicoccoides; assembly: GCF_002162155.2. Classification (NCBI taxonomy): domain Eukaryota; kingdom Viridiplantae; phylum Streptophyta; class Magnoliopsida; order Poales; family Poaceae; genus Triticum; species Triticum dicoccoides. The sequence goes on along the minus strand of NC_041384.1, from coordinate 398,991,010 downwards.
CACCCTCCTATTGGGCCCACCTGTCATACACGCAAAGGCAGGAGCAGTAAGTCAATGAAGCTGCGTCCCTCCCTCGCCCATGAGCGTGGTGGCTGGCAGGACTAGGAGAAGCTTTCATTCGCTACACGCTCTCCCTCCCGCATGCGGTGGACATGCAGCAGTTCAATTGGTGTTAGATGGCCAGAAGCATACTGTAGTACCCCTCCACTATAGTAGTATTCCATCATTGTTTGACTTCCTGAAGAGGCGAAGAGCCAAGCTTAGCCCGGACGGTAGTGTGGCAGTTTCATGTGTAGAGTAGTCTAGGATAGCGTGTATCGTGCCTGTAAGCTTTAAAATCGTTGGGGTCGGCTCCATGCTTTTTATTAAAATAATCTTCTGGCCCTACCTGTCATCCTGGTGATTGTACTTTGCACGCTCATCTGGTCAAGACAGGAATATATATTTTAATTTGTGGTGGGGTATGTTAGAGCTTGCAGCAAATGGAGTATTGTACACTGCGGGTATGTCAACTCGTACAACGAGGAGAAGCTTGATTTTACTACTCACCTTCTCCCTCGCTCATGCGCGCGGTGGCTCATAGACGAGGACATGCTTTTGCTTATAGTAGTACTAAAAAAAGTTATCCTTCCTGCTCACGGTGGACGGACATGCAGCAGTGGATTCAATATTGTAGAAGCAGCATTAGTAACATCATTGTTCCTCTTCTCGAAGAGTCGAAGAGCCAAGCGCAACCCGAACATGGCAGTTGCGAACCTTGGAGCACGCATATAGCCAGGCTCTTGGATGAGACAAAATTGCTATGTGAGCCCACTATTACTTTCCAGTATAGCTATGTAAACCAGAAAGGAGTATTTGCCTTTCTAGAGATTTCAGCAAGTGACTAGACTACATCGAGACGGAGTACATATGGAGCAAAATGAGTGAATCTACACCGTAAATAAATACGTAGTTCTCTCGTTTTTCTCTCTGCCTTGGTCGCGGTGCACAATAGGCACCATAGGCACCTCATCGTCTACGGGAACGTCTCCTGACACGCGATAGACGCGAGCGGCAGTCGCCTCCATAGGTGCTTGAGGCCCTGTTAGGTTCATAAGTCCTAGGACTTTTTCTAGTCCCAACTAAAAAGTCCCTAGTCCCTAGTTTTTTTAGCTGGGTTAGAGCAAACTAGCTCAAACTAACCCCTCCTGTTTGGATAATTTGATGCTATTTCAACCTAAACTAGCTCTAACTCAGGGATCCAAACAAAGAGGAGTAGTACTATACATGCTACAGTCTGGACCGTAGCACATTGTTTTTTATGGCCATATTAGAACATTGTTTTCTACTGTTGATTCACTGGGCTACCGTGGTTCGCACTCCTCTGCCGTGGTTCACACTCCTCCTACCTACTTCGCCGACATGTGGGAGAGCCAGCATCCGGGTCGACGTGTCATGCACCAGATTAGAGTGTGGAACGGAAGGAGGGGATCACCCCGGTCGTACCGCCAGTAATTCATGACTATAGTGGGTAGTCATATCACAAGTCTTTCCAGCAGTAATGCACCATCAAATAAGATAACCAGACCTTTCCAGCAATAAATAAGTTGAATACGCTACTCCCTCACCCTCCTCGCCTCTCTGTCAAACCGCCTACGCGAAAACTGCCGCGCGTACTACCTGGGAAAAGCCCCGCCCTCAACTTTTAAATACACGAAAATAGTTCGAGCTTGTTCGTTCTATAGAAATACTAGTACTGTATGTTTATTCACCCGTGGGGTTGGTCAATGAATGGAGGGCCGAGGAGCACAAGTGAACAATACTACTACTACTACTACCTCCGTCCTAGTTTAGTGGTCCCCATTGTATATTGTGTCAAATTTTGACTACAGATTGAACTAACAAAACGTTCATGCATGTTACCAAAAATTATATCATTGATAACTATGTTGAAATAAGAATCCAACGATATAATTTTTGTTGACATGCATTAACATTTTTCTAGCTAAAATTTTGGTCAAAATTTGGCATGAACTACAAAGGTGACCTATAAACCAGGACGGAGGTAGTAGTAGCAGTAAGTAGGAGTCGTACAGCTACTGGAGGGGCCCGGTCCTCTGCCCGTGCCGTTCTCTCCGACACAGCGCCGGCTCGGGAGGTCCTCCGACCGTTCTTCCTCCCTGCCGTATTGTGCGCAGATCCGACCTGCCGCCGCCGACATCCCGATGACCCTCAGGTATAAGTTCTTCGAAAGTGGCCATGCTGTACTACCCCAGGTCCCCACGTGTCTGCATGTGCATCTTTTTCTACTCCCATCAGCTCTTCCAAAGCCACCTAAATTTTTAGTATTATTAGATGTAAAGCTACTTCATGCATTCGAATCTAGGACTTGGTTCAAACAACAAAGAAAGGGGGGAAAGTTGTAGCATGAATCTAGGACTTGATTCAAAGAGGAAATAATATGGTGAAAGTAGTAGAGACCGGGTACCAACTGGTCTCTTGGTTGAAAAGGGAAATAATGGGAAAACACAGTACTAACTGGATAAGGAACAAATCTATTATTGGTTGAAAAAAGGATAGAAAGTGGCGGCTGGTGGACAAGTCAATAGAGTATGTCCAGGATTAGATTTGTTGCCCTCACATAGTAAAAGGTCTCCAGGATTAGAATTGATGCCCTCACATAGTAAAAGGTCTCTAGGATTAGATTTGCTGCCCTCACATAGTAAAAGGTCTCCAGGATTAGAATTGCTGCCCTCACATTGTAAAAGGTCTCCATGATTAGATTTGCCGCCCTTGCATAGTAAAGGGTCTCCGGGATTAGATTTGCTGCCCTCACATAGTAAAAGGTCTCCAGGATTAGATTTGCTGCCCTCTCATAGTAAAAGGTCTCCAGGATTAGATTTGATGTCCTCACATAGTAAAAGGTCTACAGGATTAGATTTGCTCCCCTCACAGAGCATGAACAAACTCGGCATCACCACTTTATGCCTCCTTGTAGGTACATTGTGATGACGCGTCCACTGTCGCATGTCCTTATACCAACATTTTGCTGTTGTTAATTTAAGGGCGCATGTAAAATGAAGCGATCACACTGTTACCTTAGGGACATGTCTAACCAGTGTTATTGTTAATCTAATGCCTCTAGTGATATGATGCAATTAAACTGTGTTACAAATGGTACTACTGTTGTCTTCCCCAGTATGATAAGTAAGTTGCTTACGCTGCTGAGTGTCCTAGTGTCCCCACGGTCCCATGCCCTTAAACCAACTCTTTAGCTGCTGTTGATTTACTGTATCTGGTAAACAAGCAATGCCACCATTAAAGTAATCCCATATTTGACGAATGTCATTGTTGATCGTAATGCTTCCGGTAACATGAAGCATTGCTGACGTTTTAAAATTTCTACTATCCTTGCGTGATTACCATGAACATAATTAAGATGCTTCTTTTCATTTCGTGTATGTTTCGTATATTCTTATTGACCAGCAACTGTTTACTTTCTATCTTTTGTGCAGATAGGGATATCCATTTCACCTTGTTGCTATTGGGACCTTTTGGTGAACTCCACAAAACACTGTTTTTTTGGAATGAGTGTCTTGTGCAGTTCAACTAAAATGTCACATGGGCAACATCTCTCAGTTTTGTTGGAACTGCACAAAATGGTGATTGGAGTTTCCAAAATCTCCGTCAAATTCTGCTGGTAATCTCGTGTAAACTGCACAAAAGGATTAGCAAATTATAGTTGCACCTTACATGAGCAGGATAACCAACCTTAATGTTCCTCAATTTTAGTGCAACTTCTAAAGAACCTGCCAGCTCACAAGAGCAAGTACTTCTTGCTAGCTGAATGATGCAATCTTTGCTTCATTTCTGGTGAACTGTAGAAAAAGGCGCATGAATTGAATCATGGAAGTCCAGGCAGGCCTCATCCGAGTGGAGCTGCAGGTTGAGTTCAATGAGTGCCACAATTATAGTAATCAGGCTCTTCTTATTTGTGTTGTGCAAACAGTAATACTCAACTAAAGATGTTGTGACGGTCAAGAGCATTCGCCAAGTTCTTCGGTTGTAGGACACAACTAGCCAAGATGGATTTAATCCCGATATTCACTTTATCAAAAGGCTCTAATGGGTTGGTTCTGAATCTTGCAAGTTGGGAATCAATGAGATGTGTAGGCATATTTGTTCTACTTATGATTTGAATCTTATTTGTTGGTTATGAATTTTGCAAGCTGGGAATCAATGAGATGTGTAGGCATCTTTGTTGTACTTATTATTTGGATCTTATTTGTTAGTTATCAATCTTGCAAGCTGGGAAACACGACAAGATGATGCAGAGGACAACAACCATAACAAACAGTTCAAACTTGGTAGTATTATCTGTGTGAAAGTGCCAATACTGACCCGCTCGTGAACCGACGTGTGGCCGGAGTAGGTTTCTTAATGGAGGCATTTGAATGCGCTGAGGGTGCATCTTCTGCCGGGCGTGCAGCAGGCGAGGGATGGGTAGTAACTGTTGTCGCTTGTACACACTCAGTTTACTGTTGAATCTAGTTCCCCAAGAGCTCAAAACCAAACTGCTACCGCCGCCTACCCACTCGTTCACTTGACGAGACTCCAATGGCGATCTGAGGGGTGAGCCTACTGGATATGGACTTCAGCAAGGAGTTCCCCTTTGAGTTTGTCATTTAGTCCTATGGTTGCACCAAGTTGAATGTGATGTACACCAATGATCCGGACTCGGTGAAGCTCTGCCTCACCGAGTCCAAGCAGTACCTACAGGACGAGAAAGCACAAGGTCGCAGGACTTAGACCTTGTGCCCATCCATTCTTCTCCCAACAGGGACCAACAGATCGCCGTCGCCCAGGTATGTGTGCGAGATGAGGTTCTTGTCTACCACTGATGTAGGGCCATAGAGGTTCTAGAGCATTCGCCCATTTCAACGGCAGCGCTGACTGCACCTTCGTTACGGTGGAGAGAAGGAAGAACGCGATGATTCAGCCATCTGGTGCAACAAGCTTGTCGACATCTAGAAGCAATACAAGATCATCGGCAATGGGCAGGAGAAGGACTCCGTGGTTGACCTCGCCGAGACCATCATCGACCCCTGATACGCCAACATGAAAGAAGACAATGATACCAAGAACCTGAACACGTGGGAGGTACCTTTGAATCTAGCCTACATAACCTACATGGCCAAGGACGCATACGCATGCTACGACATGCACAGGCTGATCTTGTACATGAGGGCGTGTCTGCTTCCCGTAACCGACGAGTACAGGACAACTGCAGCGTCATGATCAAGCGTGCCAGGAATGTCTAGATGTTGTACTTTATCTGTTTATAAGCACCTTTATCATCTGAGTGTTTCATGCATTAGCCTATGTGTCATAATTATCTGTTTTGTCCAAAATATTTCTTTTAAGAACGCATTAACCTGTTTACTTTTTAGTGGATATTTGCTTATGTATGTAACTAGTTCACTTGTACGTTAAAAAACTAGTTCACTCGGCTGTCGTGCTTTGAATCTCCTTCCTGCCAACATATTCCCCTGCTCAGGTGGACCCAATAGGTCTCGTACACAGACATATGGGACCAACCACCTATCCATTTGTAGTTCTTTATTTTGTTCAGTCTTTCGTCCTCTTCCTATACAATGGCTGGCCATCCCTCTACTCCCACACATTGTCTGGCGGGGGCAGCTCCACCGACCCACCCTGTACCCGAACAAGTCAACCCTCGTACTCCCCTCCGCATGCGTCTTCCCCCGCTTCGATTCGTTCGGTCCGAGGTCTCGACGTCGTCCTCCGCCTTGGTGCTCTCTCCGCGGCGCCGCCATCTGTCGTTCCCAACATGATCAGCAAAACAAGAGGAATCAGGAGAATACTATTCGCCGAGAGGCTGACAGTCCCGGGCCCACCAGGTCCATGGCCTAGGTTTTGTTGTTTAACATGGGCAGCCCACGACATGTTTCAACACTTTTTGGATCCAGCAGGTATCAAGCGGCCTTTGGGCCTCCCAACCTAGCTTGTCTATAACATCAGCAACCCAAGTTATGTTTGTTTTTTCAAGACAACACACAACTCAGTTCTATTTTTCTATAAGAATGCAAAACTGAACCTATATTTATATCTTATTTTATAACATATATATATACACATAATAGAAACAACATAAGGTTCTATTAAACCTGTCATTCGTCCAACCATTTTGTAGACCTTCCCACTTGCTTTATTTTTCGTTTTCATTAATCCTATATCTGAATTTTCTCCCACTTTATTTTTCGATGTAAACTGAATTTTCTCCCAGTACTTTTCCCTAGAACCAACTCAACTGTCCCACGTCTAGCCTAAAAAATAATAATACCCCACGTCCTATTAACTCATCAAATTAAAATGATATTTTATTTCATAAGTTGAAAGTTCTTACAAAATAATAATAATAATAATTGTTTATATATAACTTGGCAAGTTAACTCCTAGTGATTGTGTACATAAGCTTGCAAAGATTTTACTAACCAATGCAGTAATAGACGTGCAATCATGTGTTCCTGTTTTTATAACATTTCTCCGTCCAGCCCAACATGATATGTTCACCCAACCCAGCAAGTCTGCGGATTTCTAGAAAAATGCAAATGGGCTTTAAATTCTACCATATATATAAATGAGCTGCATAGATGCTACACCATTGTTTCACCCAACCCACCAAATGGACTAAAAAACGAATGGACTGGCTGACATGTGGGCCAGTAGGTCGAAGCCTCACAAGGATTTGGATTTACATCCAACGGCCGACATTCTTCTTCAATCTCTCGTCTTCTTCCCCTAGCGCTGCCGGGACCGCTTGCTCTAGCCTCCGGCGTCCAGCGGCGTTGTTTTGTGCGCCTCAGCGAAACGCTACCCTGCCGACGGCCAGGCCATCCCTCCACTCTGCACCTCCTGTTATTCTCTGCCGAGTGTAGGCCCACCTCGCACCCGAACCAGTCAAATTTCCCACTCCTCTCCATCTGCGACTCCACTGCCGCGTCTTCCCCATCTTCGGGTCGTTCCAGTCTGGGGCCTCGCCGTCGTCCATCGCCTCGCTACGCTTGGCGCGACGTGGTCAACAAACAAGAGTCATTGGAAGAGGACTGTACTTGGAGAGCCTGACGGGTGGGACCAACGAGGTCCATGGTCGCACACAAGGAAAGTTCCTCCTTATTAAGATGTTTCCTCCCTCTGACAGCTGGGACCCACCGGCTGTATCTTCGCACGGAAGGAAGTGCCTCCTTGTTATGCGAAAAAACCATTCCTCCTGATGACAGCTGGGACCTGACAGATTTGGTGGCTGACTTGTGGGCCTACTAAGTAGACGTGTACGCAGGGCTTTGTCAACTTAATCAACAAATGATTCTAGCAGCTGGACCGTTGGATGTTAATCCAACAGCCGTGCTCCTTCTTCAACCTCTGTTCTTGCTCCTGTCACCCGTGGGCGGCAGTGCTCCCGCGCACCCGAACCAGTTAAGTTTCCCACTCCTCTCCATCTGCGACTCCACTGCCGTGTCTTCCCCATCTCTGGGCCGTTCTAGTCTGGCGCCTCGCCGTCGTCCACCGGCCTTGGTGCGCTTGGCACGGTGTTGCCAACATGGTCAACAACCGAGAGTCATCGAAAGATGACTGTACGTGAGAGGCTGACAGTGGGGACGCACCATGCCCATGGACGCATGCATGCAACCGTATCCTTTTTACCCTAAAAATAATATTTTCTCCCCTGACTGCTGGGACCCACCAGCTACATCTTTGCACGCAAGGAAGTGCGTCCATATTACGGGTAAAAAAATTGATTCCCCCCTGACTGCTGGGACCCACCAGCTACATGTTCGCACACAAGGAAGTGCCTGACAGTCTGGACCCACCTGGTCGAAGCGTACGTAGCGTTGTCATTCTGGTCGCGAACATGTATGTACATACGATCGGTCTGTCTGCAGGCTGCAGCGATGAACCGTGGCCATGTAAGGAAGGGCACGTGACGTAGTAGAGGCGCGCATGTGTCATAGTAGAGGAGCGCATGTAGCATGTACACGTATGTACATCGGCCATGTTGCAAGAAAGTAAAGACGACCATGTACGTACATACGGGCGGGGTCTCGAACGCCTACTCGCGCATACGTACGGCCAGAGCTCGTGTACATGGCTGGGTCGGAATGGAGAAACTGCGTCGTCGTCGTGTTCATCGGGAGCCAACCGGCTTGTATGGAACAGGCGATGGAAACGAGGCCTGGCGTACCGCAGTACGGAGGAAACGACCTTGTGTAAGACCGGCCATGGTCGAATGGGATCCTGTTCATCGGGAGGGGTCTGGCGTACCGCAAAACGGAGGAAACGGACCTCCTACAATGGAAACGGGGTCCTGTTGATCGGGAGGAGTGTGGCGTACCGCAAAATAGAGGAAACAGACTTGTGTTGGAGCGCTACGGTCGAAACGGGGGTCCTGTTCATCGGGAAGGGTGTGGCGTACTGCAAAACGGGACTCCACGAGATACTATTCATCTCCACCGTCGACCTCCTCTAGCCTCCACGGGCTACTGTTCATCCACCATCGACCTCCTCCAGCCTCCACCTGTGATTGTTCATCCATGGACTCCTGTTCATCTAGCCTCCACCGCGCGCTCCTCCATCGGCTACTATTCAACCAGCCCTCTCCACAGGGTCATGTTCAACCACCCCTCCACGGGCTACTATTCAACCAGTCCCACATGGGGTCATGTTCATCCATCCCTCCATGGGGTCCTGTTCATCCACCGACTCGATCGATCGGGGTACTGTTCATCCACCGGCAATGACCTCTACTACCATGGGGTCCTGTTCATCCAACCCCCACCGGGAACTGTTCAACCAAACCCCCTCAACAACGCTCACTGTTCATCTAGAGGTAGCATCGATCGGCTTCAGTTAGCAGCAGTAGGGAAGGAATCACACTCGGGTTCAGTTAACAACAAGGGATCGATCGATCGCTCGGGTTCAGTAACGCATAGCCTGCAGTGCAATCGCTCGGGTTCAGTTAGAGCCCAACGCCTCACACACACGCACGTACGTATGAGAGAAACGCGCATCACTCGGCCCTCGACCACCCACCGTAACCGGGAACTCCCCGATATTTTTCTCGCCCTCGCTTCTACCACGGTTTTTTCTGTCATGGACGGCCCAAAGAATGTCATGCAGCTGCGTCTCCGGCCCGCCCAGGACGAAAAGTCCATTTTCTGTCATGATTTTTTGTCATAGAAGTAGGACCCCACCACATCTATAATGATACCGGGTTTTGTCACAATTATCATCATAGAAGTGTCAAAAGTATGACAGAAAAAAAATTCGTTCGGCCCAAAATGTCACGAATGTCTTTTTTTTGTAGTATTATCTTTAGGTCTGTCTCTCACGCATTGTCTCACACCTCTCTTCCTAATTGACGAGTATGATTCTAGCAGAGCATTCTATAGGATGCCCCTTAAAGTTAGGTTGGATGAATAGTAATATCAAAGATAAGGGGTTACCTTAGTCCGAGAACCCAGGGTTACAAATCCTAGCCGGCTTTGTCAGTGGACACAGAGTCCTTCACAGTTCTGCTATCATTGTCTTGTATGACAAGTCATCCATGGGTCTCCCTAAATGCGTCACGGGCTGACCAATGTGGCACAAGAAGGAACCGTACCAAGGGCCTCACCTCGACACACCGGACCTCACATGGTGACACACCCTCTGCCCCTAGGTCTCGTTATCTTCTCACACCCACACATACCAACACAGACACCACACACAAAAAATCTCCTCGTGCCTCTATCCCCTCCCCCTTGCATATACACACTCAAGGCAATCTTTCGCCATGACATCATATTAGTCTCTCTCTCTAGACCTGTCTCATTTCTCGTGCTATCTCTCCCACACCCCTCCCCCCGTCGGCCCCTCTATCCATGCCTCTCTCGAATACGTAATACACACACATATCTCTCTAGGCCCTGCCAAATAAATCAACTACACATTCACACATGTTACATCACGTACCCCATTGATCTAAAAATCCCTCTCTTCACGTTTATTTAGCATACAACATTCCTTTTGAATAAAGTGTGGCCAAAAGATTATTTTAGAATTTCTACATATATACAACATTACAAAGTTATATGGAGGAGTATGAGCGTTAATTTGCATTGCATGGTGCCCACAATGATATTTATTCCGCACTATGAATTTTTATATTTTTATACTATATAAAAAGTTAGTCATAATAAAGAGAAACGAAGAGCATCTGTCGGCGCCCTAGGAACGGGGGTCCCCAGACTTTCCTGCCCGCGGCCCACGGCGTGGCTCCACCAGCAACCCTGTATGGCCCATCTTCATCAGCAAACACTCAAGACCCTCGCGAGGCAGACGACACAAGACCCCTCGGGGGCGGCCTCACTAGGCTGGCTCGCGAGGGGCGGAGAGATCAAGGCAAGGGGCACCTCGCGAGGTCCTTGTGACGCAAGCCATGATGACCAAGGCCAGGCGGGCGCCAGCACACGCAGTGTCCTCGTTTCCTCTTTGGTGCTAAAGGGGCAAGTGCAGGCGAGGAGTCCCGAGGCATCAGGCAAAGGTTTCCATATTGGTGCAACAAGACCAAGACTAGTAGGACGGCAAGACAGAGGTCACCATGGAGCCCAAGACGACGTCACCACCAGAGCCTTTGGCAGGTGAAGACCACCTTTTGTCAGCATAACTTGTACTAGTTGTTTCCCTTCGAATTCGGCCGTTGTTGGATCCCTTCCCGCCTACATTTGGGAAGAGGACCAGGGCCTCCATAAATAGGACTAGCCACTATAGTAGGAGGCAACAGATAGGGGGAGGACTCATCTGGGATCGGATCCATTCCATCCTCAACCACACAAGCTCACAAAGCTCAAGGACACCTCTCCTCAGGAGGCTATTCTTCCCTTGTACTTGTTCATCCTCAGCCCAAGAGGCAATCCACCACACCACACTAGAGTAGGGTATTACACCACATCGGTGGCCCGAACCAGTATAAACCTGGTGTCCATTGTTCTGCGAGTTCGACGTGCTGAGCTTTGAGATTGCGAAGAGAGCGTGAGCTAGGGGAGGAGAGATCTTCGTGCGCACCCCAGAGTTCGAACCTCAAGGGTTTTGCCGGAACCCGAAATCCGACATTTGGCGTGCCAGGTAGGGGTGCGCTGAAGCTTTCCTTCCGTTGATCCATGTCCCGCTGCTCCTCTGCATCCATGGCAGACGCGCGTCGAGCCCGCGGTGAGCGCCGGGCCGCCCTCGCCACCCGTGTCGCTCAGACGGTCCCTGTGGGCGGGCCTCCCCGTCGTTCTCCATCACCTGTTGCCAACGCCGCTACCGGCCCAATGGAAAAAGAGCAGCAAGCATCATCACTACACCCCTCTGTGCGGTAGGACGACCGCACCGCCACCCCGTCACTGACTCCGACCGACTCATCATCCCATGCTCGTCGCGAGCCCACTGATGCATAGGTCGCGTTGCTCATGGCGTGCGAGCTCCTGCGTTACCACCCGGTTGACGACCTCTACGAGGACTGGTTAGACCGCATCGTCGAGCTCGTCAGCGCCGCTGGGGGCTCTCCTGCACCATTCCTCTCGCTACCTTGCCCATCTCCAGCCACGGGCGACGTAGGTCACGAAGCGCCTCCGCCGCCTCTACATCAAGATGGCGCCCTCGTGCCGAGACGTGCAGCTCACGGAGCTCCACCGCTTCCTCCGCGTCAAGACGGTGTCCTCGACCCAAGACGCGCGGTCCCGCGGCATGATCCGCCATGCCGTGTGCCCACGCAAGAAGAAGGAAGCTGGCAGGAGGTCCCTCGACTGCAAAAAACGCTCCTGTTCTCTCGGCACCACCACGACAAGACCGCGTGCTGCCTGTGGCGGTGGTGCACGGACATAAAGGGCAGGCTACGCCTCTGCAAAGGGTCCCGGTGGCCACAGTAGGCTGCCGCGCCTTCACTCCCGAGCTGCGCACCATCATTTGGCCAGGCAAGTTCAAGCCGGATCTACCTCCACGCTATGATGGCACCCCCGACCCCATGGAGTTCCTGCATCTCTACGAGCTGAGCATCGAGGCGGCTAACGGCGACGAAAGGGTCATGGTGAACTGGTTTCCCATGGATTTCAAGGATGGCACTCGCTCGTGGCTCCTAAACCTTCCCGCGGGATCAATCTCCTCTTGGGATGAGATGCGCGATCGCTTCATCGCCAACTTCTAGCGCACTCGCGATCGCCCTCCAGCCGCGGGTGACCTGTGCCGCATCAAGCAACAGCCGGGAGAGACCTTGCAGAAGTACATCCAAGGCTTCAACAGCATTCGCCTCAAGATCCCCAAGGTGACGGCCGAGGCCATCATCTCAGCGTTCTCCGATGTTGTCCGCGACATCAAGATGAAGGAGGATCTCGCCATCCATGAGGAGATATGCGTGACTCTGGAGTTGTTCAACCTGGCGACCAAGTGCGCAAGAGCTGAGGAAGGGCGTCTCTCCCTCCTCGAGCTCCCTGCTCCCGACCCAGACAAGAAGAAAGCCAAGGACAAGGATGTGAAGCGCAAGGGAGTAGCCGTGCTCGTGGCGAAGCCAGACACGAAGCACGGCCGGTACCACCCCGAGTCGTCCAAGGGCAGTCGTCCGTTCTGCGCCTTCCACAATGTACACATCCTCAACACCAACGATTGTCAAGAGCTCAGGGCCATCCGAGATGGATGCTTTGGTCGATGCCCTAAGCGCAACGACCGGGGCTACGACCAAGGAGGAGGACGAGGTGGAGGACGCTGGGACGACCGCGGCCTCCGCTAGGAGTGGCGTGACTGGCCTCATGAGGACCACTAGTAGGAGCAGCCTCGTAAGGGCGCCTGGGGCGACCAGCCTCGCGAGGACCGTCCTCAGGGCAATCCTGGCCTCCCTCCGCTGCCGCCACCTCCAAGAAGGAACGACGATCACCATCAGGACAAGGGGGCTGGGGGCTTCCAGGAGCCACGCGTCATCGCTTGCATCTTGGGCGGTGCTCAGGTCCCGGCTTCCCAGCACATCTTCAAGAAGTTTGCTCGTGAGGTGAATGTGGCCTTCCCAGGCTCGAGGCCACGCGCCCGCTCAGGTGGTCCAAGTACGCCATCACCTTCAGCTCGTCGGACGAGCTCAAATGCGCGGCGACCGCTGGCGTCCTCCCAATGCTCTGTTCACCCGTCATCAGCAATGTCCAAGTCACCGAGACCCTCATCAATGGCGGCGCGGAGCTCAGTGTCCTGTCTGTCGAGAGGTTTGACAACCTTCAAGTGCCCTATGATCAGCTACAGCCTACCAAGCCCTTCTCAGGGGTGACCGACGGCTCCACCACTCCGATAGGGCAAGTCCGTCACCCTGTCACCTTCGGCCAGCGCGACAACTACCGCACCGAGCTCATTGACTTCGACGTCGCCCACACTCGCCTGTTGTACAATGCCATCCTCGGGTACCCAGCATTAGCCAAGTTCATGGCAGTGACCCACCATGGCTACAACATCCTCAAGATGCCAGGAAGCGGTAGAATCATCACAGTCCCCTGCAAAGAAAGAGATGCGGTGTGATCCCTCTAGCGCGCCTTCCAAGCTGCGGCAATCGAAGACCCTGACAGCGAGGGCACGCAGTACCCTCCTGAGGCCATCCCCAAGAAGAAGAAGTAACTACTCTGCACATGGCCTCAGGAGAGCGGCGCCTTCAGCAACGCCGCCTCAGGATCAGCGCCCGCACCTGGGGTGCCTCCCTACCTTGCATAGGAAGGCGCGCCTGACGCCCTTCTTTGGCAAGGTTTGGGGGCTCTCTTCTAGAGGACCTCATACCTGGCCAACATCACGAGGGAGGCGCTTGGGCACCACATGGAGGCGTGCCTTGTGACACGTTTCCCTCAGGAGGGCACCGGACGAGGAGCGCCTGGCGCTCCAGAGTTCATCGTCAAGGCCACCCAGGACCTTCAAGAAGCAAGGACTATGCGCGGCGACCGCTGCCCACCTGGTGCAGCTCCCCATCTAGGCGAGCATGGCGGGCTGCACGTCTGCATCGACATCCCAGGGCTCAACAGGGCCGCGTCTCAAGAGCGCTTTTGGCCTTCGCGCATTGGACAGTGCGAGGGTCCACCTCACAGCTATGTTCGCATGCCGTTTGGCCTGCCGAGCGTGGAAGCCGCCTTCCATCGCAACCTACGGAGCATCCTAGCAACTCAGGAGGCCAGACATCACGGGGTCCCAGCGGGATGGAGATGGTCCTCAAGGAACCACCTGAGCCCCCAGAGCCTCCCGAGGCTCGGGGTCTTGGCGGCTCATGAGGAGCGACTTCTTCAGCGCACGCCTTCAGCTACCCCAACACTCCTTCGACAATGAAACCAGGTGACATTTTCCAAGTTTATTCAGCTAGGAGTGCCCCTCGGGCTGCACTATTCCCAGGTCGCATGGGCATGTCCCTGCGGCGTGTATCCCTTTGCATATTTAGCTTACTTTACCGGGGGCGCCCCTTGGGGCTGCGTCATCCCCAGGCCGCTCGGGTCCGTCCCGGTGGCATGTATCATCCTCGCATCTATCTAAGCTAGCTGGTTCCCATGCATGAGTTATTTATAGTCATCCCCTGCCTGATTGTCACCCACCATGGGGACCGCGCGCCGATCGTTTTTCTTCAGGATCCTTCACATGAGAAGACTAGGCACGATGCATGTGCTCGGGTCCGTTCCTGCAGCGTCGATAAAGCCAACGGCTGAGCTCTGTCTGGGGCCAGCCCCGTTCTCGTCACCTCCTGGGGTCGTTGGTGCTTGGCTTCTCATGCAAAAGCCTCAGAAGATTCGCTCAAGGAAGGTTGCCTAACCATCTCACAGGACCACCACAGTCATCAAGAGCCAAGACTAGGCGCAACCCGCCTTGAGGTAGGGCCTCATGAGTCTCGTGCTGGCTCGCGAGTGCCCATACACACCTCGTCCAGCCCTACCGTGCAAGCCACGTGTCAGGGCGGGGCTGTACACACCCCGGGGGCTCCACTCAGAGGGAGCCCTGACCCACGCACCAGTGGAAGCACCATGCTCCACACTGGCAGTCAAAATGGCTGAGGAGCGGTTATGCCCATGCAAGTGCGGAAGCGCTATGCTCCGCGCTGGTGATAAACAACTGAGGGCGGCCCCATGGCCATATCAACCTCAGGGAGCCTCCGAGCTCAGTGTCTGGCCTCATCGCAACACCTCCCCTCGGGAGAGTCGCGCAAGGGGGCTGGGCAAGGGGCTACACTCGGGTCACGCCCAAGCGTACGCCACCTTGCCAGGTCCCTCGGACCTGGTCGTTGCACGTCCCTCCCGAGCGGGGCCTCGGCGAGGGAAAAGGTATGAAGGTTGTTTGAGTGTCAAGGGGGACTCCTGAGCATCGCGACTCAGGAGCCTAACTGGCCACGTAGCACCTCACCCCTTGGTCTCGTCCTGGTGATACGGACGACCCAACGGTGGCTGAGGTATGCGCCGGGTTGGGCCCTGCCGATGTAGAACACTAGGCCTACTCCTGCATCTCCTTTTTGTAAGCTGTTTGCACGTCAAGGGGGACTCCTGAGCATCGCGACTCAGGAGCCTAACTGGCCACGTAGCCCCTCACCCCTTGGTCTCGTCCTGGTGATCTGGACGACCCAATGGCGGCTGAGGTATGCGCGGGGTCGGGCCTTGCCGACGTAGAACATGAAGCAAACATGAAAGAAATTGTGAAAATCAAATAAATATTACAAAACATACTATTCTTTAAATACCAAACACAAGTTTGACGCCTTCACGAGGCATGGTACGTGTTGCAGAAGCAAAGTAGGGAAAGGAATCACCAGCAAGGCATCTCATCATCCCAGGATGCCGCCGTCGCTTGCAAAAGGCGCCCCTTCGATGGTGATGTTGCCCTCACCTGAGCCGCCCGCTGGAGTTGCAGGTTCAGCAGCACCACCAGTTGAGGGCGCAGGGTCGAAGGGGCGGAACTTCTTCAGCAAAGCCTCTACCTGGCCCTTCACGACTTGGGTAGCAGCTGCGCAACGCTTGCCATACACAGGCTCCAGCAGCTCGTCAAGGTTCATGTCGGGATCACGAAGATGGAGATGGCTGAAGACGCGCATCAGCCCGGCCGAGGAAAGCGTGCGGGCTGCCCCCTCTACCAAGGGGTCGATATCGTCCATGACATCCTCAAGCGCCGTGACCAGATGAGGAAGCAGCTAGGTGGGGCCCTCGTCAGCTGTCACCAGCTCCTCCTCCAAGCCCTTCTCGTAGAGTGCCCGCAGCGCCACACGGGACCTCTCCTCAAGGGACTTGAAGGCCACGCGGTCCTCGGCCAGGACCTTTGCCTTGACTTCTTGCTCGGCCTTCTCCACCTTCATCTTCTGCTCCAGCTTCTCTAGCTGGCTATGCTCCGCGACCTGCACCTTTGCCAGCTGTTCCAGCTCGGCGTCCTCTCGGGCCTTCATCTTCTCCTCCTTCGCCTTGTGGTCTCGAGCTTCGGTCGCACACTCGTTGTGCACGGTCTCCATCTTGGGCTCCAGCGACCGACAACGATCCTGGGCGGCCCCGGCGTCCTTCAGCGCCACCTCACGAGCAGCCACGGCTGGGGCGACGGCCTACTTGTCCTTCTCGGAGGTCGCCGCTGCCTAGCTCAGCGCCGCCAGACGGACACATCGGAGTGAAGCCAGCCAGAGATCAGATCTAGGCGCCCGGCCGCCAAGTGACGGTCGGTGCCTTGAAGATCCTCTCGCAGCAGGGTCAGCATAGAGAGAGCGCGCTCTAGGACGTTAGGGGAGGCTGAAGGATCCGCGGTCGGTAGTGCAGTGAGAGAAGGAGACAACATCATCACCATGGCCTGGGGGGTTGGGAGTTCCTGAGCTTTGGGGACCCCAGCAGCCGAGCCGGGCGTCGGCACCTCCGGAGCCAGCGGGGCTACACGGAGGACGCTCCTGAAGTCTCGCGAGGACGATCTGGCCGGGGAAGCGCAAGCGCCGTTGCTGCCCCTTCCCCATGGAGGACAGTATGGCCGCCGCAGGCGATTTGGTCCCGAGAAGTACCACCGCTTCCTCCTTCCTCTTCTTCGCCGCGGGCGTCGGCCTAATTGCGCAACAGATAAGCACCAAGAATGAGGAGCAGAAGCAAGAACAAGGCAGGACAAGAATACTTACTAGTCCACTGCGGTGTAGTCTCTCCACTTCCTAAGCTTGAAACCTGAGAGCCTCGCAGCCTGAGGCGCGGGTGTGAGGGCTCCAGGCGCAGAAGAGGGGGCAGCAGATAGGCCGGAAGCAGCTCCAGGCAGCGTCAAAACAGGGGCGTCGTCTCAGGAGATCAGCTCTGACCTCCCCCTTGTCGGAACCTCGGCCGGTGACCTCCTCCGGAGACTGACCTTGGACCTCATGGAGCCCACTGTCACGTGTAGCTCCCCCTCCCCAGGGGCACGTCGGCCTCGTCATCATCATCAAGCAGGGTGCGGAGGATGTCGGCCTTGTGCAAAGGGGGCGTCTCCCTTGCCCCTTTGCGGGTCGCCTCCGAGTCGCGCTCCTCCTCCTCTTCCTCCTCGTGAGACTCGTCGGAAGACACGTCCATCGGAGACATCGTCACCCGGGACACTCAAGGGCGCATGCGGCACAAGCCCATGCCCGTCGAAGTCAGGCATGGCGGCGGCAGCCTTCGCCCCATCTGAGCGGCGGAACAAGGGAACGAAGGAGTCCGGCGGGTACCCTTGGTTATCCCAAACCAAGGAGCGGAGGGACGAGCACAACTCCTCGTCAGAAAGGGCCTTTGGGCGCAGGTGGAAGTCGTCCCCTCCGTCTCCAAGCCTCCACAAGGGGCGCGGGCGCGCCTGAAGGGGAGCCACGTGCTGCTTCATGAATTCTATGACGATCATGGCCCTGTCAGCTTCGCCACCCTTGAGTCACCACGCCTCAGGTCGGTGGTCATCCTCTCCAACACCTGCGCCGCCCAGGAGTCGGTGAACTTCGCGCGAAGCCACCCCTTCTGGGACACAGGCATCTCCATCGGCAGCACCAGCTGGGGGTTGGAGCACTTGGCATCCATCAAGACCCACTTGCTCCTGAAGCCCTTGGCCTTCTTCCCGGCCTTCGAGATGGCATTGGTCTTGTTGGCCGCGATGAAGCCAATGCACCCAGAGCAGTGCCCCTCATTCATCCAGAGGAATAAGAAGTGGCGCAGCAGCACCACGGATGGCATCACTCCAACATACGCCTCGTAGTAGAAGGCCAAGATCGATAGGAGGAGGATGGAGTTGGGAGGAAGATGGAGAGCATGGATCTTGTAATGGCTAAGGATAGAGTAGAAGAAGTGGGAGAAGGGGGGAACCAGCCCGGCGACGATGCTGCTCATAAAGAAGGGGTAGAAGGTGCTGCCTAGGGCCTCCGGCTCGGTGGAGCCAACACAGAGCACAATCTTTCTCTTCTCATCACCCTCCGCCGTCATCAGGAGCATGGCGGCAAGTTTCTTCTCCGAAACACTCGGCGCATCGAGCGCCGGCTCGTACCAAGATGACGAGGGAGCGGCCCGAGCTTTCTTGGGTGCCATTGGCGGCAGGCTTGAAGGAGGATCTGGGAGGACCTGGAGTCTCTGGAAGCAAGGAGCGAGAAAGGGGATCTGGAGCAAGGCGATGGAGAGCAATGAAGGAAAATGCAGCCGCGCCAGCCTTTTGTCAGTCGGGCAGTTTCCGAGGCAGCGTGGGAAGCGGAGACACCCACGTCCCATCAATCGCCACGCATCAACCGAGGTCGCCGGCTGATTGGGGCCCGCGGTGCGCTGCACTTGCCTCTTGGCTTCGCCTCGAAGCCAAGTCCGAGCGCGCCTTGGGCCCGGGGGCTACTGTCGGTGTCCTGGGAACGGGGGTCCCCAGACTTTCCTACCCGTGGCACACGGCGTGGCTCCACCAGCAGCCCTATACGGCCCTTATTCCTCAGCAAACACTCAAGACCCTCGTGAGGGGCCAAGCCTCCAGAGGCGGACGACACAAGACCTCCTCGGGAGCGGCCTTACTAGGCTGGCTCGCGAGGGACGGAGAGATCAAGGGAGGGGACACCTCACGAGGTCCTTGTGACGCAAGCCATGATGACCAAGGCCAGGCGGGCGCCAGTGCCATAGTGTCCTCATTTCCTCTTTGGTGCTAAAGGGGCAAGCGCATGCGAGGAGTCCCGAGGCATCAGGCAAAGTTTTCCATATCGGTGCAACAATACCAAGACCAGTAGGACGGCAGGACAGAGGTCACCATGGAGCCCAGGACGGCGTCACCACCAGAGCCTTTGGCAGGCGAAGACCAGCTTTTGTCGGCATAACTTGTACTAGTTGTCTCCCTTCGAATTTGGCCATTGTTGGATCCCTTCCCGCCTACATTTGGAAGAGGGCCAAGGCCTCTATAAATAGGACTAGCCACCATAGTAGGAGGCAACGGATAGGGGGAGGACTCATTTGGGATCGAATCTATTCCATCATCAACCACGCAAGCTCACCAAGCTCAAGGACACCTCTCCTCAGGAGGCTGTTCCTCCCTTGTACTTGTTCATCCTCAGCCCAAGAGGCAATCCACCACACCACACTGGAGTAGGGTATTACACCACATCAGTGGCCCAAACCAGTATAAACCCTGTGTTCATTGTTCTGTGAGTTCAACATGCTGAGCTTTGAGATTGCGGTGAGAGTATGAGCTAGGGGGAGGAGAGATCTTCGTGCTCACCCCAGAGTTTGAACCTCAAGGGTTTTGCCGAAACCCAAAATCCGACAACATCTCTCTCCCCATCGCATACACCCCCTCTATGCCCCTTTCACATACGAACACAAACTATCTCCAGGTCCTCTAAAAGTGAGCCCCCAACACATTCATGCATGTTTCATCTTTCTCTCACGATATATATAGTGACGATCATTGTATTTGGAGCAAAACCACGATACGTACATTGGACTTCAAAATCCACTCATTACGTTCACCATTTACGTTTTATGGTTATTATACAGCCACGGGCTCACCGTACAGCTCTGTATTTGCTCAAGACATGACTAGTTGACTAGTTAAACGCTCCACGTGGCTCTAGTGTTGCATCACATTATATATATCGTGCAATATAGGCCGTCCGATTTATATTTGACGGATAGGAAGGAACTATGGCAATTTTGCAAAAAGGTACCCACACACCTCTCCACCTTTGCAAATAAGGCCTGCCCTAGTTCATCCTTTTCTCTCACAAGATAAACTAGTCATACAAATGCATCTTGATGTTACGTGCAATGCACGGGCATCTTGCTAGTTAGAATGAAAGAAAACGACAAAAAATATTGGATGGTGCTTCGAAGTAATAACCGTGGGCACAGCGGACAAGGTGGCCTTGAATTGGTATGCTGAGGCGTCTGTTTTAAAACACAGGAGCTGGTGTGGTGATTATACACACACGCACACATGCACACGAACTACATGCACACAACACTCACACGAACACATGTAGCCACACACGCATGCCACACTCACACACACACGCGCAGCCATGCACGCATGTAGCACTCACACGCACACACGCACACATGCATGCACACACCACACGACCAACACACACTCTCACGGTCAAGTGTTCAACCTACATGTGCATGCGCACACATCAGGCCCTGACAGACACATACACAACCAGGTGATTCCCACTCACGGGTTGGAGTCTTGTCGCTCCTACGTAAATTTGTGTTTATCTGACCTTTTTCCTATCTGAACTGACATGTGGGACCCGCAAGGAACATGGTTAATTTAACTAGTCAACATGGTGCCACGCAGACTATTTGGCCGGTCAACAGAGTGCAATCCGATGCTGAACGGTGAGCAAGTGACCGTATAATCACCGCAAAACGTATATAGTGACTGTAATGAGCGTATTCTGAAGTTCGGTGACCGCATTACGCTTTTCTCTCTGTAGGCCCTCCAAAACTACATCTCTACACGTTCTCGCATGTTACATCTAACAACTATGCAATACAACACTACTAATACACTCTAACACAATAAATCATATGTGTTTTTAGTTTTACTAGATATCAAATTGTTACTTAATTATTCTGTTTGCATACATTAAAATTGCCTTTGAAATGTATGGCCAGTATCATCTACCGCGCGGGAAATCCTGCCCTTTCCAGTTTAATCGGGTTTGTATCGATGGATCATGCGAAATAGCAAAACTATAGTACTATACAGTACAAGTGACAATTCACGGGGCCGTCGTGTCATGTACTCCTCGTCGTAAGAGTGGAGCGCTCGCTGCCATAAATTTTCTAGTCCTGTTCGCCAACATGTGGGACATCGTGCTACTGGGTCCATGTGCCATACCGAAATACAATGCAGAGCAACAGGTTGAAGCACCCCAGTCATGGCGCCGGCGTAGTAATGAGCAATGAGGCGTCAAATCACAAAGCTGCACCTTTCCCGCAGTTTTGTTGGAGGGATGAGGTAATAATGCTAAAAAATAAGTTGGAGGGACGAAGCAACCATCATTTCACTCATTGCTGAATCCGCTTCTCCCTCATCTTCTTCAAGTTAACCATGTGTTGCTTCTGCCATTGTTCTGCCTCATGTGGGACGCGGATCGGCTTGGTAAAGCACTGACACGTGGGGTTGCATGTTAGCAAACCGCCAGGCCCGTCCTCTAAAAATAGGAACTCCCCGCCATCGACACGGCAAAATCACCTCCTTTTTACTAATTTTGATTCTATAATTTTTTAGATCAATATAATTGAGATTTGTGTAGATAGCACAAAGGAGCAAAACCAAGTGGTACGGTTAAGGGCATCCATAATGTGTAGCCAAATGTGAAAATAGATTTTGGCATCGATGGGGACCATTGTGGACGGTGCTGCCAAAGACAAAAATATGGAACCGAAGCTCCCTGATTGATTGATTGAAGGAATAGAAAAATGCAATGTCTCTCCTCTTGCCCCCGTGCTTGGACGCATGTACAGTATAGAGCACAAAGTCTACTCCCCCGTCCCTTATATCACAAATCACAAAGCATTGAGGCGTCAAATCACAAAGCACGGACGAAGCAACCATCATTTCACTCTTCGCTGACTCCGCTTCTCCATCGTCTTCTTTGAGAAACCACCTCACCGCACTAAGCTGGACGGACGTCGCTATTGTGTACTAGTAGTACTAGTGCATTTACGCGTCCTTTGGTTCAATGGACTTCCTAGATGAAAATAAGGCGGTTGTCTCAGCTTGCAGGCGGAACTTGCGAACAACTTACCGTGGTCACCCTCAACGGTGTTCTCCGTCGAATGCACTTTGCCAAACCACAACATTCGAGATATCGTCGACGTCATCGCAATGGGGAAGGAAGTCAAATAGTTACTACCTCCATTTTTTTGTACACAAGGCCAGTATATCAAAATTACTATTTGCAAAAGTCCACTAACACTAATCGAGGCAAAATTGATAGGGTTTGCCTCGTACTAGCAACCAAGGACATTAATATACCGTTGCATGCATGCGGAAGTGAGAAGGTTGGTTTGCATGGTGCTGCATTAATCTAGGGATGAGGAGTGAGATGGTTGGCTCTTTGGGCTTTGGAGAAAAAATACGCATTAATTGACACGTCAAACGAGGATTTGTATCGATTAATCCCACGAAGGAAAATCCCGCCTTTCTTTATTAACACTAGTACTCCTAGTACGTACGTACTTATCCTGTTTGGGTCTAGGCCTTGCATTTCCATACTTCGCCACACATTTTTGCCAAGCTTGACAGTCGCTCGTGCACGCCGCAAACCCAATCATGGGAACGCACCCCTCACTGACACGTGCTACCGCATGTGAACAAACCAAACTCAGCCATCCGCTGACACATAATTTTCATTCATACAATATGTTTATCCAATTGCATGTTGGGGAGGATCCGTATGGCCCGTGCGCTGGTCTGTTGGGGCAGAAGAAGAGGTGAGGAAGAAGGGTTAGGAGACGTATGATATTCATCCAACCGCCTGAAATGGTAGACTGACCCAAATGATGAAAGTCAGGCGACTTGCATAACAATATATGTATTTACACAGCAAAAGATCCCTAAAAACAACAACATAAAGAAAAACTATCACCGCTCGCGAACGAGACGGCCTCGTCCTCTTTGGCTGCGGGCGCGGACCAGCCGTAGCTGCCGACGTGTGTCTCTGCACCATGGTTGTCCTCGGTCTCCAGGTACTCGTTCACACAGAGCGTGCGGGCGCTCTGCACGGATGAGAGCACCACCCGGTTCAAGTCGAGGACGTCCGGTTCTGCCTGCAGGACGGCCTCGATGGCAGCGGCATCCGCGCACTCTACGTCGAGTTGAGCCTCCGCCGCTCGGTTCAAGTCGAGGACGTCCAGTTCTGCCTGCAGGAGGGCCTCAATGGCAGCTTGGCTCCGACCGCCGTAGGTTGGCTCTAGAGAACTCGAGGAATGGCCCGCCGCAAAGCGAGCTTGGGAATGGAGGTCCGTGGTGCCGACCGCCGCCATGATTTCTGAGAGGCGCTCCGGCGTCAGCATCTTGTAGTACGTGATCTTGCAGCGCACCATGGCTTTTCGGCAAACTAGGGGATGCTTGATGCGGGGTAGGGGATCGAAAGGTGGGGGAATGGGCTGGAGAGGGGGTGTGGTTTTGGGGCAGTGGCTCGCGTAGGCCGAGCAGCGAAGGTTCTGGTGCGAATAGTGGTTCCGGTGACGACTGGTCAATCGGTTTTGACTGTACATCGCTCTTGTCGCATTCGTGTTGCACCCCGGCACGCTGGACCCTCCACGTCGCCCACCGAGTGGAACGCGCTTCGTCTTGCATTTTCACTCGCTTGTGGGACCTAGTTGAGCGCAAACCCACATCCCTCCCCTCCCCTGCCCGCGTCATTTATACTACCACTCCCTTCGTTTTATGCAGAGTAAATAAAAATAGAGGGAGTATACTACGGATGAGGATCCCCTGACGTGGCCGAACCCATTGAGTAACTGACATGCGGGGCCTAGCAAGCATGGGGTCCGCCAGTAAGTGAACGAAAGGGAGGGTAAGGCAGGGATACCTATGTCAGAGGATCCACTTCCACTACTACTCCCTCCTTCCATCTACAAGGCCTAATGCGTTTTTCGAGGCTAACATTGACCAAATGTGAGAGTAATAATATATGACATGCAACTTGCACAAAGCATATAGTTAAATTCGTATGTGAAAGGAGCTTCTAATGATATAATTTTCACATTATACATCTCATGTACTATTAATCTTGTCAATAGTCAATGGCGGTTTTGAAAAATGCATTAGGTCATGGTTAATAATATAGCTAGCCGATGGCTATAAGGAACTGCCATGTCATCTATAGCCATCATCTATATGCACTTATACAATAGTGTGGGCTATAAGGTTGGCTATTTTCCGCAAAAAATATATAAGGTTGGCATGTACTTTTGCCATCTCCTCTCTATCTCTTTCTTCATATTAATTGTATTTAACTAGGAATGCGTATATAGCTAGGCTCTTGCATGAGAGCTCACTCCCCTTACTTTTTCACATCTCTCTCCTCCACATAGGCCCTATATAAATGGAAGGAGGGAGTACTATGAGCACTGCATACTCTCTACTACAGATGTTGTTAGTACTCCACTAGTACTATTGGACAGGGAGCTTAAAAAGGTTACTATTGGACTGGCTATACATGGAGAAATGCTAGTAGGAAGAGCACGCACGATAACAAGCACATGCACGTGGTTGAAAACAAATTGGAAACCATGTCTATTTGAATACAAATCTAGGAGTACGTACGAATCTAACAATAATGATTGGGCGTTTTTCAACGTTGATACTTTTTTCTGTAAGTTTGATCAAAGTAGAGATACTTTGACTACACATAAAACTTATATGTAAACTAGAAAGGATCGGAGGGAGTATATTGTCCGTTCAAGAGCGAAACGAACATTGAATACCCTTTATATATGATTTGTGGATGCTATGATCACCGGTTCAAAATTTTGAATCCGCCTTAGGTATCACATAAGCACCTACTCGTTCTCTCTCGATTTCATCTCGGGGTCCGGAGATCAATTGAAAGAGGACTAGGGTGGGTATAATACGTTCGTTTCGCTTATGAACGTACAATATACTCCCTCTGATCCACATAGACCCCCCGCCAGTCACTTCTAGAACAGAAACTGAGCAAACCTTTATCTCCTTGCACGACACGCAATTGATCTGTCAACATCAATCGATCTCGTCAAGATGTGTCGGGTCATGAACCGAATGGGATGTCAAAACTAAGATCGTAAGCGACATGTAGTGGAGGCAAAGTGAAACTTTAAACGAGCCGTATGTTTGTATGCATGTCGGATAAATTACAACATTGGAAATACAAGCATGGTCTAGGCCCACATGCGAATGATACTCAGCAGAATGTTCAAATGAGGCATGCGGGAGCGACACACACATCATCGCTTTACATGGTCGGTTTCAGTGTGCCGAGGGTGGCGTTAGCGCTTTGGCATGACCAGAAGATCAACACCCGGCTCGTCGAGGATGCACGGGGCGCCGAAGTGCGCGTGCGCCGCGACGCGTACGCGGAGTGGTGTAGCGCGGCCAACTGCATCCCCAGGACCTGAGGCCATGCCGGGTCGTCTTGCTTTTCCAATGACATGTGGGGTCGCATGTGAGCAAAGGGTATCTCCAACGTTGCCACGACTGCAGCTGACTACCCTAGCACACCAAAAACCCTCGTCCCTCACGCCGTCGCGCGGTGTGTTCCTAGCCGGCGCCAGCTACCCGCATTCATGCCGTCCGTTCGTATGCCGTCGTTAAGAGGCTCAGTGCCTGAGGAACCAACTCCGGCGACTTTAATGACGCACCCGGACACTTGGCCTCACCAGAATGCGCTACTTAAAGCGGCAACGCCTAGTAAACCTCCACACCATAGCACATCGTCCTTCTACCTGGCACCATATCCTCCATGACCGCGAGCGCGAACGCTCTGAGGGAGAGCTTGTCTTCGAGGATGAAGCTCGAGGTCGCCGCCCTCTCTCAAGTCGCCGCTCGCGACGCAATAGCGGCATAGCCGGACGCGGATGCGACCGCACAAGCGGTGGCCATGCTGGCAGCCGACGACAGGAGCACCGTCAGCCATGCATCCTACTTGCCGCCGTCCAACGTCCGGCACCACCGAGGTCAGGGACTCCTCCGAGGATGAGTAGGGCATGGGAGGCGGCTGGGCATGGTGTGCCAACTGGCCGGTCCCTTTCCCGTGTTCTACTCTTCCTCACCGAAGACCGCACCTTCACTTCACTGGTCTTGAACCCCGCCCCCATACATGAAGACCGCAGATGGAGGACGTCGATCGCCGCCATAGAATAGGTTTAGGGTCGGGTTTCTTTTATTTTTCTGTCCTATAAAATTTTGAAATGTAATGAAAATCTACCGTGTTTGCATTAATCTCGGCCGGTGTATATGAACATTCACAATAATATAGTTTATTGTAGGAGTACTAGCAAGATGCCCGTGCGTTGCATGGAACATCAAGATCTTGTGGGAGAAAAGGATGAACGAGGGAAGGCCTTATCTGCAAATGTGGAGAGGAGTGCGGGTAAATTGTCAGAGTTTCCTTCCTATCCGTTAGATATGGATCGGACGGCCTATGTTGCAGGATGGCAGGCACACCATCATCACCAACTCTGCTTTTTATTGAACCAAGACAAAGCTAACATGCGAAGTAAATAAACACATAGTCTACATACACAATTTATCTTAGGCACTCCAATAGTACGTCCACTACACATTCACGCATTTCACATCTTCCTACATTGATACGTCTCCATCGTATCTACTTTTCCAAACACTTCTGACCTTGTTTTGGACTCTAACTTGAATAATTTGAATGGACTAACCCGGACTGACGCTGTTTTCAGCAGAATTGCCATGGTGTTATTTTTGTGCAGAAATAAAAGTTCTCGGAATGACCTGAAACTTCGTGGAGAATATTTTTGGAATTTATAAAAAATACTGGTGAAAGAATCAACACCAGGGGGCCCACACCTTGTCCATGAGGGTGGGGGCGCGCCCACACCCCTGGGGCGCGCCCCCCTTAGGCTCCATAGACCTCAACTCCAACTCTATATATTCATGTTCGGGGAGAACAAAATCAGGGAGAAGGATTCATCGCGTTTTACGATACGGAGCCGCCGCCAAGCCCTCATCTCTCTCAGGAGGGCTGATCTGGAGTCCGTTCGGGGCTCCGGAGAGGGGAATCTGTCGCTATCGTCATCATCAACCTTCCTCCATCACCAATTTTCATGATGCTCACTGCCGTGCGTGAGTAATTCCATCGTAGGCTTGCTGGATGGTGATGGGTTGGATGAGATTTATCATGTAATCAACTTAGTTTTGTTAGGTTTTGATCCCTAGTATCCATTATTTTCTGAGGTTGATGTTGCTATGACTTTGCTATGCTTAATGCTCTTCACTAGGGCCCGAGTGCCATGATTTCAGATCTGAACCTATTATGTTTCCATGAATATATGTGAGTTCTTGATCCTATTTTGCAAGTCAATAGTCACCTAATATGTGTTATGATCCGGTAACCCCGAAGTGACAATAATCGGGACCACTCCCGGTGATGACCGTAGTTTGAGGAGTTCATGTATTCACTAAGTGATAATGCTTTGGTCCGGTACTCTATTAAAAGGAGGCCTTAATATCCCGTAGTTTCCAATAGGACCCCGCTGCCACGGGAGGGTAGGACAAAAGATATCATGCAAGTTCTTTTCCATAAGCACGTATGACTATATTCGGAATACATGCCTACATTACATTGATGAACTGGAGCTAGTTCTATGTCACCCTATGTTATAACTGTTGCATGAGGAATCGCATCCGACATAATTATCCATCACTGATCCATTGCCTACGAGCTTTTCACATATTGATCTCTGCTTAGTTACTTTTTCGTTGCCACTGTTACAATCACTGCAAAACCAATACTGTTACTTTTTCAACCATTACCGTTACTTCCATATTACTTTGCTACTAAATACTTTGCTGCAGATATTAAGTCCATTAGGTGCGGTTCAATTGACAACTCAACTGTTAATACTTGAGAATATTCTTTGGCTCCCCTTGTGTAGAACCAGTAAATTTGGATTGAATACTCTACACTCGAAAACTATTGCGATCCCCTGTACTTGTGGGTTATCAAGACTATTTTCTGGTGCCATTGCCGGGGAGCATAGCTCTATTCTTTGAGTCACTTGGGATTTATATATGTTGATCACTATGAGGAACTTGAAAGATGAAAGAACCAAGATTTTTCCCTCAACTACGAGGGGAGGTAAGGAACTGCCATCTAGCTCTGCACTTGATTCACCTTCTGTTTTGAGTAAACTTGCGACACCTACTCCTGCTATTCATTCTGACATGTCACCTGTTATTGATGATGTCACTTCTTCTATGCATGATGCTTATGATGAAACTACTTCTATGCTTGATAATGTTGTGCCATTAGGTGAATTTCTTGATGAACAACTTTCTAGGGTTAGAGAGAATGAAATTATTGAAACTGGTAATATTGATGAAAGTGATGATGAAGATTCTCCCCCTAGATATGAATTGCCTGTTGTGCCTGAGGGTTATGTTATGGATGAAGAAACTGCTAGAGACTTTTTAGCTTGCAATGATAGATATGATGTTAAGAAACTGTTAGCTAAGCTGAAAGAAAAATCTTTGAATGCTAGAATGAAACATGACCCTGCTTTTGCTACTTCACCCATCTGTATTTCTGATAAGGATTACGATTTCTCTCTCGATCCCGAGTTAATTACTTTGGTTGGATCTGATCCTTTTTATGGCTATGAATCTGAAACTGTTGTGGCACATCTTACTAAATTAAATGATATAGCCACCCTGTTCACTAATGAGGAAAAAATTAGTTACTACTATATCCTGAAGCTATTTCCGTTTTCATTAAAGGGTGATGCTAAAACATGGTTTAATTCTCTTCATCCTGGTTGTGTGCGTAGTCCCCAGGATATGATTTATTACTTCTCTGCTAAATATTTCCCCGCTCATAAGAGACAAGCTGCCTTATGGGAAATATATAATTTTGTGCAAATTGAAGAAGAGAGTCGCCCACAAGCTTAGGGGAGGCATCTTCGATTACTTAATGCTTTGCCTGATCATCCTCTCAAGAAAAATGAAATACTTGATATCTTTTATAATGGACTAACCGATGCTTCCAGAGACCACCTAGATAGTTGTGCCGGATATTTTTAAGGGTGGAATACCAAAGAAACTTTGAGATCTAGGAGAACCAACTATACCGTGCTCCATTAAAAGAAACTATCTTAAAACTGCTTTATGTGATCTTGGAGCCGGTGTTAGTGTTATGCCTCTCTCTTTATGTCGTAGACTTGATTTGAATAGGTTGACACCTATTGAAATATCTTTGCAAATGGCCGATAAATCAACTGCTATACCTGTCGGTATCTGTGATGATGTGCCTGTTGTGGTTGCAAACGTTACTATTTTAATGGACTTTGTTATTCTTGATATTCCCGAGGATGATAGTGTGTCGATTATCCTTGGTAGACCCTTTTTGAATACTGCACGGGCTTTTATTGATTGCAACAAAGGCAATGCCACTTTTCATGTTAATGGTAATGAGCATACTGTACACTTTCTGAGGAAACAACCTCAAGTCCACAGTATCAATTCTATTAGAAAAATTTCAACGATTACTATTGGAAGTTTTGAATTCCCTCTTCCTACTGTCAAGAAGAAATATGATATTCTTATTGTTAGGGACATGCATATCCCCATTGAGGTGACCTAGTGTTATTCGAAAATTCTTCAGTTTCATGTTATTCGGAAAGAGTTTGTTAAGAACACTTGATCAACCTTGTTAGGGGATTCCTTTTGACGAGCACGAGATGGATGAAGTTAGAAAGCACAACTCTCTGTACCCTCCTTTTACTTTCTTTTATTTAGATTAAATAAAGCAAAAATAGTATTTTCTATCTGTTTTGTGAATTATCCTTGCATTAAAAAATACCCCGAAAATAAAAGTTATCCAAATGTCCTGAAAATTTTAGATGACTTTTTGTAGAATATTTAAGAATTATTGGCACTAAGAACACACCAGGGGGGGCACACCACCTGGCCACGAGGGTCCAGGGCGCGCCCCCTGCCTCGTGGGCCCCACGTGCCCCCTCCACTTATTCCAGCACCCACACACTTTGTCTTCCTCCAGAAAAAAATCCTCCTACAGCTCAAACCCAAGTTCTAGCTCATCTTGCTGCCATTTTTGATCTCTAGCTCAAAGCTCCATTAACAAAACTGCTTTGGCGGATTGTTCTTCGGTATGTTACTCCTCCAATGGTCCAATTAGTTTTTGTTCTAGTGCTTTATTTATTGCAAATTTTTGCTGCTTAGGTGACACTATTCTTGAGCTTGCATGTCAAATTTATGTGGTCAAAAGTAGTTTTAATGCATGATATGGCCTCTAGGCACTTGTACGAGTAGTTGCTATAAATTTTGTTAAGTTTGGTTCACTTTTATTTTGAGTCACTAAATTTTTTTGCTATCAATCTTGTTATGTTTGGTTCACTTTTATTTTGAGTCACTAAAGATTTTAGAAATTTTTTAGAGAAAGAAAATGATGAAAAGATTGTTGAGGGGCTCTTCGAGCCGAAACTTGAAGGATAAGCAAAGTGAAGAGAATAAGAAGCCCAAATATAATCTCCCTCGCACTACGGAGGTTCGGCCATGCGAATGGCCTTCTGATGAGTTCTTGAGAGCAGATGGTATTTATGATGAATTTTATTATTTGGCTGAGAATGCAGGCCTCATCAACTTCCTCCACGACCAGCGCGAACAGTATCTCCTCCTCACTAATATTTTCGTGCAATTTTTTTACTTTCATGCTAAGAAATCACCACCTTTAGTGGAATTTCACTTATATGATGAGGTTAAGGAGATATCACTATATGATTTTTGTCGGGTCTGTAGGTTGGAAAAAGTGGTAGGCGTAAGCGAGGCGGTTGGCCTTCGCCTAGTGCCTAGGCGGTGCCTAACCGCCCTAGGCGCGGCCTAGGCGGTAATATGTTTTTACTCATAGTGTATTTGTGATTATTATATGGGTGTTGATATTATTTTAGGGCATATAAATAAGTTAATTACCATCTAATGCCATTGAATTATAACCCGTTTGGCATATCAGTGCAATATGTGGCATGATTTTGTGCGTGGATAGACAATTCCTTGATTGCCTTGCCTAGATCTCCATTGATGCCCTAGGCGAGGCATTTGGCCATTGCCTAGCGCCTAGGCGTGCCTAAGCGCCTCCTAGGCACTTCCTTTTCCAACAGAGGGTCTGTAAGATACCCTATGCGGGCAGCATAGAGGAACCACATCGTAATGATGTGGAGGGGTTTATTGATACAATTGTTGTAGGGTAAACGAGGAAAGTTCCCGATGCAAGAATTGCTAGCATGCATTTTCCTGTTCTACGTTACTTTGCAATATTTGCTAGTCGATGCTTAATTTGTCACGGGAACAGTGGAAATCTTAGTGCCCCTGATATTGTTATTTTGAGCCATGCTTTGTTTTGTGATACCACTTTCAGTTCAGTCGCTATTGTTGCTAAACGATTAAACCTGAACCGTACAAAGGGCCCCATCTTTGGAGGCATCTTTGCTTCGCGCCTTGCTGCACACTTTAGGATACCTATTAGGCATTATGAGAAAGAGGAAAAGTTGCTGCCTCCTATTTTTCTAGATTATAAGAGTATGGTAGCGCATTATTTTATTGTTAAGGATAAGATGAAGATGCTTAAGTATAAATTGATATTTGATAAAAACTACTGTGAGATTATTACCTTGCCTGCGCCCTCTTTGTTTAACATACTTTTAGGCATGTACCTCGTTTTACCGGAGGCCGTTCATGCATCAGGATCCTGACACCAGCTGCAGAGCCTAAGCCGGAGGCACCCCTTGACCCTTATCGACAGTCTGTTTATCAGTGGGATTCGGAGGAGATCGCCAACCAGTGGCACCCAGAGGACACTCTTCCGTACACTTGAGAGGGAAGCTTTGAACCATGGCCATAGACCAACTTAGGCCAAAAGCCTAAGCTTTGGGAGTACGTATTTCTCACTGACATTACATTCATGGTCACACTCTCATGCCAATTGTCGGTGCTCATACTTTTTCAGTATACTATCCATGCTAGTTTATTTTCTTTTTAAGCCTTCTTCTTGTGTGTTTGAAAAACCTTAAGAAAAACAAAAAAATAGTTGTAGCTTTTAGCTAGTCTACTTTCCATGCCTTTAGTAGAAGTAATTAAAAGAAAACCCAAAAGGATTTCTCGTTCTTATTTTGCTTGTTGGGAGCTTTCCCGTGTAAGTAGTTTTGTTTCTTTTCTTTTCTTTGGGGGTCGAGAGGAGAAGACCATGATAAAAATGTTGAGTGCCTCTCATATGCATTATTGTTGATCTAACAAAGAGCCCATATTACCTTGTCTTCTCCCTTGTATTGAATGCTTGCAGATTCCAGCTTAGTCCAATGCACATGCACTATTATTATTATCCACACCGTTCGGTTGTGCAAATGAAAGGCAATAATGACGATATATATGATGAACTGATTGAGATGAGAAAAGTTGGTATGAACTCGATCTATCTTGTTTTTGTAAATATGATCAGTCCATCGTTCCTGATTTAGCCTATTATGAACGAAACATGTTTGCAATGACAAGTAGAGATTATAGTTGCTCATGCTATGCTTAATTATCTAGGAGTTTATAATGGTTTACGTTGCGTGCCAACATGCTATTAAAATGGTTGTGATGTGGTATGATAGGGTGGTATCCTCCTTTGAATGATTCGAGTGGCTCGACTTGGCACATGTTCACGCATGTAGTTGAAACAAAATCAACATAGCCTCCACGATATTTATGTTCATGGTGATTTATATCCTACTCATGCTTGCACTCAGTGTTGATTTATTTTAATGCATGTTCATGACTGTTGTCACTCTCTAGCTGGTCGCTTCCTAGTCTCTTTCTAGCCTTCACTTGTACTAAGTGGGAATACTGCTTGTGCATCCACTTCCATAAACCCCAAAGTTATTCCAGATGAGTCCACCATACCTTCCTATATGCAGTATCTACCTGCCGTTCCATGTAAATTTGTATGTGCCAAACTCTAAACCTTCAAATGAAATTCTGTTTTGTATGCTCGAATAGCTCATGTATCAACTAGGGTTGTCTATATCTTCCATGCTATGTGGGTTATTCTCACGAGGAGTCGACTCCACTCCTCATTCCCGAGAAAATGGTTGGTAATCGGGATGCCTAGCCCATGCTTAAATTAAGTAATTGCAAACAAAAGTCCCCCAGGATTGTTGTTAGTTGGAGGCACCCGTTGTTTCGGACAAGCCATGGATTGATGTTTGTTGGTGGTGGGGGAGTATAAACTTTACCATTCTATTTGGGAACCGCCAATAATGTGTGTAGCATGGAAGATATCGAGATCTCTCGGTTGTTATGTTGACAATGAAAGTATAACACTCAAAATATTATTTATCTCTATTTCAATAATCGAGCTCTGGCACCTCTACAAATCCCTGCTTCCCTCTGCGAAGGGTCTATCTATTTACGTTTATGTTGAGTCACCATCCTCTTATTAAAAAGCACCGGTTGGAGAGCACTGCTGTCATTTGCATGCATTACTATTAGTTTACATTGAGTATGATTGTGACTGGATCTCTTTGACCATGAATTACAATGGTTAGTCAGTCCTTGATCTTCAGAGGTGCTCTGCATTTATGTTTTGCGGTCTTAGAAAGGGCTAGTGAGATACCATCTTGTTATATCATATTATGATCGTTTTGAGAAAGTGTTGTCATCCGAGATTTACTATTATTGCTCACTAGTTGATTATGCCATTGATATGAGTAAACATGAGACCTAAATGTTATTGTGAATATGGTTAGTTCATAATCTTTGCTGAAAACTTGAATGCTGGATTTACATATTTACAACAACAAGATCAACAGAGTTTGTAAAAGTTTTTTATCACTTTCAGTTTGTCAACTGAATTGCTTGAGAACAAGCAAAGGTTTAAGCTTGGGGGAGTTGATACGTCTCCATCGTATCTACTTTTCCAAACACTTTTGACCTTGTTTTGGACTGTAGCTTGCATAATTTGAATGGAACTAACCCGGACTGATGCTGTTTTCAGCAGAATTGCCATGGTGTTATTTTTGTGCAGAAATAAAACTTCTTGGAATGACCTGAAACTTCACGGAGAATATTTTTGGAATTTATAAAAAATACCGGCGAAAGAATTAACACCATGGGGCCCACACCCTGTCCACGAGGGTGGGGGGAGTGCCCACTGTCTCATGGGCCCACTAAGGCTCCACCGACCTCAACTCCAACTCTATATATACACGTTCGGGGAGAAAAAATTAGGGAGAAGGATTCATCGCGTGTTGCGATACGGAGCCGCCTCCAAGCCCTAATCTATCTCGGGAGGGATGATCTGGAGTCCGTTCGGGTCTCTGGAGAGGGGAATCCGTCGCCATCGTCATCATCAACCTTCCTCCATCACAAATTTCATGATTCTCACTGCCATGCGTGAGTAATTCCATCATAGGCTTGCTGGACGGTGATGGGTTGGATGAGATTTATCATGTAATCGAGTTAGTTTTGTTAGGGTTTGATCCCTAGTATCCATTATGTTCTGAGATTGATATTGCTATGACTTTGCTATGCTTAATGCTTGTCACTAGGGCCCGAGTGCCATGATTTCAGATCCTAACCTATTATGTTTCCATGAATATATGTGAGTTCTTGATCCTATTTTGCAAGTCAATTGTCACCTACTATGTGTTATCATCTCGTAACCCCGAAGTGACAATAATCGGGACCACTCCCGGTGTTGACTGTAGTTTGAGGAGTTCATGTAGGGTACGTTTGGTTCATTAGCTGGCCTTGCCTAGCTAGGCTAGGTTTTATTAGCCAGCTTGAGCAAGGGCACATAGGAGCAAAGCTAGCTGTTTATTTGTTGCATGCAACACGTTCGAAGGCATACATGGTAAAAAGGAATCATGGGAGTGGTGCATCGTGGACCAAGACCCATGACAAGGAAGTTACGGTGCGGGTGCACATTGCTTTTTTGTGTTTGTTCGCTTGCTGAGGTGAGCGAGCCAAATCGGCTCTCCTTCGTGGGCAAGGATTTGAAGGCGGTTATGGGCTAAATTGCCATCAAAAGCTACGTTCAATTGTCCATACCAAACGCCTAACCTTGCCTAGCAAGGCTAATTTATCTTTTGCCTTGGATCCAAACGCTCCCGTATTCACTAAGTGTTAATGCTTTGGTCCAGTACTCTATTAAAAGGAGGCCTTAATATCCCTTAGTTTCCAATAGGACCCCACTACCACGGCAGGGTGGGACAAAAGATGTCATGCATGTTCTTTTCCATAAGCACGTATGACTATATTCAGAATACATGCCTACATTACATTGATGAACTGGAGCTAGTTCTGTGTCACCCTATGTTTTAATATTGCATGAGCAATCGCATCCGACATAATTATCCATCACTGATCCATTGCCTACGAGTTTTTCACATATTGATCTCTGCTTAGTTACTTTCCATTGCCACTGTTACAATCACTACAAAACCAATAATGTTACTTTTTCCACCGTTACCGTTACTTCCATATTACTTTGCTACTACTTTTTTGTATATATTAAGTCTTTTAGGTGCGGTTGAATTGACAACTCAACTGCTAATACTTAAGAATATTGTTTGGCTCCCCTTGTGTCGAATCAATAAATTTGGGTTGAATACTCTACCCTCGAAAATTGTTGCGATCCCCTATACTTGTGGGTTATCATACATCTATGGGAACCTACAAAAGGGTTAACGTAAATTGCCTCTCTCTCTCCTCCCTGATTTTCATGGTGGTGGGCCCCTCCCTCCCCCAATCTATAGTCAAAATCTCACACATTTCACATTACGTTAATTACGTAACTGGGATTACGTAGGTGTAGCATTACTCGTCCTAAAAAACCCAACTAATCTAACCTCCCAGCATATCACGCGGGAAAAGACCCGGCTGCGCCGTTTTAGTCGGGATTACTGGATCACTAGTAGTAGTATCGATGGATCATGCGAAGCACCAAGTTTTTTTCTTTAGGGGGCGAAGCACCTAGTTTAAAAGGAAAAAGGCGGTACACTCACAGCACCCATGTCGCGGTCGCATTGCACCCCACACACGTTCAGTCCTGCACACGGCTCACGCAAATGGAACGCGCTTTGGCTTGCCTCCTCACTGACACGTGGGACTGCACTTGGAGAAACCGACCATGCACCAAA
>NC_041384.1:398864627-398954406 GCF_002162155.2 Triticum dicoccoides | reverse complement strand
TCCACCAAAGCCACCCTCCCTGCCGCACCGTTACATCGGCGCCGCGGTTGGTCGAGGGGACGCATGGTGATCCTCTCGCTCCCACAGTATGCTCTCGTAGATCGCCGTCCTCTAGCCGCGCCGCCATCGCTGGCGACATTCTTGTGGAGGCGCACGACGGTCAGCGCCGCCACCGTTGGCGATGTTCGCGTGGAGACGCACCGCGGTCAGCTTCTCCCATTGTATGCGCATTCTAGACTGAGGCCCCGTGCATGTCGGTATAGCGCTGAATGTTAGCTGATAGACGCTGTTAATCTCACTGTTTGCCGAAGTAGTTTACAGTCAATATGATCTGCTTAAGAAGCTTCCTTGCCCTGTTCTGCACTCAATCTGCTTAGCTGATTTGGCATGCCAAGACCGATTAGTTGCTAAAATATCCTGCCATATATTTATTGTGACGTAGATTGCCATGGTCTAGTAGCCAATCTGTTAGGTGAAATAGCTGTACATCGTTTTATACTCGATCAGTGTTGCTGCGATGGCCTTCGATAGTTCGATGGCTGTGTGCTCGACCTCATTGACTGCTGAAACAACCTGCCATAATTTAGCACTCAAATTTGTTTGCTGAATTAGCTTTACATATATCTCATTACTTAGATCTGCTCGTCCAAGTATCTTGCCATAGCTTTAGACATCGACCTAGGTATTTTTTCTGGACTTCATAAAAAAAGCATATATGTTTTTCCTGTAATATCTAGTAGAAGAACTAATTTGTATGTCTAACAGATGGACAGGACTTGGATAACTTCTGCTCAAAGATTCTCCACTGCATATGTCGAGGGGGTTGAAAACTTCATGAACTTTATCAGAGCTGAGTACGGTGGTCCAAAATCAGATGTGCTCTGCCCGTGTAGCAGTTGTATGAATTCAGTTACAAGACCCTAGTCAACTGTGCAAAATCATCTACACTTTTATGGGATGTCGGTCACATATACTAGGTGGGTTCATCATGGTGAAGCTGTGAACGTCAATGTTACTGACTACAAGGAAGCACCAGATCACCATCTTGATCTGCCCGATGCTCGGGTGGAAGAGGAGGAGGAGGTGGTGGTGGCGGAGCCAGTGAGTTTGACCAACATTGAAACAATGCTACGAAATGCTCGTGCATTTCTTTCACCTGCAGAAGAAAAATGGTGGGCCCGCATGTTGGAGCAATGCAACGTGGCTATCACCCCAGGAAATAAGTTGTCAATATTCTCAGCTATGGTCACCTTTCTTCAGGTGAAGACATCTGAGCGGATGACCAACAAATCATTCGATGCAATGTTGGCCGCTTTCCTCAAATCTTTCCCAGATGCGTCTGAGCTGCCACACACCTACAGTAGAATGAAGAATTTCCTTCGTGCAGTTGGAATTGGATATGATATGATCCATGTTTGTAAGAATAATTGTGTTCTGTTCTGGAAGGATTATGCCAACTTAAGTGAATGGCCAAAATGCAAATCATCAAGATGGAAAGATGGCGATGCTGTGAAGAGGATTCCTCATAATGTTCTGAGACATTTTCCAATTACACCAAGATTGCAGAGGTTGTTTCATGATGCTGAAACAAGAGAGGATGCACTATGGCATTCTAGGAACCAGGAGTACAGAGGTCAGAATGTAATAAGCCATCCATCTCATGGTAGTGAGTGGCAAAGCTTCAATCAGAAACACAAAAAGTTTGTTGCTAACCCGAGAAACATTACACTTGGCTTAGCTTCAGATGGATTTAACCCATTTGGCCACCAGAGCGCCACATATAGCATGTGGCCAGTGCTTTGTTATCCCTTACAACACGCCTCCAAACGTCTGCACCAAAGAATCAAACTACATGATGGCCTTGCTCATCCCATGTCCAAAAAGTCCTAGAAAGGATTTTAATTTATTCATGGAGCCTCTTGTGGAGGAACTTCAATAGCTATGGAGGGGTGTTCTCACTCGAGACTATATAGCAGCCCACCAGATGATTTCTTTCTGTGTGCTGTTATAATTTGGTGCATCCATGATTATCCGCCTTTGGGCACTATGTCAAGGCGAACGACACATGGTTACAATGCATGTGTTGGCTGTGATAGGAATCCACTGTCATACGCAATATGTAGCAAGATCTGTTATATTGGAAACCGCCATTTCTTTGCCAAGGACAAGCCGCGTCCTACAAAATATCAGAGACATGTGTTCAATGCAAAGCATGAAAACCGTGATCCACCAAAGAGGCTCATCGTCGATGAGTTGCAAGTGGAATTAAAGAATGTCAGGCATATTACACCAGGAAACCATCCTGGTAATGGTAGCGGGAAAAGGAAGTGTGTTAGCGCAAAAGAGAGATTATTGTTTACCCGCAGGTCCACTTTGTGGAACTTGGAGTATTGGAAAGATTTGGATCTGCGGCATAATCTTGATGTGATGCACATCGAGAAAAATATAGGTGACAACATTATCGGCACACTTCTTAATATTGAAGGCAAGACGAAAGATACCTTAAAATCTAGGATTGATTTGACACACCTGGGTATCAGAAGGGATTTGCAGGTGCAAAATGAAGATAAACCACGACATATGGCACCAGCTGTGTACGTCTTGGACAAGGTAAAAAGAAAAGAATTCTGTGAGGTCCTATCATGTGTGAGATTCCCACATGGATTTGCTTCCAACCCTGAAAGGAGAGTCAGTGCAGGTGGAAACAAGGTACAAGGGTTGAAAACTCATGACTGCCATGTCCTACTTCAAGGGGTTTTACATGTTATCCTTAGAGGATTGGGCTGCCCTGGCTTATACAAAGTAGTTGCAGAGTTGGGACAATTCTTCAAGGAACTCTGTAGTAGAAATATCAGGATAGATGCTTTGGAGCGTCTTAGAGACAAGATACCAACTATCCTATGCGACCTTGATAAGATATATCCTCCAACCTTCTTTGATGTGATGGTGCATTTGACTGTTCATCTACCTGATGAGGCACTACTTAGAGGTCCAGTACAGTATTGCTGGATGTACCCTATTGAAAGGCGGATAGGTACTTTCAAGGGATATGTTAGGAACAGAGCTAGACTTGAGGGTTCCATTGTAGAGGCCTACATTGCTACAGAAGCATTGACATTCTACTCAAAATACATTGAAACAGCTGATCAGCTTAGCAAAGAGGTGGGAGAAGACAATCCCGGGCTCAATGTTTTCGATTATTCTGTTCGAGTTATAGGGAAGAGTCGACAAGAGGACAAACCTGAAGATTTGGACAAAATGGTTTGGTATGTGTTAAATAGCTGTCCTGAGATACTACCTTATATCAAGTAAGTGCTAAGTACCGCAGCTTATACATTGTAATCTACTAAACTTGCAGCACATTCTTATATATTTAGATGTTTGACGCGATCACTATGTTGTGCATCATCTACAAAAAGGAGTTACTGCTGCAAAATCCAAGAAACATTGACAAACTGGTTATGACTTGCGAAATGGTTCAAGAGCCATGTAAGCTTTTGAATTGCACTGTCAGTTTTTTTAATATAGTGAGTACATAAGATGATCAGCCTGTCTATTTTCTAAACATAGGTTAAGAAGATGTGGGAGGATGGGCAGGCAGTTGATGATGCCCTTTACGCACTAGCAATGGGTCCTAATACTCGGGTAAGACATTATGAATCTTGCGTTGTTGGAGATGTAAGCTACAACACCCTTGCATGCGACGAACGCAAGAAGACACAAAACAGTGCCATCATGAGCACGGATACATATGACAGAGTGACAACTAAAATATATGCTAACATAACAGACATTGTTCAGTTGTAGTATATCTCCAGTTTCGAGGATCATCGGTGTGTGGCTCTATTGTGTTGTCTTTGGTATAACCTGTTTTCCAGGATCGCAAAACCCAGAGCTGATGATTATTTCAAATCCATCAATGTCAAGGCGATGTACCAGACCAACGATCCTTTTATTTTGGCAAATCAAGCAACACAGATATTTTTCTTGGAAGAAACATTTGCACGTAGCGATGACTGGAGAGTATTGCAAAGGTTTGAGCAGAGGAATTTGTTTAATGAAGTTGCACAACAATATGATGCTTACACCGCTCCTGATGTACAAGATTCCACAGATGTTCCTAATATCTTTGAGAACCATCATGTCAATGACGCTGGCAAAAAGATTGCCTGTAGTGTTGTGGACATACAAGAGTTGATCAAGAAGAAGCCAACGTTCGAGGACATTGAGGATGAAGAAGAATATGGCACTCTGGGGAATTACAATTCAGACTGATACACATGGCAAAGATGTTGACGCTGCTACCGCGGATGATGATTGGATTGCTTTTGTCGTATTTGCCTGTCAGAAGACGTTTTTTATCTACTATGTGAAATTGTGTTTGCTATGACAGCTGAAACCTGATGAACGTATTGTTTAGTATTTTGTTGTGAGAACATCACTTGTTATGTATGTTGATTTGTGTTTGGTGATTGTATGACGAGTAAAACATGATGACATTGTTGTTTAGTTGTACTCATATTTGGCTGTGAAACTTGAATTTGATGACATAGTTTGCTGTTGGACTGCAATTTGCTCGACGTCTTCAAATGGGAACAAAGCTGACCCAACAGGGCCTTTGCTAATTTATTTATTTATCACCAAAAGGTCCTCTGCTATTTATTTATTTATGAGTAAGAGGGGATACCCCCTAATTTACATTAATAGAAATCATTAGATGTTCAAATCACTACGCCCAGCATGCTACACAGGTTTCATTCATTAGTAGTTTTAGCAAAGTGCTCATTTCATAGCCACTGAATACATCACGAGTGCTAGATACACTGCAAATAAAGAGACAATCATCCTACAGAGCACATCGATTTTGCCCTTTATCTTCACAAGCTCTTTTATCTCCTCATTGCTGTCAAGGCCATTCAACAGCTGTTGCTTGGCCATGATCAGAGGAACTGCATCTTTAACCTTCTGCTCTGCATCTTCCTCTTCTGCTTTTCCTTCAGTTACTTGTCCAACACCCCAACCTGCTGGTATTGGGATTCCTCGGCTAACCAAATAATCAGCGTAGTTGCATTCCCCCACATCAGCAACTTCCGAGAAATACAAATCGCATGAATCTTCACTTTTCCGCACGAATCAAATTGGAAGATCATAAACCAAACTATTAAAAAATTAGCAACTGAAAGCAGAAGAACAACACTTAAACATATTATTACCACATGATTCGGGCATTTGTAGAAGACTCGGCCATGGTTGAGGATTGTGGCTGAGATGCGACGGATGACTCTGCA
Source organism: Triticum dicoccoides (assembly GCF_002162155.2). Classification (NCBI taxonomy): domain Eukaryota; kingdom Viridiplantae; phylum Streptophyta; class Magnoliopsida; order Poales; family Poaceae; genus Triticum; species Triticum dicoccoides. The sequence continues at coordinate 398,949,118 of NC_041384.1, read as the reverse complement.
TGATTTGCAGCAGTGGCACCACACCAACGGCAGCGGGTTGCGATGAGCAACCGGCTGCGGTGCGTGTGCTGGCGGGGGTGTGATGAGACCCACAGGCGATGGTACGGGTGGCGACTTGGTGCATATCTGGTTGTTCCTTGCTGAAGAGTGGGTGGACGAGTAGCCAGCGGACATGGTTGCTGCGGCCAGAGCTTCTGATGCTAGGCAGAGTAAGTAGAGAAGAGGAGAAGCGGACGTTGGATATGTCAGTTTCGTTACTTGCAGAGTAGCATAGCACCACATATAGTCATAGTCAGGTTTGGATTCGAACCAGCTACAGGAGCACGTCTCTCTTTTTTCTAAAACTCAGCAACGTCTCTTTATTGGTACAGTAGCTTGTTCTGCACGCCTTCTCAAGTCTTCAATTTTCTTTTTTTTCGAGGAAGGAAGGAGGACAAAACTGAGAGTTCCTGGGACTCGAACCCAAGGCCTCTCAGTTGAAAACCAAGGGTTCTAGTCACTTATGTGGCGAACGTTCCCTGGGAGGAGGACGGCAGATGAACGCATTTCCCTTGCAGTTTTAGTTGCGACGCAAGATCGAACGGTTGCAGCTTCGGGTATGTTATCAGGCGAACGAGCCCAGTTTTTCTTTTCTTCCTATATATAGAAAAGGATGCTACTTGGTGTCGGCTTAGTCAACAAACAATTGTGCCAACCTTGACCGTTGGATTGACATTCAACGTCTGTCGTGTTTCTTCAGTCTCTTCTTCCTCCAGCCGGCAAACCAAACCAACGCCGGCGGGACCGCCAGCTCCCGCCTCCCACGGCTGGCTGTGCTGCCGCGCACGCATCGTGGCCACATCGCACCCTCTGTGCATCTTCCCCGGCTCCTGTTCGTTCCCATCCGAGGCCTCACCATCGTCCTCCGCCTTGGTTGCTCGCCACGGCGCCGCCCTCCGGTGTTGTCAACATGGTCAACAACCGAGAGGAATAAGGAGATGACCGTGCATGGTGAGGATGACTGTAGGGACCGAGCAGTGCACGCTGTAATTTTGTATTTTTGGGACGGAGAACGGGAGAAGGGTATCAACTGGGTTGTGCGGGAGTTGTGGCCCGTATAGCCTAGGATTTTATTTCATATGTTTAGCACATGATTAGCCCAGTTTGTTTTTTTTTCCTTTCTGAAAATGGCTAGCCCAGCTATTTTTTTGCAAAATAACCAACGTAGGCCTACTTGCTTTTCTACACCCTGATGTGCCAAAAATCTTTCAAGACGGGGAGGGATGCATTTTGCCCAGAAATTGGGCTATAAGTAATAAGAAATGGGCTATAAGTGATAATAAATGTGCTGTAAAATGAAAAAATACAGCAAACAGGCAATTAGTTCCAAAATACTTTTGTCGGTGTACAAAAGTAGGGGCTCTCCTTTTGCACCCCTTAACTTGTGCACGGGCAGTCAGAGCCGCACCCACGGCCACACTAAGCAGGGCAGGGGAGGGATGCCAGAGCAACGCCAAGACCAGAGACGCAAAGAGAGCAAGAGGGCGAGGTGGACTCCCCCGGCAAGACTCTTGCTTGGGTGGCTTCCGCAGCCTCGGCAAGATCCTTGCCGGGGCAACTTGCCTAACACCAGCAGAACGCGCCATCCTTGAGCCCAAGGGGTTCCTATGCCATATTGGAACCAAGGCTCAGGAGGCGCCTCTGTGGTGGCATGCAGATCTTTGTAGAGATCATAGACACATAAGTTTAGATGGAAACCAGAAGACGACGACCCTTGGCAAGATCCTTGCCGAGGGGGTCCACAAGACCCCCATCAAGACCCTTGTCAGGGATGACCGCGGTGCCGCAGCGAGGCCCTTGCCGGGCCCTCAGCAAGACCCTTGCTGAGTACGCCCACGAGGCTGCAGCCATGCCCGCGTCCGCCAAGACTCCGCCACCGCTCCCATACAGCTGCCAGCTCGACCAGCTGAGCAGGCATTTACGTGGTAGCACGCGGCCTCTACACCAACTCAGCAAGCACCTGTGTGGTGCATGTGGATCTTCGTGAAGGCTCCACCACCGCGCCAGCCCAGCGGCCAGCCAACATGGCGCTACAACGCCTCGTCAGCTTGGATGCGCGTCAGAGCCAGGCGAGGCAAATACAACTGGGACGAGCTTCTTTGCCGTCCCCAATAAAGCGAGAGGGGCACGTTGGCAGCGCATTAAATGTGTTTGTCTGATGGTGCCAGGGGATAGACTCGGTCCCTGTACACCTTTCCACCTCCTGTGTGCCACTATGGCGACCCCTTTTGTCTATAAAAGGAGGCCTGAGGCGTACTAGAGATAGATTCAGATCTTTTGGACTAGAGGGCCACGGCAGCTAGTTCAAGAACACAAGAACACCGAAATACACATACAAGCAGGACTAGGGTTTTACGCGTCTCCGCGGCCTGAACCTGGGTAAACGATTTGTTTGCTGACCGCCAGACCCGCTCTTCGCACAACCCCGCGCCCACCAACTGTAGAAGGGATCCCAGTGACCCCATAGGTGCCGTTTCCCACCAACATCTCTGGCGCGCCAGGTAGGGGGTGCGCAGTTGTGAGAATCCGGTCTAGCAGTTAGTTTAGCAGTTCTTCATCGCCATGGCTCCCAAGAAGAAGACGATCATGGCGATCGGCTCATCGGGGGCCGAACGGCCCGTACCAGTGCAGGCAAGTGTTGGGGCTGTCGCGGACGGAAGCCGAGGCACGGCTCGCAAATACCCGCACCGCTCTGGCAGCCAAAGCCTAGCGAGCGCCGTCGTTCATGTGCAAGACGATGGGCCACAGGCCACCAAGTCCAAAGATGGAGCCAGGCCCCCTGCAGGCGGCGCGGGGCCCTCCAGGGGTGGCATCGTGCCACCGACGGGCGGCACGGCAACTTCCGAGGCGCCTACGTTGGTGCCTCCGACGCGCTCTTCCCAGGTTGTACGCGACGAGCAGTGTCACCACGCTGGCGACTCTGGGCGCCGTCTTGGGAAGAGTCCGGTGCATCATTCGCGGGACGTAGAAGGCCAGCACGCGCTCAGAAGTGCTGGCGGAAACGGCGTACAGCCACCGGGCCATGATAGAGCTCCTTCTAACGTGGTTAGTAGTCAGAGCGCATCACGGTCCACGCAGCTTTCGCCACCACCCACGCCAGCAGAAGCTTTGGCACGCGCGCAGTTGCTCCTCGACTTTCCACCTGCTGCGGAGAAACTCTATGAGTGGAGAGCCACCATCCGAAAACTCGTCGGCATTGCCAACAGAGGTGTGCCACTACCGGCAGGGCCTTCTGGCCGGCGCTCCTTTGAGCCACCGCATGCCAGTGGTGGAATGATCGAGGGCGCTGCGGCCATGGTGCACTCTCCTCCTCCACGCCAGCCACCGCGGGTGTCGATCCATCATGACGGCGCTTGTGATAACATTTCCTTAGCGTCGTCCGACCCACGGACCCACCGTGATCAGCGCCAAGTTCTTCGGGAGCGAGCCCATGAAGACGCTCGAACCACCATCGAACACCGGCGTGATGCGACCACCAGTCAGATAGGCGGGCAGGGCCCACTATGGACCACCCAGCACCGGGGGGCTCTAGCGACCTACCCTACGAGGTGGGTTACCCGGCCTTTACCCGTGAGCTGCGGCAGTTCCAGTGGCCCTCCCACCGCATGTTCAAGACAGACATTAGCGAGAAGTACAACAGCAAGACCCACCCGTCAGAGTTCCTCAGGATCTACACCATCGCGATGCAAGCTGCTGGGGCCCGTGACGACATGGTGCTTGCCAATTACTTCCTGCTAGCGCTCAAACCCAATGTCATGTCATGGCTGATGCACTTGCCGGCAGATTCCATTTCTTCTTGGTTGGACTTGTGCCATGAGTTCGTTGGCACCTTTACCAGAAGCCACCAAGCTCATGGCCAGGCAAGCGATTTGCATATCATCCCCCAGAAGGAAGGTGAAACCCTACGCAAGTACATACAGAGGTTCAGCCGGGTGCAATACAATATCCCAGACATTCATCCTGCCGCCGTGATCAACACATTCCATCAGAATGTGCGCAGCCGCAAGATGCGTGAAGAGCTGACGATGAACAAGGTCATGGATGTGGCTGAACCTTATGTTCTGGCTGATAGGTGTGCTTGAGCGGAAGAGGGGAGGAAGGACCCCGGTGAGGACGCCGGCGCAGAAACCGACTCCACAGACGAAGACGCGGCCACCCTGACGAAAAAGGGTCGGCGCCGTAATAGGAAGCGCAAGGGCAAGACCGTGCTTGCCGTCGAGGGATCTGAGGACGCCGGTGCTGCCAAGAAGGCCAAGGCAGACGACCCCGACAAGGAAATTGCCGGGTGCGCCGCTTGCTGGGCCTTGGCGGCTGCCGACAAGCCAGGAGGCTCCGACAAGAAATATTGCAAGATCCACCGCACCAAGGGCCACGACCTCCAGAACTGCCGGCAAGTCGAGCTGCTTGCTGAGAAGCAAAAAGCCAAGTATGAGAGGCGGGACAAGGAGAAGGGCTAGGGTGGTGCCGAGGGGTCTGGCAAGAAGCGTGGTGGCCAAGGAGGCTGCCGCGGGAAGGATAATCAGCAAGAGAGGCCCGCCCAGGGCCGCGACAAGAAGCAAGAAGATGATGATCATGACGAGGATGACGAGTCTGGCGAGCACGAGTTCCAGAAGGGTACGGAGGCTATGTGCATTGATGATGGAGCCTCGTTGCACACTTCTCACCGCCAACTCAAGCAGTGGGCACGTGAGATTACAGCAATAGAACCATCCCTCGATGCCTAGAGGCCATTGAAATGGTCCAACACGCCTACCATTTTCGACGCCGAGGACCACCCTAACCGCATGACTGCGGTCGGGTGTTTTCCGTTGTTGGTATCACCAACAATATGCAACCTCAAGGTGACGAAGATGCTAGTTGACGGCGGGGCCGGACTGAACTTGATCTCGCCCGTTATGATCAAAAGGTTGCAGATTCCTGATGGAGACCTCGAGGAGACGGGCACGTTTCAAGGGGTCAACCCGGGGAGGATCCAGCCGAAGGGTAAGGTCACACTTCCCGTGACGTTTGGAGGCGAGTTAAACTACATGACGGAGAGGATTGTTTTTGATGTAGCCAAGATTCCCTTGCCTTACAACGGGATTCTTGGCCGCCTAGCACTGGCCAAGTTTATGGCGGCGGCGCATTGCGCCTACAATACGCTAAAGATGCCGGGGCCAATGACCATCATCACCGTCCCCTCTGACAAGAAGGGTGCACTGATCTGCGCCAACCAACTCTACCGGGAAGCAGTTGCAGCGACTGCCGCCACGGCACTCGCTCCTGCCGCTGGAGCCCCGGCAGGAAGAAGACCGACAAGACCTCCCGCGCCCACTCCGGCAAGCGCACCTCTTCGGAGTGTTGTGCTCCCGCCGAGGACGTGTCAGAGAGCTCCACCGGCAAGAGCAATAAATCCAGAGCTGCGCCACCAGAGACCAAGAGGGTGTCCATCAAGGAGGACGGCACGGGAGGGGCTTTCACCATAAGCTCCACCCTGGACAGCAAATAGGAAAGCGCGCTCGTCACCTTCCTGTGGGCGAATGTCGACATGTTTGCGTGTCAAGCATCCGACATCCCCGGTGTTCCCAGGGAGGTGATTGAGCACCATCTTGCTGTCTGTCCTCATGCGCGGCCCGTCAAGCAGAAGGTCAGGAAGCAAGCTTTGGAAGGTAGGAGTTCATCATGGAAGAGATCAGGAAGTTGGAAGCGGCAGGTTTGGTGAGAGGAGTAGTCCATCCGAGGTGGTTGGCCAATCCGGTAGTAGTGCGCAAGGCGAATGGGAAGTGGAGGCCGTGTATTGACTACACAGATATCAATAAGGCTTGTCCCAAGGACCCTTCCCCGTTGCCACGCACTGACTAGATTGTTGACTCCACGGCCGGGTGTGACCTGCTATCATTCCTTGACGCTTACTCAGGGTACCACCAAATCTTCATGGTGAAAGAAGACAAAGAGAAGACAACGTTCATCACCCCATGTGGCACATATTGCTTTTTATGGATTCCTTTCGGGTTGAAGAGTGCTGGCTCGACGTTTGCAAGGGCGGTCTAGATTGGTTTTGAGCTCCAGCTACATAGAAATATGGAAGCTTATATGTATGACATAGTGGTCAAAACCAAAGATAGGGCAACACTTGTACAAGATCTGGAAGAGACATTTACGAATCCGCGCAAGATCAACCTCAAGTTGAACCCTAAGAAGTGTGTCTTCGGCTATCCGTCCGACAAACTTCTTGGGTTCTTTGTGTCATAGCGTGGGATCGAGGCAAATCCAGACAAGATCAAGGCTATTGAGAAGATTAGGGCACCCATGCGGATCAAGGATGTGAGTCGGCTCACTGGGCGCGTTGCCGCCATGAGCAGATTCATCTCCAGGTCTGCTGAGCGTGCCCTTCCCTTTCAAAATCTTGAAAAAGGCGGGCCCAATGGAATGGACCCCAGAGGCCGAAGTAGCGCTGCAGGATTTGAAGAAATACCTTTCTTCTACACCGATAATGATTGCGCCCAAACCCCAAGAATTGTTGCTGCTGTACCTGGCGACAATGAACCAAGTGTTTAGTGCCGCATTAGTGGCGCAGAGGGAGGTCGACAAAGAGGCAAGGCCCCCGGCAGGGTCGAACGCTGGCGGAGCAGGGCCTACACAACCAGACGAAGTGCTGCCAAAGAAGAAAATGATGCAGCACCCGGTTTACTTTGTCAGCTCCCTCTTGCAGGGGGCTAGGTTAAGGTACTCTGGCATGCAAAAATTGCTCTTCGGCCTCCTTATGGCCTCGAGGAAGCTGCGTCATTACTTCCAGGCACACGAGATCACGATCGTCACCCGCCTCCTGTTGCAACGGATATTGCACAACCCAGATGCAACCGGGAGGATTGTGGAGTGGGCTGTGGAGCTGTCAAGCTTTGGTTTGAAGTTTGAAAGTACTTCGACAATCCAGAGCAGAGTCTTGGTAGAGTTCATTGCCGAGTGGACCTCGACGCCAGACGAAGAGATCTTGGAGACCACCCTCTCCAGCAAGGAGGCAAGTCGCAACTGGATTATGTACTTTGACGGAGCTTTCTCGTTGCATGGCGCCAGTGCTGGTCTGCTGCTCGTCGCACCCACCGGAGAGCACCTCAAGTATGTAATCCAGATGCACTTTCCCAGGGAGATGTCCACAAACAACACTGCTGAATACTAGGGGTTGCTTGCCGGTCTCAGGATCGTAGCAGACCTCGGGATCAAGAAGCTCATCATCAGGGGTGATTCGCAACTTGTTGTCAGGCAAGTCAACAAAGATTATCAGAGCCCATTGATGGAGGCCTATGTGGATGAGGTGAGGAAGCTGGAGGGGCGCTTTAACAGTATACAGGCGGAGCATGTTCCCCGAGTGGAGAACGACATTGCCGACTACCCGTCGAAGTGTGCTGCCTTCAAACTACCCGTGGAACCAGGTACTTTTGTGCTTCGCCTAGCACAACCATCCGTTGAACCAACAACAGAGCAGAACAAGTGAAGGAAATCAGGCCCCGGCAAGTACTTTCCCACCGAGCTCCCAGGAGCCGCCGGCAAGGATGTTACCGTGGGCACTAAGCCAGCCATGGGGCAACCGACTCTGGCGGGGCGTCAAGTCCTGGCTGTAGAGACAACTGCTCCCATGGCCGAGGAAGTGCCTTTAGTCCTTGTCGTCGAGCCTCACACTCTGACATGGGCACAACATACCGTCAGATTCCTCCAAACAGGGTAACTCCCTAAGGAGCAGGAAGAGGCAGAGAAAGTAGCCCGTTGGTCTGCCATGTATTAGTTAGTCGACGACGTCCTGTACGGAAAAAGACCGAACGGTGTGAAATTTAAGTGCATTCCCTGGGAGGAAGGACTAGAGTTGTTAGCAGAGATACACGGAGGCATATGTGGCTCCCACATAGGGTCAAGGGCCCTTGCCGGCAAGGCATTCCGGCGAGGTTTCTTCTGGCCCACCACCCTCTAGGATGCAACGGCACTAGTAACCAAGTGTGAAGCGTGCCAGTTACATTCGAAGAAGCTTCATCAACCAGCTCAAGCACTCCAAAACAATCCCTCTCTCCTGGACATTCTTGGTCTGGGGGCTCGACATACTAGGCCCCTTTCCCCGTGCTTACGGGGGCTTTGAGTACTTGTGCGTTGCAATCGACAAGTTCACAAAGTGGCCGGAGGTGGAGACAGTGAGAAAGGTGACAGCACAATCGGCCGTCAAATTATTCAAGGGGCTAGTTTGCCATTTCGGTGTGCCAAATAGGATCATCACCGACAACGGCACCCAATTCATGAGCCATGCCTTCATGCAGTACATCTAGGACCTCGACAGCAAGGTCTGTTTTGCTTCTGTTGCACATCCACGAAGCAACGGCCAGGCTGAAAGGGAGAATGCTGAAGTGTTGTGAGGCCTCTGGAGAAGGAATTTTGACAGGCTACGCAGGTGCGGACGACGCTGGATTGATATATTGTTGGCGGTTCTTTGGTCAATCAGAAGAACGCCAAATCGAGCCACTGGTCAGACACCCTTCTCCCTCGTTTACGGGGCAGAAGCAGTTCTCCCCACGGAACTCACGTACGAGGCACCTCGAGTGCCGCTTATGATGAGCTTGAGCAAGAGCAGTTGCGGCAAGATGACGCGACACTCCTTGAGGAAGATCGTCTTCTAGCGGCTGTACGAGCAGCGCGCTACCAGCGAGCCTTGCGCCGCTAAAATAGCCGCAAGGTTCATGCCGGAATCTTTGAGGAAGGCGACCTTGTTCTTCGGCATGTTCAGTCGGCCAAGAGTTCCCACAAGTTGATGCCTAAGTGGGAAGGCCCTTATCGGGTAATACGAGTCACCATGCCTGGCATGGTCCGCCTGGAGACCGAAGATGGCGTTCCAGTGAGCAACTCCTAGAACATCGAACATCTTCACAAGTTCTACCCATAAGGCGCGGTTGCCAGGCCCCCTGGCAAACTACCTTTTGTACAAGCCTTGCTAACAAGGCATGTAACCCTTTGTACAAAGCCAGGCGCAGACCCTGAGCATAAATAAACGAAGCGCTGGCACCCTAAGGTATAGCATGCATGCTACGTTGAGTCTCTCCCTCAGTTAGGGTTGCTAGTGCTTAGCGGCAGCAAACCCCTAGCATAGAGGTCGAGTGTGCGCCATTCTGTTCCTTTCCGTCTTCTTTGGTTCGCAGGGTACATGGACATTTCTACTGAGCTATTGGGAGGAGAAAGAACGGGTCGTCGCTCCAGCCCCGGCAAACCAAGGTTGCCAGGGGCTGCGGACACGGGGATCCAACCGCGGCAGGCCAAGGTTCCCGGGGGCTGCAACGTCAGATAAGTTCTCCCCCCACTCTGTACGCCCGTGTGAACCTTGAACGTATAAGGCTTCGATTGATCTTGTACCATCTTACCCCCTTTGTTCTATCTCCAAAAATTCTACTTTGGGCCGGAACTTGGTTGTAGTGCGGTGGAAGAAGGGCGAGCGAAAGGCCTAATCCTACTCAGCCCCTACCTTCACCAAGAGCGTGAGCGTAGTTGGGCCTAGAGCAGGGAACGGCAAGGCCTGTTGCTAGGAGACCATGTTTATCATAAGATAACGATGACGCGTTCCTTGGTGTGGCCCTCGCCCACGCGCAAACAAAACCTGGCAACCACCCTTCGTTTCATTCATACGTTGCAAGCAAGTACAATTCATACGGCATGGGCACACGAGCAAGGGGATTACAAATTTTGAAATCTAACAAGTGCTCGCAGGCTTACAAACTAGAAAAGATAAGTGCCCCGTGATCCCTGTTCTTGCCCCTTTCCTCCCAGGTGCGGCAGGTAAAGGCAAAAAGGAAGGGACGGGGAACGCGCCGATGGAGAGCTTGACGAGAAAGGCCCTCGGCAGAGCGCACGACAAAGGGAGGGACGACGCGGTTAGTCGGAGATGAGGTCGACGTGCCCCTGCCCGACGCTCTCATCGTCGCTGTTGCTATCCTCCTCATCACTCCCGCTTGAAGAGGAGTCTTCATCGTCGGAGGAGCTCTCCATGCAGCACTTCAGGCGAGTTCCCGAGTCTCCAAAGACCTTGACGAAGAGCAGGTCGTTCTCTATTAATTTGAAGTAGAGAACGAGCCCCGCCGTCAGGCTATGGATCCGAGCGAAGGTCTTCCATCCGCGGCGGAGATACATGACCTGAGGGGTGGGGAAGTCGATGTCGACCTGCGTGCCACCGTTCCCGCAGCCCCTCATGTGCAACCTCAGAGTCTGGGGAAGATCGAGCTCCATCTCCCGAGCGAATGGCGCAGGAAGGCGGAGACGACGATGCAGTGCCCAACGCAGCCTGATGAAGAACTCACAAGGCTGGTCCCCGACGGGGCCCTCCATCGGAGGAAGCATCGCCGACGGAGGCAAAGCCGGTGCGCCGCCCCGTCCCCCTCTTCCCTGAGCACCATGCCGGCCTCGGCCTCATCCCCTCCCCCTTCCTCTCATGGTCGGCTCCACCGCCACGGGCTCTTGGGAAGGAGGGACGCGCTGTTGAGCAGAGACCCTCGGCACCACCACCGAAAGACCAGCGCCCCCTCTCGCCATGACAGATGAAAGAGCGGAGCCAGGGTGGAAGGAGAGGGATCATGAAAGATTGTGGGAGGCCATCCCCCTCCCCCTTCATATAAAGGGGCGGGGTCGAGATTTGGCCGCCCCACTCAACCAATCCAACCATTGGAGCGCAGGGAATCGAGGCCGACCCACTGTCCCAATCAACAGCGGCCCGTTTCCCCGCCTCGCCATTAAAGGCCCGCACCCACCGCCTACCACCTTCAGAGCACAGAGGACATGTGGCAGGCGAGTAGAAACCGAAGGGACCGATGAGGCGGCTGTTCTCCACCCCATGGTCGTGGGGCGCGTGCACCTTGAAGACCATGACCCGAGCCCATTCAGTAAATGAGTTGTGCCTCTGCGTTTTCCTCTTTTTACGGGGAAGGCACGAGCCGCCTCTTTACCATGATGTGACGCATGCGTGCGGAAACCGCCCCACGCACGAGCCCCACGTCACGCATGACCCTCCACGTCACGTGTTCAACACGGGTCGTGGGGAAGCGTAGCAGACGGAAATTACTGCGGTAAAAATCCGCCCCACCTGCCCGCGCACCATTCTGGGCATAGCCCAACAATGCATCACGCTTACGTGTGGCCCAGGCCCGGGGGCTCCGGTCGGTGTACAAAAGTAGGGGTCTCCTTTTGCGCCCCTTAACTTGTGCACGGGCAGTCAGAGCCGCGCCAACGGCCACACTACGCAGGGCAGGGGAGGGATGCTAGAGCAACGCCAAGACCAGAGAAGGGCAAGGTGGACTCCCCCGATAAGACTCTTGCCGGGGTGGCTTCCACAGCCTCGGCAAGATCCTTGCCGAGGCAACTTGCCTAACACCAGCAGAGCGCGCCACCCTTGAGCCTAAGGGGTTCCTATGCCATATTGGAACCAAGGCTCAGGAGGCGCCTCCATGGTTGCATGCTGATCTTTGTAGAGATCATAGACACACAAGATCAGATGGAAACCAGGAGGCGAAGACCCTTGGCGAGATCCTTGCCGAGGAGGTCCACGAGACCCCCGGCAAGACCCTTGCCGGGGACGACCGCGGTGCCGCAGCGAGGCCCTTGCCGGGCCCTCGGCAAGACCCTTGCCGAGGACGCCCGTGAGGCCGCAGCCATGCCACGTTCGCCAAGACTCCGCCGCCGCTCCCATACAGCTGCCAGCTCGACCAGCAGAGCAGGCATCTACGTGGCAGCACGTGGCCTCTACACCAACTTAGCAAGCATCTGCGTGGTGGCATGGAGATCTTCGTGAAGGCTCCACCATCGCGCCAGCCCAGCGGCCAGCCAACATGGCGCCACAACGCCTCGTCAGCTTGGACGCGCGTTGGAGACAGGTGAGGCGACGACAGCTGGGATGAGCTTGTTTGCCGTCCCCAATAAAGAGAGAGGGGCACATCGGAAGTGCATTAAATGCATTTGTCCGACTGTGCCAGGGGATAGACTCAGCCCCTGTACACCTTTCCGCCTCCTGCGTGCCACTGTGGCGACCCCTTTTGTCAGTAAAAGGAGCCCCGAGGCATACTGGAGAGAGATTCAGATCTTTTGGCCTAGAGGGCCACGGCAGCTAGTTCAAGAACACAAGAACACCTAAATACACATACCAGCATGACTATGGTTTACGCGTCTCTGCAGCCCTAACCTGGGTAAATGATTTGTGTGCTGACCGCCAGACCCGCTCTTCGCACAACCCCGTGCCCGCTAACCGTAGAAGAGATCCCAGTGACCCCATATGTGTCATTTTCCACCGACAACTTTTTTCTTTCGGATTTTGATATTTTAAATTTCATTGTTTTGTGCGGCTAACATTTTATTGGATTTAAATTAAGGTATGTTTAGTTTTTATATTAATTTGAATTTGGCTAGAAACTTCGGGCTGTATGCTATTTGGGACAGATTTGGAGGCTGGCTTGTGGGTCTACTAGGTTGACGTGCACGAAAGGCTTTGCGAACTTCATACACAAACGATTCTTGCAGTAGTGACCATTGGATGTTAATCCAACGGCCGTGCTGCTTGTTCAATATCTGATCTTCTTGCTCCATCCGCCCAAACCAGCGCCGGTGGTATTGCCTGCTCCCGCCTCCTGTGGCCGGCTGTGCTGCCGCACATGCCGCATCGCCCCACCCTACTCCATTGCTGGCCAGGCCATTCCTCTACTCACCCACATGTCCTTTAATTTTTCAGCGACGCAGCCGGACCAGTAAACCCTCGTACTCCCCACCGCGTGGGCAACCACTTCCGAGTCTTCCCCGACTCTGTGTCATTCCCTTCCTAGGCCTCACCGTCGTCCACCGCCCTAGTGCTCTCGGCGCGGCGTGGTCAACGTGGTCAACGAATGACATCCATCAGACGTGGACTGTACGTGGAGAGGCTAACAGCTGGGTCCATGGCCGCACATAAGGAAATTACTCCTTATTACGCGCAAAATAATGATTCCTCCACTTGACATCTGGGACCCACCGTAAGGGCCTCTGTATTTCATGAAAAAAACACCCCCCCGCTGATAGGTCGGACCCACCAGCTATATCTTCGCATGCAAGGATGTGCCTCCTTATTACGCACCAAAAATAAATACTCCCCCTGCTAGCTGGGACCCACCATAGTAGGAGGCTGACTTGTGGGCCTACTAAGATGACAGGGATGGAGGGCTTTGTCAACTTAGTCAATATGAACGATTCTAGCTCAAGTGACCGTACGATGTCCATCCAACGGCTGTAGTGCTTCTTCAACCTCTGGTCTTCTTGCTCCAGCCGCCCAAACAAGCGTCGGCCGTGCCGCCTGCTCCTGCCTCCCGTGTCCGGCTATGCTGCCACCGCTGGCCATGCCATCCCTGTATACTCACCCACACCTCCTTTTATTTTCTGGCGACGGCAACCTCACACCACAGCCGAAGCAGTAAACCCACGTACTCCTCTCCGTGCGGGCATCCACTAGTGCGTCTTCCCCAGCTCCGCGTCGTCCCCTTCCTAGGCCTCGCCGTCATCCACCGCCCTGGTGCTCTTGGCGCGGCGTGGTGAATGCGGTCAATGAACGACTTCCATCATAAGAGTACTGTATGTTGAGAGGCTGACAGCTGGGTCCACGGCCACAGCAAGGAAGTGCCTCCTTATTACACGGAAAATAATGATTCCTCCACCTGACAACACGGACCCACCGGACGGGCCACCGTATTTCATAAAAAAAACGTTTCCCCCGAGACTGCTGGGACCCACCAGCTACATCTTCGCACGCAAGGAAGTGCATGATAGTAGGGACCCACCCGGTCGAAGCGTACGTAGCGTTGTCATTCTGGTTGCGAACGTGTATGTACAGACGATCGGTCTATCTGCAGGCTGCAGCGATGAACCGTGGCCGTGTAAGGAAGGGCACGTGTCGTAGTAGAGGCAGACACGTATCATGTACACGTACGTACATCGTCCAGGGTGCAAGAAAGTAAATGCGGCCACGTAGGTACATACGGGCGGGGTTTCGAACGCCTAATCGCGCATACTTACGGCCAGCGCTTGTGTACATGGCTGGGTCGGAACAGAGAAACTGTGTCGTCGTCGTGTTCATGGGGAGGCAACAGAATGCGTTGTGTTCATCGGGAGGCAACGAACGTGTGTTGTTCATTGGGAGCCAACTGGCTTGGACGGAATAGCCGATGGAAATGAGGCATGGCGTACCACAGAACGAAGGAAACGTCCTTGTGTTCGACCGGCCATGGTTGAAACGGGATCCTGTTCATTGGGAGGGGTCTGGCATACCACAAAACAGAGGAAACAAACCTCCTATGGTCGAAACAGGGTCCTGTTGATTGGGAGGGGTGTGGCGTACCGCAAATCGGAGGAAACAGACTTGTGTTGGAGCGCTACGGTCGAAACGGGGGTCCTATTCATCAGGAGGGGTGTGGCATACCGCAAAACGGGACTCCACGGGATACAGTTCATCTCCACCGTCGACCTCCTCCAGCCTCCACGGGCTACTGTTCATCTACCGTTGACCTCCTCCAACCTCCACCTGTGACTATTCATCCACCGGCTCCTGTTCATCCAGCCTCCAACGCGCGCTCCTCCACCGGCTACTATTCAACCAGCCTTCTCTATAGGGTCCTGTTCAACCACCCCTCCACGGGCTACTGTTCATCCAGCCCTCCACCGACTACTATTCAATGAGCCCTCCACCGGCTACTGTTCAACCAGCCCTCCACGGGGTCTTGTTCATCCAGCCCTCCACGGGGTCCTGTTCATCCACCGGCTCGATCAATGGGGATACTGTTCATCCAACGGCAACGGCCTCTACTACCACGGGTTCCCGTTCATCCAACCCCCATTGGCAATTGTTCATCCAAACCCTCCAACAACGCTCACTGTTCATCTAGAGGCAGCATCGATTGACTTCAGTTAGCAGTAGTAGCGAAGGAATCACTCGGGTTCAGTTAAGCAAGGGATCGATCGACCGCTCTGGTTCATTAACGCGTAGCCTGTAGTGCAATCACTCTGGTTCAGTCAGAGCCCAAAGTCTCGCTTGGGTTCTGTTAGAGTGCAACGCCTCGCACACATGCGCGTACATACCAGAGAAACGTGCATCGCTCGGCCCCCGACCACCCACCGTAATCGGGAACTCCCTCGATATTTTCCTCGCCCTCGCTTCTACCACTGCTTTCTCCGTCATGGACGGCCCAAAGAATGTCATGCAGCTGCGTCTCCGGCTCGCCCAGGACAAAAAGCCCATTTTCTGTCATGATGTTTTGTCATAGAAGTAGGAGCCCACCACATCTATGATGATACCGGGTTTTGTCCCAATTATCGTCATAGGAGTGTCATAAGCATGACAGAAAAAATTTCGTTCGGCCCAAAATGTCACGGATGTGTCTTTTTTTTGTAGTGCTTGCTGATGGTATCTATCCACAGTGGTCCACTCTTGTGAAGACTGTACCCAATCCACAAGGAGAGAAGAGATAGAGGTTTTCCCAAATGAAGGAGAGTGCTAGGAAGGATATGGAGCGTGCTTTCGGTGTGCTTCAGTCTCGATGGGGTATCATTCGAAACCCTGCATTGTCATGGAGCACGCAGAAGCTTTGTGAGGTGATGACTGCTTGTGTGATCATGGACAACAAGATCATGGAGGATGAGCGTGATGAAAGATCTACGGCCAAGGGTTTGATTTCCAGGGTGAAAATGTTGAGCCTGAGCAGCCACCTCCTGCAACCTTCGAACAGTTTGACCATTTTCATCGTGAATTCAAGGATTGGCGTACTCATGTCCAGCTCTAGGATGACTTGGTTGAGCACATGTGGACTCACATTGGCAACCAGTAGATCTATTAGTTTAATTTCTTTTCATGTAAACAAATTTTGATTGAGTTGTAAGACTATTTGATATTGTTTTCTTTCGATTGGGTTGTAAGACTATTTTGGACGTATAACAATTTTCTATGTTTGATTTGAACCATTTGATATGCTTCATTTTAGTATGCTAGTTGAACGGACGAGATGTGACCGAAAATGCAGCCGTGCGTTGGGCGCACGGCCGCCGCATCCAGAAATCCGGGCGGATATGACCCTATTGCCAACCCCAAATAGACGAAAAGCGGATGAAACTAACGTTCGTTTGGGGTCACGTGTTCGAGTTGGCCTGATGGGGGATGTTTGGGTTGGCAGCGGCAGTACTACTCCTCGAGGTAGCAGTGGGATAGGAATAAATGTTGCTTTTATATCAAGAATAAATGTTGCTTTCCGGAGCGGAGTGGACACTTGTTTTCTTGTTTGACAAATTTGACTGTGGGAAGACCTAGTGGTGTGGACACGTCTTTTGTGTGGTGTCAGCATATCGGCGCTTGAGCGTGATCTGTCTTGTAGCGGGGAGGAAGAGTTAGTACTACTCAAGCTATCGCGGAATTTGTGTGGTTGAACGAGTGGTGCTACTCTCCCCTGCTACAATAACCCGAATGGCTATGTTTGGGCGATTTGTCGGTGTCTAGCATCATGCCATCTAATCTTTCTCCTATTTCTACTGGATTTCATCTCCATCCTTCATTTCATCTTCCTTTAATTTCCACTTCCACCTTGTCTCCAACGTTCTTCCATCTATTCTCTTCTTTTCCTTCCCTTAGCTCATTTTTTGTTTTTTCTTCCTAATCTTCATGGGTGACATTACCGGTGAAGCTTGTACATATTTTCTATATCCTATAAAGCTATGGTATGCCATTGGCGTACCCTCTAAAAAAGAGGTTACAGGTGAAGTCATAGAGATGGGTGATAGTTGTTCCGGCGGCGCTGCTGTCCCCTGGGGGTTCCTCAATTACAAGTTGATGGAGTTCGGCCGGCTAGGTATGGGTTCGCTGGATTTACAAGATCTGAAGGCTCGGGTTTTGCGATTAGTTCGGGCTTCACGGGATCCAGAGAGGTGCTTGGGGAGGATGCGGACCAATGTTGCGCCTTTCCTCGATTCTGGCGATCTAGGGGATGGAGACAAGGACTATTCTATGAAGTGGGAGTGCCCGCCTGTCTCATTTCCTCCTTTTGTTGTTGATGGCCAGGGTTTGGAAACGATGCATGTACTAATCGAAACACTTACGATTGATGATGAGATTACCAATGAGAAGAAGATTTTACAGGAGGAGTTCAATAGGCATACCTAGATTAATACGGTCAAGGTTGATGAGGAATCAGGGGACACTATTACAGTTTTACTGAGTGATGTGATGTGGAAGGTCGTCAGGAAATTGTTGTCTCCGGTGATCATCAAGCATAGGAAAAAAAATATGCCTTGGCCATGTGCTTGTGGGTACCAACATCTTCTTCAAGACTCTGGTGCCTGCTGACGATCATTATTGTTGGGGAACGTAGCATGCAATTTCAAAAAAATTCCTACAATCACGCAAGATCTATCTAGGAGATGAATAGCAACGAGAGGGGGAGAGTGTGTCCACGTACCCTTGTAGACCGAAAGCGGAACCGTTAGGTTAACACGGTTGATGTAGTCGAACGTCTTTACGATCCAACCGATCTTAGTACCGAACGTATGACACCTGCGAGTTCAGCACACGTTCAGCTCGATGACGTCCCTCGAACTCTTGATCCAGTAGAGGGTCGAGGGAGAGTTCTGTCAGCACGATGGCATGGTGACAATGATGGTGATGTGATCCGTGCAGGGCTTCGCCTAAGCACTATGACACTATGACTGGAGGAGTAAACTGTGGAGGGGGGCACTGAGGGAGTCCTGGACTAAGGGGTACTCGAGTGTCTGACCTATTGGATGTTGGCCGGACTGTTGGGTCGTGAAGATACGAAGATCGAAGACTCTACCCGTGTCTGGATGGGACTCTCCTTGGCGTGAAGGGCAAGCTTGGCGACCGACTATGAAGATTCCTTTCTCTGTATCCGACCTTGTGTAAACCTAGATCCCTCCTGTGTCTATATAAACCGGAGGGCTAGGTGTGTAGATACCCCCAGATAATCATAGCCAGGTTAGACGTTTAGGGTTTAGCCATTATGATCTCGTGGTAGATCAACTCCTGTAATACTCATATTCATCAAGATCAATCAAGCATGAAATAGGGTATTACCTCCATAGAGATGGCCCGAACCTGGATAAACATTGTGTCCCCCGTCTCTTGTTACTATCGATCCTAGACGCACAATTCGGGATCCCCTACCCGAGATCCACCGGTTTTGACACCGACATTGGTACTTTCATTGAGAGTTCCACTGTGCCATCAAAGGATAGGATCGATGGCTCGCCTTGTTCTCAAGGATAGCGTCACCTCCGGAGGAGCACTGGCCCCAGGCCAAACCCTCCGGTTTGGCGGCTTCAGTATGACCACCCGTTCGGCCATTAAGACAACGACGACTTCTCGGGTCATCAAAAATCCCTTTCAGGTTGACTCTAAGCACTCCAAGCAGATGGATCTGATGGAGCTGTTGTCTTTAAACGAGCTCCTAGATCGCATCGCTGCCCTAGGGGTCGCCATGGCTATGATCGGATTGGGCTTAAACCTGACCAGAGAGAAATTAAAACTCCGCTGATCACCCATGGAGTAGCGGTACTAGAGGAGCAAGACGACGACTCTTCTTCTATTAAGGACGAACTACATTCGGATCTCCGAACTTGAAGAGCCGGACACCTATCTGCAGAAAGACAGGTCATGTCCTTCAAACTCCGGATCCTGATTTGGGTCAGGGTTCGGACTTCAATCCACCCACCCACCCAGACATAAGCGCTCTCAGGGGCATACGGCAGCATTATAAGGAAACAACCCACCACTTCTGGGCCGGATTCCTCCTTGTCAAAGATAAGACTGAAGATTGCCACGACGAAGACGCAATCACAGCGTTCAACATCAATTGCACGGATGAAGGAATCCTCAACACCATCAACCGTCGTCACATAACACGCTTCGCAAACTTGGCAACCATAGTATACATGTACTGCGCAATGGAAAGCGCCTTGAAAACTCAGGCAGCTGGCTAGGAACCGCCGGGTTCCCCCCAACCCCTTGTTCAGGTCAAAAGGACACACCCTAGTGGCACGCCTGGCCAAATAACAAAGAAATATAAGCCAATTAGGGAACGTGGAACCGTTCTGGAGGGATGGCTCGATGGACCATGCAAGCTACACACAACGCCGGATACTATATCAACTCACAGCCTTAGAGCATGTTGGATACTCCGGCAGGTGGCCAAGAGCAGTGAGGATATCCTCACTAAAAATAACCCAGAGCAATATACTCCAGAAGACGACGACCCCGGAGTATTGACGGTCTTCGAGACCTTTGCTTCAAACAATAAGCGTAAAAGGGCACTCCGTGACCTTGTCGAAGTCTGCCAAATCGCAGCAACAAACCCTTGGAACGACAGGGCCGTAACTTTCAATGCCGAGGATGAACCAAAATTCAGGACAATTCGGGCACCAGCCGCCTTGGTCCTCAGTCCGACCGTGGACGGCTTCCGACTCACCAAGGTTCTCATGGACGGCGGCAATGGACTAAATCTCATCTATGAGGATACACTCAGTAAAATGGAAATAGACAGGAGCTACATCAAGCAAAGTAGCACGACCTTCCGGGGAATTATTCCCGATCAGGAGGCGCAATGCGTGGGAAAAATCACACTCGACGTGGTGTTCGGCACATCGGAGAACTATCGTACCGAAGAACTAACCTTCCAAGTGACCCATTTCAACATCGGATATCACGCCCTATTGGGGCGGGACGCATTTACACGCTTCCAGGCTATACCCCACTATGGGTATATGAAGCTCAAGATGCCAGGGGCCAATGGCATAATCAGTCTCGCTAGTGATCCGGACATAGCACTCCGCGCCAAAAACAAAACCGCATCGCTAGCCCTCGAGGCATTATCTGAAGCCCTCGCGACCGAAGAATTAACCGCATTACGCTCCACGGTGGATAAGGATGACATAATCTTGGACAAACGACCCAAATCCACCTCCTTTAAACTAGCAGAATAAATAGTCACATTCCAAGTCCATCCAACGGACCCCAAGAAGACAGGATCTATTGGGGCGCAACTGGACCCAACAGTCGACACCGTGCTATGAGAATTTCTACATGAAAACTAGGATATATTTGCCTGGCACCCTTATGATATGCCAGGAATCCCATGCAGATTGGCCGAACATAGCCTCAACATATTGAAGGAATTTAAACCGGTCAAACAAACACTGCAGTGTTTTTCCGAACCCAAATGTCAAGCGATGGGGGAGGAGCTAGCCAAGCTAATCGAGGTTGGATTCATTAGAGAAATAAAACACCTGGACTGGCTAGCAAACTTGGTGATGGTGCCAAAGAAGGATAAATCCTGACGCCTGTGCGTCGATTTCAAAGACCTCAATAAGGCCTGCCCTAAGGATCCCTTCCCCCTCCCCCGCATCGACCAAATTATCGATGCCACAGCAGGACACGATTCGTTATGCTTCCTCGACGCATATTCCGGATACCATCAAATCAAGGAGTCCGATCAAGCCGCAACGACATTCATTACCCCATACGTGCCATTCTGCTTCAACACCATGCCCTTCGGGCTGAAAAATGTAGGGGCCACCTACCAACGCATGATTCAAACATGCCTGGAGAAACAGATCAGCAAGACAGTTGAAGCATACATGGACGGCGTCGTCATTAAAACTAGGCACGTCAACTCACTAATAGACGATTTACGTCTTACATTCGACAACCTCCGCGCATATGACATAAAGCTCAATCCGTAAAAGTGTGTTTTCGGCGTTCCTGCTGGAAAGTTGCTAGGCTTCATCGTTTCCAATAGAGGAATTGAAGCAAACCCGGCCAAAATCCAAGCCTTGTCGCAATTAGCCACACCAACGGACCTTAAACAGGTCCAAAAACTTGCTGGGTGTGTGGCAGCGTTAAGCCGCTTTATCTCCCGATTGGGAAAAAAATCATTGCCATTGTATTGCCTCCTCCAGCACACCAATCAATTCGAGTGGACGGATGCGGCAACAACCGGACTGGAAGAAATAAAAACCCTTCTGGCAAGCAACCCAATCCAAGCCGCACCAAACATCAGCGAACCCATGTTATTATACATATCGGAAACACACCAGGTGGTGAGCACCGTGCTCGTCATGGAACGAGAGCAGGACGGACACAAATTCCCAATTCGGAAGCCGGTATGTTATGTATCCACCATGCTCGCACCATGCAAATCCTGGTACCCTCATTATCAAAACATAGCATACGCGATCTTCATGGCATCACGGAAGCTACGACACTACTTCCAAGAATTTTCTATCACAGTGGCTTTCGAAGTACCACTCAATGATATAATAAACAACTGCGATGCTACGGGCCGGATAGCCAAATGGGCCATAGAGCTCCTTCCATTCGACATAACATACAAACCGCGCCGAGCCATCAAATCCCAAGTACTGGCGGACTTCGTCACCGAATGGGCAGAGCACATATTCCAACTGGGTTATGTATTTTGATGGTTCCAAAATGCTGGCAGGACTAGGAGCAGGCATCATTTTAACGTCCCCCACTAGAGACGTAGTTCAGTACGTACTCCAAATATTATACACAGACTCCAACAACTCAGCCGAATACGAGGCCTTATTACATGGTCTCCGGATGGCTGTCTCTATGAGCATACAACGCCTGGAAGTATGCGGGGATTCCAACCTCACAATATCTCAAATAAATGGAGATTTTGATGGCAAAGATCCGAAGATGGCGGCTTACCACAATTCCATCCTAAAAATGTCGGCTTGATTCGAGGGGCTTGAGTTTCATCATGTGGCTCGAGAAAGCAATCAAGTGGCAGACGTCCTCACTCTCATGGGCGCCAAGCACGACCCCGTCCCACCAAATATCGTTCTAGAAAGGATCTTTAAGCCGTCTGTGGTATGGCAAGGGGACAGCGATAACACTAGTCTGAATCCGAACACAACCCCAGCCTCCGAACACAACGATATCATCTGGGGCAAAGCCAGCAAAATAACACCGTCGGCCCACCTAATCATGGCAGTCATTGCCCCATGGACCGAACCCTTCTTGGCCTACCTTAATAGGAAAGAACTCCCAGAGGACCAGAATGAGGCTCGCAGCATTGTTCGGCGCTCGAAGGCCTACAAGGTTCATGAAGGAGAGCTCTATAAGAAAAGCGCTACCAGAGTTCTTCAAAGATGAATCTCCGAGGAAGAGGGGCAGAAGCTCCTGGCTGAAATTCACGCCGGTCTCAGCGGGCACCATGCTGCAGCTCGGGCCCTTGTTAGCAAGGCCTTTCGTACAGGTTTTTACTGGCCGACGGCCCGAGCAGATGCACAGGACCTTGTCCAACATTGCATCGGATGCCAGCTATTCTCCAACCAAAGCCACATGCCCCCACCACTCTACAAACAATCCCCATCACTTGGCCTTTCGCGGTCTGGGGGCTCGATATGGTCGGACCCCTATAAGGAGATAGCCATAAGAGAAAGTATCTGTTGGTCATGGTGGATAAATTCACTAAGTGGATAGAGGCCAAACCAGTCAAAACAGCCAAAGCGGGGCCAGTGAGAGACTTCATATCTGGTGTGGTGCACCGTTATGGTGTTCCACACAGCATCATCACCGATAACGGCTCCAATTTCGTAGCCGAGGAGGTGAAAGCTTGGTGTGCTAATCTGGGCATTAAGCTCGATTACGCCTCTGTCTATCAAGTCGAACGGGCTAATGGTCTTATTATGAGCGGCATTAAAACTAGACTAGTGCGGTCTTTGAAAGAATCAGACAAACACTGGGTTGAGGAGCTTGACTCCGTACTCTGGGGGCTGCGGACCACGCCCAACCGCACTACTGGATATACACCTTTCTTCATGGTGTATGGTGCGGAAGTTGTGTTGCCCTGCGATATTATCCATGACTCACCTCGAGTGCGCATGTATGAAGAGAGAGAGGTCGAGCTTGATCGGCAGGACAGCCTAGATACCCTGGAGGAGGAGCGTGATGTTGCAAAAGCATGTTCTGCATTTTATCAACAACAGGCTCACAGATACCATAGCAGAGAAGCACGGGTAAAACTTACAATGTCAGCAAACTCTTCCTAGGCTTGCCAGAGAATAAAAAGGACAAACTCAAGCCCAAGTGGGAGGGTCCCTTCATAATCGACGAGGTTCTCACGGGAGGAGCATACCGCCTACGCGCTGCATCAGACAATCGGCTAGAGTCGAACCCCTGGAACGTGGCTAGACTCCAAAGATTCTATGCCTAGCGCCGAACTATGTGTTTGTCTCCTTCTCCCTGTTGTCCCCTTTAATTTTTCCTCCCGTTTCGTTTTTTCTTTTGTCTAGAACTTAAACTCTTTCACACGGCTAAACCATGCACTTGTGATGTACACATCCTCGAGCATGTATGTCCACTATACCTGGGGGCTTCCCGGACAGAAGCTTATTTTCCGAGCATCATGCTCATCACATATGTGTTTCTTCTCATATGTACCTTTTCTTTTTTCTTCTCCATTATATGCATCGATATGACTTAAGTTTTGGCCAAGCTGGGTTGCCTGGCTCCTGTGCTTATGCCCTACGTTCCCGTTAGTTTGGCTAGGGCATAAAGGGAGCACCTCTGCGATTGTTACTGCCATGTCATCCGAATGTGTACCTCAGACTAGGTGAAGCCGAAAGCTAGTGTTCTTAAGAGCATACTCGGTCGGCGGACTAAAGATGCTTTATATTCCTTCCATTATGAACCCCTAGATGATTACCTATACTGTAATGTTATCAATGACAGTTCAGACATGCACTTTAATCTGTGCACACCCAGGGAAAGGAACCCCTAACGGAACTATTCTCCCTGGAAGATGTTTCTTACAATCATAATGTACTATTCTACCTATACACATTGTCTTTTCAAGCAACTATGACCCCTACGCCTGGTTTCCACGCATACCCTGGTCTATTTTACCGCTAAGGTATTCGGAAACACTCCGCACCTTCGGGTCCAGAGGTTGAAGCGAAAAGGTCCGCCATGACAATTGTTTTTATAATTCAGCTAGAATCACATATGTCAAGGAAAGTACATAGTCACTAGGACTCAAAAATTTGCTCCTCTATGTCGTCCAGCAGGCGGTCTAACTTACAATCTTGCTGGGAGTACTTGGCACCTACTTCTACTTGGTCATATACCAAATTACCGGGAATTTATTTTCCATCTGACCCTAGAGTTCCGACCCGAGCCATATGATTCGGATCAAGCTTGGTATACCATGTCTTCACCACGGCCTAGGCTTCCCGCGCACCTTCCCGACAGGCCGATATCTTCCACAGTCGAACGCGCCGCCGCGCTCCCTTGACTAGCTGTATCAGCTCCTCCATTTTTTTGGCGGGGAGGCGGATGGCCATAGGGCCTTGGCAACACTTCGCATCGCCTGCCGAGCTTGCTCGTGCACCTGTGACAGCTCTTGTAGCAGATCACTCAACGATCCGGACATTTCCTCCTTAGGACGACCGGTCAGCATACCTGCAGATATAACTCTATGAGCACCTTCTGCCTCCGAATTATTCGAAAGTAAGTTCGACCACATATTGAATATGCCGCCTCGCAGCCTTTTATTCTCCTTTACGGAGTCCGCGAATTGGGGTCGTACATCTTTCAGTTCTTTGCCCAGTTGGGTGTTCGAATCCCGGACCTTGTTTTTCTCCACAACGACCTTTGTTAACATACGCTTGCCCGCGGCTAGCAGTTTTTTGGATCATGTTCTTCGCTTCGAGTGGCTTCCAGTTGTTCTTGCAGTTGATCTAATGATCCAATTAAGAGGTAAGCAACCGTGTTAGCATTATTGGTATACCGTTATGTTTTCTCGATGGAGGGAAACATTACCAGGAGATGCCTTCTTAGATTTCTCTAGTTCGGCATTGGCAGCAGCTAGTTGGGTCTGACACTTTTCTAGCTCCTGAGATAACAGACTGTTCTTCTCCGTCAGCACCTGGTTATACGTTGATCCTTAAATTAGTTGTGTCAACTACTTTAACTCTTTGGGGCTACTCGTGTATGATTATTAAATCTACGCTTACCCGCATATCTTTCAGATGCTGGTCTGTGGCTCAGACAAGACCATCCCCAGCAACTCGGATGTATGTATCGGCCGAATTAAAGGCTTCAAATGCCTCTTTTGAAAAACTGGGATTACGAAGAACGGCCCTCCGATGACAATGATTCATAGCGCTCTCCACTTCAGAGTTTGTGATGGACATGTCGTCTGAATCCTCTGTGGAGGGACAGTTCGGTGCCACTCCCGTGTCAGCCCCCGTCCTTTGGGCAGGATCCGAAACCTGACTCGTGGATGCACGTCCGGACGGATCCCCGGACACAGTCCGGAGGATACTTTTCCTGATAGAATGCAGCGAATGGCATTACAAATTGAGGTGACAATCAGAAAGGTTATTCTTGAAAAGGAAAGCCTTACCTCTTTAATGAGGGTTCTTCCATGTTATTGTTCGCCTTCCTCTTCTAAGATGTGCCTGGCATGGGCTCCGCTCTCCTCGGAGATGCTTCTGGTGCATGTTGCGATGCTGAGCGCCTCCCCTTTGGAACACGGAATAGTGTGGTGGGTGAGGCATAGTAAGGGAGATCTTTCAAAGGAAGTGCCTTTTAAATTACTTACATGTGAAGCGGGAAGGAGGCCGGGGTAATCGGCGATGATGGGTACATCCGTGCCGTCATAGCTCATCTGATAGAATACTCCATCCTCGAGCTCCACAGATATGTTCGGATCTTGTTCATATCCGGGGTCAAGATCCCGGTTGCGATTCTCCGGCTGAGGGGTAGGGTCAAGGATCCCCTCGACAGCCTTTCGCCATTCCTGTCATGAGTGGATAGGATACTCCCCGTCAAAGATAATTCAAGGAGAGGAGTAACATAGTGGAGTCAGAGCTTACCTAGCTGGGAGGATTATACATGGAAAATCCATCTCAGTATTGGAGACGGGTGAACTCCTCCTTCTCCCCTTTATATAATTCGGCCCCATTATAGTGCCACATGGGTAGCCCTCTATATTGGAGTGGTTGGACCCCCCGCGCTATGGACACCGCCATTACCTCGACTATTGACAGTCCGGAATGGGCAAGCATCTTAATCTTGCCCAGCAGCATACTGATCTCTACGCTATCTTCTTCCTCGAGGCTCCGAGGATGCCAACTATGGCGTTTCTTCAACGGAGCACTTGAAAATTCAGGGAGGCCCATACGGATTGGGTTGGGAAGAGCAACATCATCGATATAGAACCATTCGGAAGGCCACTCTTCGGAAGCCTTCTTCAGCATGCCGGACAGGTATCCGGTGCCAGCGATGCGCCACACTTCGGCTCCCCCACCTCAAATATTGACCCTCCTTGATTACGAGGGACGAGGCAGAATAGTCTTCTCCATAAATTAGAATGGGCCTTGAAGCCCAGGAATAGCTCGCATAGAGCAACATAACCCGTGATATGTAGGATGGAGGCAGGAGTGAGACTATGCAGTTGGAGGCCGTAATACTCCAGCAGATCTCGGAGGAAGGGATGGATCAGAAATCCGACACATCTTAAGAAGAAAGGGACAAAGCATACTCGTTCCCCCCTGAACGGATTGGGGAAGTTCTCCGCTTGAACCCCGCCATTAAAGGACGTCATCCCTGCTCGTACGGGGACCAAATCTGCGGGAGGAAGAAAGCCCGTGTTTGCAGCTTCACTAGCTAATTGTGAGGAACAAAACATCTGTCCCAATCCCCCTTTTCAGAGTTGTGGGGACAAGAGGAAGGGCTGGGAGCGCTAGCCATGTTGGGGTGGTTCTGCTCCACAGGCTCCGAGGATTTTTTCCGTGGGATTTGGAAGGGATCTGAGATCCATTCTCTTTAAATAGGCACCTTTCTGGTATGGCCAGGGTGGTATATGTAAAAATACCCCAACCTCTTGTATTCACCCGACGCATGGAAGCTGAAGAAAAGAAGGCGCGGAAGCCGAGGGGTGCGACATTAAGTGGAGAGCCGAATACACTACTTTAAAGTCAAAGGAGGAGGAACCCGCCTTGCAATGCTAAATACTATCTACACGCTGAACACCTCGTCATTGAAGTCTGGTTCGGGGGCTACTGAGGGAGTCTTGGACTAAGGGGTCCTCGGGCGTCCGACCTATTGGATATGGGCCAGACTGTTGGGCCATGAAGATACAAAGACCGAAGACTCTACCTGTGTCCGGATGGGACTCTCCTTGGCGTGGAGGGCAAGCTTGGCGACCGACTATGAAGATTCCTTTCTCTGTAACCGACCTTGTGTAAACCTAGATCCCTCCTGTGTCTATATAAACCGGAGGGCTAGGTCTGTAGATACCCCCGAATAATCATAGCCAGGTTAGACCTTTAGGGTTTAGCCATTACGATCTCATGGTAGATCAACTCTTGTAATACTCATATTCATCAAGATCAATCAAGCAGGAAGTAGGGCATTACCTCTGTAGAGAGGGCCCGAACCTGGGTAAATATTGTGTCCCCCGTCTCCTATTACCATCGATCCTAGACGCACAGTTCGGGACCCCCTACCCGAGATTTGCCGGTTTTGACACGGACAGGCACTGCACACGGCTTAGAGAACTATTGGTGTGACTTTGTGGTGCCCCAGCCGCCGTATATAAAGGAGGGGACGAGGGGGTGGCCGGCCAAGAGGGGCACGCCATGGGGGGAGACTGATGCGGCTTGAAGCTACGTCGGTAATTCCCCAAAGAGGAAGCAATGATGCAGCACAACAGCGGTAGGCATTTCCCTCAAAGTTGAAACCAAGGTTATCGAACTAGTAGGAGAACCAAGCAACACAACGTAAACAACACCTGCACACATATAACAAATCCTCGCAACTCGACGTGTTAAAGGGGTTGTCAATCCATTCGGGGTATGGCGCCTCAAGATAGGCAAACAGACGTGAGATAAATTGTAGTAGATTGATAGATCGAACGCCACATAAATTAAATAAGAATAAATTTCAGCAAGGTATTTTTTGTGTTTCTAGTTTAATAGATCTGAAAAAAGCAAAGGAAAATATATCGTAAAGGCAAATAATATGAGAAAGAGACCTGGGGGCCGTAGGTTTCACTAGTGGCTTCTCTCAAGAAAAATAGCAAACAGTGGGTGAACAAATTACTGTTGGGCAATTGATAGAACTTCGAATAATCATGATGATATCCAGTCAATGATCATTACATAGGCATCACGTCCAAGATTAGTAGACTGACTCCTGCCTGCATCCACTACTATTACTCCACACATCGACTACTATCAAGCATGAATCTAGTGTATTAAGTTCATGGAGAAATGGAGTAATGCAATAAGAACGATGACATGATGTAGAAAAGATCTATCTATGTAGAGATAGACCCCATCGTTTTATCCTTAGTAGCAATGATGCACACGTGTCGGTTCCCCTTCTATCACTGGGATAAAGCACCGTAAGATCGAACCCACTACAAAGCACCTCTTCCCATTGCAAGATAAATAGATTAAGTTGGCCAAACAAAACCAAATATCAGAGAAGAAATACGAGGCTATAAGAGATCATGCATAAAGGAGATCAAAGAAACTGAAATACTTTCATGGATATAAAAAGATAGATCTGATCATGAACTCAAAGTTCATCGATCCCAACAAACATACTGCAGAAGAGTTACATCATATGGATCTCCAAGAGACCTTTTGTTGAGAATTCAGAGAGAGAGAGAGAGGAAGACATCTAGCTACTAACTACGGACCCAAAGGTCTACAAAGAACTACACACACATCATCGGAGAGACGCCAATGGAGGTGGTGAACTGTTGGGGATCGTAGCAGAAATTTAAAATTTTCTATGCATCACCAAGATCAATCTATGGAGCCATCTAGCAACGACAGAGAGAGAGAGAGGAGTGCACCTACATACCCTTGTAGATCGCAAGCGGAATCATTCAAGAGAACGGGTGAGGGAGTCCTGGATTAGGGGGTGTCCGGGTGGCTGGACTATACCTTCAGCCAGAATCCTGGACTATGAAGATACAAGATTGAAGACTTTGTCCCGTGTCCGGAAGGGACTTTCCTTGGCGTGGAAGGCAAGCTTGGCGATACGGATATGTAGATCTCCTACCATTGTAACCGACTCTGTGTAACCCTAGCCCTCTCCGGTGTCTATATAAATCGGGGAGTTTTAGTCCGTAGGACGAACAACAATCATACCATAGGCTAGCTTCTAGGGTTTAGCCTCCCTGATCTTGTGGTAGATCTACTCTTGTACTACCCATATCATCAATATTAATCAAGCAGGACATAGGGTTTTACCTCCATTAAGAGGGCCCAAACCTGGGTAAAACTTCGTGTCCCCTGCCTCCTGTTACCATCTGACCTAGATGCACAGTTCGGGATCCCCTACCCGAGATCCGCCGGTTTTGACACCGACATTGGTGCTTCCATTGAGAGTTCCTCTGTGTCGTCGCTTTTAGTCCCGATGGCTTCTCTGATCATCAACAGCGTTGCGATCCAGGGTGAGACTTTTCTCCCCGGACAGATCTTCGTATTCGGCGGCTTTGCACTGCGGGCCAATTCGCTTGCTCATCTGGAGCAGATCGAAAGCTATGCCCCTGGCCATCAGGTCAGATTTGGAAGTTTGAACTACATGGCCGACATCATCAGAGACTTGATCTTCGACGGATTCAAGCCATAGCCGAGCGCGCCGCACTGTCATGATGGGCATGATTTAGCTCTGCCGCTGAACAGTGCCCTGGAGGCCGCACCTGTGTCCGCTCCGACCCCTAGCTCGGAGCCAATCACACCAACCGAGGATGGGTAGTTAGACACCGCCTCGGGGGCTGCAATTTCTATGGCGATCAAGCCGAACACCAACCCTGTTCTCTGCGAAGCCCGTGACTCCAAGGAGCTGGACTCCTCTCTAGACTCCGAGCCCTCCGCACCCCGATCGATCGAACCCGATTGGGCGCCGATCATGGAGTTCACCGCCGCGGACATCTTTCAGCACTCGCCCTTCAGCGATATTCTGAAGTCACTAAAGTCTCTCTCTTTGTCAGGAGAGCCCTGGCCGGACTATGGTCAGCAAGGTTGGGATGCGGATGATGAAGAAATTCAAAGCCCACCCACCACCCACTTCGTAGCCACTGTCGATGATTTAACCGACATGCTCGACTTCGACTCCGAAGACATCGACGGTATGGACGCCGATGCAGGAGACGATCAAGAACCAGCGCCTATAGGGCACTGGAAAGCCACCTCTTCGTATGATATATACATGGTGGACACCCCAAAAGAAGGCAATGGTGATGGAACATCGGAGGATGACCCCTCCAAGAAGCAGTCTAAGCGCCGGCGTCAGCGGCGCCGCTCTAAATCCCGCCAAAACAAAAATGGTGATTCCGGCACTAGGGATAATAACACCCTGGATAGTGCCGAAGACAACCACCTCCAGCAAGATTTAGCACAGGAGGATAGAGAAGCCAGCCCTCATGAGAGAACGGCAGACAAAGAGGTCGAGGACGATAATTACATGCCTCCCTCCGAAGACGAGGCAAGCCTCGACGACGACGAATTTGTCGTGCCGGAGGATCCCATCGAACAAGAGCGTTTCAAATGCAGGCTTATGGCCACGGCGAGCAGCCTCAAGAAAAAACAGCAACTGCTTAGAGCTGATCAAGATTTGCTAGCCGACAGATGGATTGAAGTCCTTGCAGCCGAAGAGTATGAACTCGAACGCCCCTCCAAGAGCCACCCAAAGCGCAGGTTGCTACCCCAATTAGAGTTAGCACTTAAACCTACATCACCAGAGCATGATGCGGCCGACCGGCCACCCCGTGGCCGCGACAGAGAGGCCTCTCGGCCCTCCACTCAAGTCGCACCCCGGTGCCGCTCCAAAAATACCAAGGCATGGGAAAATGCGCCAGACCTGCGAGACATATTGGAGGACAAGGCAAGGCAAACAAGATCGATCTACGGATTAGGTGGGCGCCCCACGGCACGAGACGGTACTCGTCACGCCGGATATAGTAAATCCGGCCGGGCCGAACACAGTAGACAAAGCTCGTTTGAGCTGCGTCGTGATATAGCCCATTATAGAGGCGCCGCACACCCACTATGCTTCACAGATGAAGTAATGGATCATCAAATCCCCGACGGTTTCAAACCCGTGAACATTGAATCATATGATGGCACAACAGATCCCGCGGTATGGATCGAGGACTATCTCCTTCATATCCACATGGACCGCGGTGATGACTTACACGCCATCAAATACCTCCCACTCAAGCTTAAAGGACTAGCTCGGCATTGGCTTAACAGCTTGCCAGCAGAATCAACTGGTTGTTGGGAGGACCTGGAAGCCGCATTCCTCGACAATTTCCAGGGAACTTATGTGCGACCACCAGACGCCGATGACCTAAGCCACATAATTCAGCAGCCAGAGGAATCGGCCAGACAATTCTGGACACGGTTCCTAACCAAGAAAAATCAAATCGTCGACTGTCCGGACGCAAAGGCCCTAGCACCCTTCAAGCATAACATCCGCGACGAGTGGCTTGCACGGCACCTAGGACAGGAAAAGCCGAAATCTATGGCAGCCCTCACGACACTTATGACCTGCTTTTGCACGGGAGAAGACAGCTAGCTAGCTCGCAGCAATAACATGACCAAGAGCCCTGGTAATTCGGATACCAAGGACAACAGTGGCAGGTCGTGTCGCAACAAGCAAAAGCGCCGCATTAACGGCGACAATGCAGAGGATACGGCAGTTAATGCTGGATTCAGAGGCTCTAAACCGGTCAGCGGAAAAAGCCATTCAAAAGAAATACTCCGGGCCCGTCCAGTTTGGACCGAATACTCGACCGCTCATGCCAGATACATGGCACCCCCGAAAAACCTGCCAATCACACCAATAGGGCTTGTTGGGTGTTCAAGCAGGCAGGCAAGTTAAATGACGAAAGCAGAGACAAGGGGCTGCATAGCGATGACGAGGAGGAGCCCCGCCGCCGAACAACAGTGGACAGAAAGGTTTTCCCCCACAAGTGCGGACGGTGAACATGATATACGCAACCCACGTCCCCAAGAGGGAGCGGAAGTGTGTGCTAAGGGACGTATACGCGATGGAGCCAGTCGCCCCAAAGTTCAACCCATGGTCTTCCTGCCCGATCACTTTTGATCGAAGGGACCACCCCACTAGTATCCATCATGGGGGATTCGCTGCATTGGTTCTAGACCCAATTATTGACGGATTTCACCTCACTAGAGTCCTTATGGACGGTGGCAGTCGCCTGAACCTGCTTTATCAGGATACAGTGCGGAAAATGGGCATCGATCCCTCGAGGATTAAACCCACCAGAACGACCTTTAAAGGCGTCATACCAGGTGTAGAAGCCAACTGTACAGGCTCAGTTACACTTGAAGTGGTCTTCGGATCTCCGGATAATTTCCGAAGCGAGGAGTTAATCTTCGACATAGTCCTGTTCCGCAGTGGCTATCACGCACTGCTCGGGCGAACCGCATTTGCCAAGTTCAATGCGGTGCCGCACTACGCATACCTCAAGCTCAAGATGCCAGGCCCTCGAGGCATCATCATAGTCAATGGAAACACCGAACGCTCTCTCCGAACGGAGGAGCATATGGCAGCTATCGCAGCAGAAGTACAAAGGAGCCTCTCAAGGCAATTATCCAGTCCGGCCATTAAATGTTCGGACACCGTCAAGCGCGCCCGGAGTAACCTACAACCAGACCGCCTGGCACGTTCCGAGCAAGCGTAGCAATGCGGCCCCAACCCCAGCCCCCGCGAACTTGCGAAACTAGTGCCGCGCGTACATAACTACGCTCTGGAAATACCAAGGGCACAGGGAGAGGGGCACCATCACGGCAAGCCCGAAACGCGGCTTAAACCGCACTAGGGGCTGCCGATTTCTTAAATTTTCTCTTATTTTCAGGACTCCATTCTTTGGAAGGATTGTCCGACAGTACAATTGCCGCACAAACGATACAACCAGGGAAGCAGAAAGCTACGCCGCACTACGAAACTCTAAGGTGGTCTCTATAACGAGCGGTATACCTGTTTCGCATAACATTCCGCAGCTCGCCCCTGGACAGGACATATTTGATAGTCCCATCTTTTTCTTATCGCACTATTTGTATCATTCTACTATGATCGCAGCTTTTTTAAATAAACAATGCATAGCTTACGTCTATTACCGCATTACCTCTTTTTTACGAATATATGTTCATTAATGACATGTTGCACCCGTACACTTTGGAACGGCCAATACTCCAGGGGCTTAAGTACCCCACAACATGGTGTGAGAAGTCCGAACACTTTCACAAGTGCGGCACCCCGAACTTATAGCATTATATGCATCAGCTCCGAATCATGTCTTGGGTCAATAGTTGGGTTTTCCCAGCTCCTATGTTTTGGTACCTTACGTTCCATTATATTGGCTAAGGTAGCACTAGGAGAACTACTGCGATTGTGCCCCAGTTGAGCTGGGCTAAGCACCTCAGTAGAGAAAGCTAAAACTGACCGTCATGATGAGGCGACAGCTGGTCGCTGTTCGAGAGGTTTTCGAGTCCCTAAAGACTTATGCGGCTTAGAGCGAGGAGTCGGCTTTGTCCGGCCTAGGCATGGATAGCGCCCCAAACTCGGTCTTCCAAACACTAGGGGCTTCGCCGAAATTTAAAATTATAGAATTCTATGGCTAAGTGAGAGTGTTCAAGCATTATAGTCCGATTACCTTGTTCGTTGTGTTGAGCGCCTCCCTCGAAGGACCCCAAGAATGGGAAAAAAGAGAACTCATGTTTACCCCGAACACCCTAGCACTCGTGCCATGGGGGCAGAAGCCGACGACTCGCCATCTCTCAAATTTGATAAACGGCCGCACAGAAGGTAATATTTTAAATTCAAAAAGCATTGCTTAGCGCACATGAACAAGTTTTCAGCGCACAGGACAAAACGAGCGAGTTCACTGAAAAATTACATTCATAGAACATTCATCCGCCACAAGGCAGGCACCCTTCAGAACGCCCTCATAATAAATCTCGGGCTTGCGATGCTCCTTGCCCGGCGGTGGCCCATCCTTCACAAGCTTCTTAGCATCCAGCTTGCCCCAGTGCACCTTCGCACGGGCAAGCACCCTACGGGCACCCTCGATGCATACGGAGCACTTGATGACTTCGAGCCTTGGACAGGCCTCCACCAGCCGCCTCACCAGCCTGAAGTAGCTCCCGGGGATGGCCTCTCCAGGCCATAGCCGGACTATGAGGCCCTTCATGGCCTGTTTGGCCACCTTATGGAGCTCGACCAGCTGTTTCAGCTGGTCTCTTAAGGGCACTGGGTGTTCGGCCTCAGCATACTGAGACCAGAACACCTTCTCCGTCAAGCTTCCCTCCTTGGCTCGGTAGAAGGCGGCGGCATCTGACACTCTACAGGGCAAGTCTACGAATGCTCCTGGAGAGCTCCGGGTTTGGGTAAGTGACAAGTAATTCACTTTTACGTGCTTGCTTTGCATAAAGAATGCCTTACCCGCCGCTATCTTTTTTATTGCCGCAACCTCCTGGAGGGCCTTTTGGGCTTCGGCCTTGGCAGACTTGGCATCTTCAATGGCCGCCGCGAGATTAGACTCTCGCATCTTCGAGTCAAGCTCCAAACTCTCGTGTTTTTTCATGAGAGCCTGGAGCTCTTGCCGCACCTCACCAACCTGCGTCTCATGCTTCTCCCGCTCGGTGCGCTCCGTGGCTGCCCTCTTTTCGGCCTCGGACAGCGCTTGCTTAAGGGTCGCCACCTCAGTTGTGGCCCCTACAATGGCTGCGTTAATCCTGTCACCTTTTGCAATTGCAGCTTTCACATATTTCAATAAGGTATTTCTTACCTTCCTTCTCCTCGAGCTGCTGCTTGGCTAGGCCGAGCTCTTGCTCGGACCTCTCGAGGTTCTGCTTCAGCGTATCCACCTCCGCGGTCAGTGCAGCGGAGGCCAGCAGCGAAGCATGCATACGCATATTGACTTGATTATGTTAGACTCCTGCGATTATTAGATCCTCTATTCGGCTTTTCTTTCCGAACGTTGAACAAAGCATCAGGGGCTACTGTCTATGTGGTAATATTTTTACATATTCTTTACTTACCTCAAAGCCTGTTAGAAGGCTGGCACAGGCTTCAGTCAGTCCG
Organism: Triticum dicoccoides; assembly: GCF_002162155.2. Lineage (NCBI taxonomy): Eukaryota > Viridiplantae > Streptophyta > Magnoliopsida > Poales > Poaceae > Triticum > Triticum dicoccoides. Next base: position 398,913,918 of record NC_041384.1, on the reverse strand, counting down.
CTCTTGGTGGACTGAACCTTCTGGATCACCGCACTCATAATAGTGCGGTGCTCCTCGTCGATGGAGGCGCCATTAAGCGTCTCCAGCAAATTGTCCGGTGCCTCCGGTTGGACGGAGGTCACCGGCTCGGTAGGCTTGCTCCTCTTGGAAGGAGGCTGCTTACCGGAGTCCGAAACCATTGAATGTTCCAGCGCGGTGTCCGGCTCAAGGCCAGACTTGGAGCCCTTGGGGGTTCTATCTCCTTTACGCCTAGAGTCCGGGAGGTTGCCTCGCGGCGCCTCCAGGACCACCTCCTCCTGGCTTGGAACCTGTTGGGACGCCACCTCGGCACCGTCCGTAGGGTGGGGGGAGGAAGCCGTCGGAAGCGAATTCACATCCGACGAGTCCTGGGAGCCGCTCGACGACTCGTCGAGCCCGGCCTTGGGCGGACTGCACAATCATATTCAACGTAAGGAAAAGTTGTGCAATGGGGGAATACTATGAATCACTCTGGTATCCGGATACTTACGATTTCGCCAGGGGCTTGGCCCTGTGCGGCCACTCCTCTTCGCTGTCGTCAACATTGGTGGAGTAGTCCGGAGGAGGGGTATTCCCCCTCTTGGACCCTTCGGCCTCCCCGGTTGGGGCGGCCTTCCTTTCCTTCCCTCCCCCTACTGGGGGGAGAGGTCTCTTCTTCCTCCTCCTTCTCTTCAGGGGAGGAGCGCGCCTTGGAGTCGTTGGATGGTGAATCCGACACCTCCTGGCGCCGGGCACTCTTTCGAGTCCCCGTGGCCTTCATATTGGCCTTCTTCTCCGACACCATGTAAGGTGCCGGAACCAGCAGCTTCCCCAAGCGAGCGTCTGCTGGGCCTTCGGGCAAAGGAGCCGGACAGTTGATCTGTCTGGACGTCTCCTGCCAATCCTGTCAAAGGTAAGGGAACTTAGATCCCGCATGGAGTCAAACTATGAAAAACTAATACCCTGTAAAAGGTGAAAACAGCTTACCGCACGAGCGTGACGCTGCATGCTGAATCCGCGATCCTCGGTAGCGGATGCGGGGGCCTCGGCACCCTTGAAAAGCACTTTCCAGGCATCTTCATATGTCGTGTCGAAGAGCCTTCTCAGAGTTCGGTCCCGCGCCGGGTCGAACTCCCATAGGTTGAAAGCCCGTTGTTGACACGGGAGGATCCGACGGATGAGCATAACCTGGACTACGTTGACAAGTTTGAGATTCCTGTCCACCAGGGTTTGGACGCATGTTTGGAGTCCGGTCAGCTCTCCTTTTTTACCCCACGATAGGCTCGTCTCTTTCCAGGAGGCGAGCCACGTAGGGGATCCAGATCGGAACTCGGGGGCTGCGACCCATTCAGGGTCGCGCGGCTCGATGATGTAAAACCACCCCGACTGCCACCCCTTTAGGGAATCCACAAAAGAGCCCTCGAACCATAGGACGTTGGCATCTTGCCCACCATGGCGCCTCCGCACTCCGCTTGGGTGCCACGCACCACCTTCGGCTTGACATTGAAAGTTTTGAGCCATAGGCCGAAATGGGGGCGGATGCGGAAGAAAGCCTCGCACACGACGATAAACGCCGAGATGTTGAGGACAAAATTCGGGGCCAGATCATGGAAATCCAGGGCATAGTAGAACATGAGCCCCCGGACAAATGGGTGGAGAGGGAAGCCCAGTCCGCGGAGGAAATGGGGGAGGAACACCACCCTCTCATGGGGCCTAGGGGTGGGGATGAGCTGCCCCTCTTCGGGAAGCCGGTGCGCAATGTCGTTAGACAAGTATCCGGACTTCCTCAGTCTTTTGATGTGTCCCTCCGTGACGGAGGAGACCATCCACTTGCCTCCCGCTGCGGACATGGCTGGAGAAGGTTGAGGTGGGGTGTGTGGACTTGGGCGCTGGACCTCGAGTGCGCGGAAATGGATAGGCAAAGGAGGAAGAAGGCGTGGATGAAAAGGTGGATCCTTATCCCCTTATATGGGCAGACGCGACTATGCGCCCCCACCAGCCTGGTAAAACTCGCTTATCTCCCAAGCGCCGCAGTCAATGGCGTGGTTGGGTTACCCACACCCGTATTGATGAGAATCCCGGAATAAGGGGACACGATCTCTGCTTTAACAAGACGTGCCAAGGAAACCGCCTCGCTAAACATGCTGAGGTGGGACAGTAAAACGATTCGAATAAAGACTTGGCCGTGGTGTGATGTCACGCTACGGAATACGTCAGCAAATTAGATTTGTGTAAATGTTATTCTCTCTATGGCAATATGTGGAAACTTATTTTGCAGAGCCGGACACTACCTTTGTGTTCACAATCTTCTATGAAGTACTTGGAGGAGGAACCCGCCTTGCAATGCCGAAGACAATCTGCATGCTGGACTCGTCGTCATTGAAGCCTGGTTCAGGGGCTACTAAGGGAGTCCTGGATTTGGGGGTGTGCGGGTGGCCGGACTATACCTTCGGCCGGACTCCTGGACTATGAAGATACAAGATTGAAGACTTCGTCCCGTGTCCGGAAGGGACTTTCCTTGGCGTGGAAGGCAAGCTTGGCGATACGTATATGAAGATCTCCTACCATTGTAACCGACTCTGTGTAACCCTAGCCCTCTCCAGTGTCTATATAAACTGGGGAGTTTTAGTCCGTAGGACGAACAACAATCATACCATAGGCTAGCTTCTAGGGTTTAGCCTCTCTGATCTCGTGGTAGATCTACTCTTGTACTACCCATATCATCAATATTAATCAAGCAGGACGTAGGGTGTTACCTCCATCAAGAGGGCCCGAACCTGGGTAAAACTTCGTGTCCCCTGCCTCCTGTTACCATCCGACCTAGACGCACAGTCCGGGACCCCCTACCCGAGATCCGCCAGTTTTGACACCGACAATGGGGTTGATGGACTCGTACTCGTCATGATCCAAATCACCGATGATCCTAGCACCGAACGGATGGCACCTCCGCGTTCAACACACGTATGGAGTGGAGACGTCTCCTCCTTATTGATACAGCAAGGGGGGAGGAGAAGTTGATGGAGATCCAGCAGCACGACGACGTGGTGGTGGAAGCAGCGGGATTCCAGCAGGGCTTCGCCAACCGCTACTGGAGGAGGAAGAGGTGTCACAGGAGGGATACCCATGTTGGCTCCCACATGCTCCACGATAATCTCATCGAATGAACCATGCTGTCGAGGATTCAATCAATCCCGTATACAATTCCCTTTGTTTATCGGTACGATACTTGCCCGAGATTCAATCATCGGTATACCGATACCTTGTTCAATCTCATTACGTCAAGTCTCTTTACTCGTTCCCGTAACACATCATCCCGTGAACAACTCTTTGATCACATTGAGCTCATTATGATGATGTCCTACCGAGTGGGCCCAGAGATACCTCTCCGTCATACAGAGTGACAAATCCCAGTCTCGATTCGTGCCAACCCAACAGATAATTTTGGGGATACCCTTAGTGTACCTTTATAGCCATCCAGTTACGTTGTGACTTTTGGCACACCCAAAGTACCCTTGCGGTATCCGAGAGTTGCACAATCTCATGGTCAAGGAAAGGATACTCGGCATTAGAAAAGCTTTAGCAGACGAACTACATGATCTTGTGCTATGCTTAGGATTGGGTCTTGTCCATCACATCATTATCCTAATGATGTGATCCCGTTATCAATGACATCCTATGTCCATGGTTAGGAAACCGTAACCATCTATTGATCAACGAGCTATTCAACTGGAGGCTCACTAGGGAGATGTTGTGGTCTATGTATTCACACATGTATTACGATTTCCGGATAACACAATTATAGCATGAACAATAGACAATTATCATGAACAAGGAAATATAATAATAACCATTTTATTATTGCCTCTAGGGCATATTTCCAACAGTCTCCCACTTGCACTAGAGTCAATAACCTAGTTACATTGTGATGAATCGAACACCCATAGAGTTCTGGTGTTGATCATGCTTTGCACGTGGAAGAGGTTGGTCAATGGATCTGCGACATTCAGGTCCGTATGCACTTTACAAATCTCTATGTCTCCATCTTGAACATTTTCATGAATGGATTTGAAGCGACGCTTGATATGACTGGTCTTCTTGTGAAACCTGGGCTCCTTGGCAAGGGCAATAGCTCCAGTGTTGTCACAGAAGAGAGTCATCGGGCCCGACGCATTGGGAATAACTCCTAGGTCGGTAATGAACTCCTTCATCCAAATTGCTTCATGTGCTGCCTCCAAGGCTGCCATGTACTCCTCTTCACTTGTAGATCCTGCCACGACGCTTTGCTTGCAACTACACCAGCTGACTGCCCCACCATTCAAAATATACACGTATCCAGTTTGTGACTTGGAGTCATCCAGATCTGTGTCGAAGCTAGCATCAATGTAACCCTTTACGACGAGCTCTTCGTCACCTCCATAAACGAGAAACATATCCTTAGTCCTTTTCAGGTACTTCAGGATATTCTTGACCGCTGTCTAGTGTTCCATGCCGGCATTACTTTGGTACCATCCCACCAAACTTACGGCAAGGTTTACATCAGGTCTGGTACACAGCATGGCATACATAATAGACCCTATGGCCGAGGCACAGGGGATGACACTCATCTTTTATCTATCTTCTGCCGTGGTCGGACATTGAGCTGTGCTCAATCTCACACCTTGAAATACAGGCAAGAACCCCTTCTTGGACTGATCCATATTGAACTTCTTCAATATCTTGTCACGGTACGTGCTTTGTGAAAGACCAATGAGGCATCTCGATCTATCTCTATAGATCTTGATGCCTAATATGTAAGCAGCTTCTCCAAGGTCCTTCATTGAAAAACACTTATTCAAGTAGGCCTTTATGCTTTCCAAGAGTTCTATATCGTTTCCCATCAATAGTATGTCATCCACATATAATATGAGAAATGCTACAGAGCTCCCACTCACTTTCTTGTAAACACAGGCTTCTCCATAAATCTGCGTAAACCCAAACGCTTTGATCATCTCATCAAAACGAATGTTCCAACTCCGAGATGCTTGCACCAGCCCATAGATCGAGCGTTGGAGCTTGCGTACCTTGTCAGCGTTCTTAGGATCGACCAAACCTTCCAGCTGCATCATGTACAATTCTTCCTTAAGGAAACCATTAAGGAATGCCGTTTTGACGTCCATTTGCCATATCTCATAATCATAGAATGTGGCAATTGCTAACATGATTCAGACAGACTTCAGCTTCGCTACGGGTGAGAAGGTCTCATTGTAGTCAACCCCTTGAACTTGTCGATAACCCTTAGCGACAAGCCGAGCCTTATAGATGTTTACATTACCATCCGCGTTTGTCTTCTTCTTAAAGATCCATTTATGTTCTATGGCTCGCCGATCATCGGGCAAGTCAGTCAAAGTCCATACTTCGTTTTCATACATGGATCCTATCTCGGATTTCATGGCTTCAAGCCATTTGTCGGAATCCAGGCCCGCCATCGCTTCTTCATAGTTTGAAGGTTCACCATTGTCTAACAACATGATTTCCAGGACAGGGTTGCCGTACCACTCTAGTGTGGAACGTGTCCTTGTGGACCTACGAAGTTTAGTAGCAACTTGATCTAAAGTTTCATGATCATCATCATTAACTTCCTCTCTAGTTGGTGCAGGCACCACAGAAACATTTTCTTGAGCTGCGCTACTCTCCGGTTCAAGAGGCAATACTTCATCAAGTAATGCTTTCCTCCCACTTACTTCTTTCGAGAGAAACTCTTTCTCTAGAAAGGATCCATTCTTGGCAACAAAGATCTTGCCTTCGGATCTGAGGTAGAAGGTATACCCAATAGTTTCCTTAGGGTATCCTATGAAGATGCATTTTTCCGATTTGGGTTCGAGCTTTTCAGGTTGAAGTTTCTTGACATAAGCATCGCATCCCCAAACTTTCAGAAACGACAGCTTAGGTTTCTTCCCAAACCACAATTCATACGATGTCGTCTCAATGGATTTCAACGGGGCCCTATTTAAAGTGAATGCGGCAGTCTCTATAGAATAACCCCAAAATGATAGCGGTAGATCGGTAAGAGACATCATAGATCGCACCATATCCAATAGAGTGCGATTACGATGTTCGGACACACCATTACGCTGAGGTGTTCCAGGCGGCATGAGTTGTGAAACAATTCCACATTTCCTTAAGATCGCGAGCGGAAGCGTTCAAGAGAATGGGGTTGATGGAGTCGTACTCGTCGTGATCCAAATCACCGATGATCCTAGCGCCGAACGGACGGCGCCTCCGTGTTCAACACACATACGGAGCGGATACGTCTCCTCCTTATTGATACAGCAAGGGGGGAGGAGAAGTTGATGGAGATCCAGCAGCGCGACGGCGTGGTGGTGAAAGCAGCGGGATTCCAGCAGGCCTTCGCCAAGCGCTACTGGAGGAGGAAGAGGTGTCATAGGAGGGAGAGGGAGGCGCCAGGGCTTCGGGGTCGGCTGCCCTCCCTCCCCTCCACTATATATAGGGGCTAGGGGGGTGCATGCCTCCTTGGAGATACCATCTAGAGGGGGGCGGCCCCTCGGGGGGCAACGACCCCCTTAGGGTTTCCAACCAGGGGGGCACATGCCCCTCGGGGGGCAACGGCCCCCTAGGGTTTCCAACCCTAGGCGCCTTGGGCCCTTGGGTGGGGCGCACCAGCCCACCAGGGGCTGGTTCCCATGCCACTTCAGCTCATGGGGCCCTCCGGGATATGTGGCCCCACCTCTTGGACCCCCGGGGCCCTTCCGCTAGTCCCGGTACAATACCGGTGACCCCGGAAACTCTCCCGGTGGCCGAAACTTTACTTCCTATACATAAATCTTTACCACCGGACCATTCCAGAACTCCTCGTGACGTCCGGGATCTCATCAGGGATTCCAACTTTCGGTTAACCGCATAGTAATATCTCTACAACTCTAGCGTCACGGAACCTTAAGTACGTAGACCCTACGGGTTCGGGAGACACGTAGACATGACCGAGACAACTCTCCGGTCAATAACCAGCAGCGGGATCTGGATACCCATGTTGGCTCCCACATGCTCCACGATAATCTCATCGAATGAACCATGATGTCGAGGATTCAATCAATCCCGTATACAATTCCCTTTGTTTATCGGTACGATACTTGCCCGAGATTCGATCGTCGGTATACCGATACCTTGTTCAATCTCGTTACGGCAAGTCTCTTTACTCGTTCCCGTAACACATCATCCTGTGAACAACTCCTTGATCACATTGAGCTCATTATGATGATGTCCTACCGAGTGGGCCCAGAGATACCTCTCCGTCATACGGAGTGACAAATCCCAGTCTCGATTCGTGCCAACCCAACAGATAATTTCGGGGATACCCTTAGTGTACCTTTATAGCCACCCAGTTACGTTGTGACGTTTGGCACACCCAAAGTACCCTTACGGTATCTGGGAGTTGCACAATCTCATGGTCCAAGGAAAGGATACTCGACATTAGAAAAGCTTTAGCAGATGAACTACATGATCTTGTGCTATGCTTAGGATTGGGTCTTGTCCATCACATCATTATCCTAATGATGTGATCCTGTTATCAATGACATCCTTTGTCCATGCTTAGGAAATCCTAACCATCTATTGATCAACAAGCTATTCAACTAGAGGCTCACCAGGGACATGTTGCGGTCTATGTATTCACACATGTATTATGATTTTCGGATAACACAATTATAGCATGAACAATAGACAATTATCATGAACAACGAAATATAATAATAACCATTTTATTATTGCCTCTAGGGCATATTTCCAACATGAACCCCATCCGAGATGGTGTCTAGATTGGATTTGGTGGTTCTGGACTCTACGACGGCTGAATGAATATTTCGTCGACTCCCCCAAGGTGTTGGGAATATTGGGGTATTTATAGACCAAAGAGGCAGTCCGGGGGGCACCTGAGGTGGGCAGAACCCACTAGGGTGCGCCTGGGCCTCCTGGCGTGCCCTGGTGGGTTGTGCTCTCCTCGGAGCACCCCTAGTCGCAGCAAGGGCCCATTAGGTGTCTTCTGGTCCAAAAAAATTCTTCGTGAAGTTTTGTTGCATTTGGACTCCATTTGGTATTGATTTCCTGCGATGTAAAAAACATGCAAAAAACAACAACTAGCACTTGGCACTATGTCAATTGGTTAGTACCAAAAATGATATAAAATGACTATAAAATGATTATAAAACATCCAAGATTGATAATATAATAGCATGGAACAATCAAAAATTATAGATACGTTGGAGACGTATCAGCATCCCCAAGCTTAACTCCTACTCGTCCTCGAGTAGGTAAGTGATAAAAACAGAATTTTTGATGTGGAATGCTGCCTATCATGTCATATCATAATTCTTTTCTTTATAGCATGGACATTTGGACTTTTATATTGTTCAAAGCAATAGTCCAGTTTTGATATGATAATTTAAATACTCAAGCATATCAACAAGCAACCATGTCTTCCAAAATATCAACGCTAAAATAAGTTATCCCTAGCCCATTATGCTCAATCATTGATCCATTCATGAAACACACTCGCATATTAGCTACACCCAATACTCAAGTATGATCATAATGCCTCCTAGTTGGTGCTTTAATAAGAGAAGATGGAGACTAAAATTCAAAATAAAAAATTGCATAAAGTAAAACAAAGACCCTTCGTAGAGGGAAGTAGGGATTTGTAGAGGTGCCAGAGCTCAAAGTGAAAAACTTAGAGATAAAAACATTTTGGGAGGTGTATCCTTCCCACAAATGAAAACGACTTAGAGTTTCCAACACTTTCCATGCTGGATATATCATAGGCGGTTCCCAAACAGAAAATAAAGTTTATTCCTTTTTAAAACCATACTTTCACTTTCCATGGCTAGCCGTATCCACGGTTCCCCTCCATACCAACACTTTCCAAGGAATTTATTATTTGACAATATAAGGTAAATTCATTTTTCATTTCGGGACTAGGCATCGCTGATACATTTGCCTTACTCTCGTGCAATGACAAGTGAATAAACACTCATCATGAGAATAACACATCTAGCATGGAAAATATTAGCCACCCCTCACCGCTCCGCGAGCGAAACGAACACAAAGAAGAGAAGTTTATTTTGAAAATTAGAGATGGCACACGAGAATTTTCTTAGAACGGAAAAATAATATCGCATATAGGTAGATATAGTGGACTGATGTGGCAAAACTGGTTTAAAGGTTTTTGTATGCACAAGTAGAGATCATACTTAGTGCAAAATGAAGGCTAGCAAAAGATTGAGAAGCGACCAACCAAGAAACGAATAATCTTATAAGCGAGCATTAAGTATAATTAACACCTAATAATGCACCACAAGTAGGATATAATTTCATTGCATAATTATTGACTTTCGTGCTTGCATAGGGAATCACAAACCTTAACACCAATATTCTTACTAAAGCATAATTACTCATCAACATAAATCACATATCACATCATCATATCTCAAAACTATTACTAAGAATCAAGTTTATTTTTTCCAATGATCTTCATGAAAGTTTTTATTATATCCTTCTTGGATATCTATCACTTTGGAACTAATTTTCATGTGTTGATTTTGACAAGCTCAAACAGATATAAGTGAAGAACATGAGCATAATTTTTCTTTCTCTAAAATTAATTTAAGTGAAGCAAGAGAGAATTTCTTTAAATTTTTTACTAACTCTCTAATAAATCTAAGTGAAACAAGAGAACATTTATTCAAAAAATACTAAATCACAGCATGCTCAAAAAGATATAAGTGAAGCGCTAGAGCAAGTCCATAGCTCATAAAAATTGAAGTGAAGCATAGAGAGCGATTCTAACAAGTCATGACATAATTTTGGCTCTCTCAAATAGGTGTGTCCAAAAAGGAATCAAGGCTTACAACACAAAATAAAACAAGCAAAGACTTGTATCATACAAGATGCTCCAAGCAAAACACATAGTATGTGACGTATAAAAAAATAGCTTCGAGTAAAATACCGATGGTCATTAGAAGAAAGAGGGGATGCCACTCAAGGGCATCCCCAAGCTTAGTTGTTTGCTCATTTTTGGATAATATCTTGGGATGCCAAGGCATCCCCAAGCTTAGGCTCTTCTTACTCCTTATTCCTTCATCCATCGTAAGATAACCCAAAACTTGAAAACTTCAATCACAGAAAACTCAACAAAACCTTTGTGAGATCCGTTAGTAAAAGAAAGCAAATCACTACTATAAGTACTGTACCAAACCAATTCATATTTTGTTTTTGCATTATATCTACTGTATTACAACTTTTCTATGGCAAAAACTCATCAAAGAAAATCATAGAGCCATCAAAATGAGCACACAACACAAAGAAAACAGAATATGTGAAAACAGAACAGTCTGTAGCAATCTGACTATTTCAAAAACTTCTGGAACTCCAATAATTCTGAAAAATAGGACGACCTGAGCAATTTGTATGTTAATCTACTGCAAAAAGAAATGGCATTTTATCACGCTCTGGTAAAAAATAAGAATTGTTTTCGTGAGCGCAAAAGTTTCTGTTTTTCAGCACGATCAAACAACTATCAACCAAGAAGATCCTATAGGTTCTACTTGGCACACAAACTAATTAAAACACAAAAAACACAAGCATAACAATATCGTAATTGTGCTAACACTCAAGAACAGAAAGCAAAAAGCAAAAATAAATTTTATTCATTGGGTTGCCTCCCAACAAACACTATAGTTTTACGCCCTTAGCTAGGCATAAAGCAAGGATCTAAGTTTTGTCATCTTTGGTTCGAGATCCATAAGATGCCCTCATGATTGATTCATATGGTGGCTTAATTCTTGTTCTAGGGAAGTGTTCCATACCCTTCCTCAAAGGAAATTGGAACTTAATATTGCCTTCTTTCATATCAATCACGACACCGATAATGCGTAAAAATGGTCTACCAAGAATAATTGGACAAGACGGATTGCAATCAATATCAAGAATAATAAAATCTATAGGCACATAATTCTTATTTGCAAGAATAAGAACATCATTATATCTTCCCATAAGCTTTTTAATAGTAGAATCCGCCAAGTGCAAACTTAAATAACATTCTTCAAGATCGGTAAGACCAAGCACATCACATAAAGATTTCAGAATTGTAGAAACACTAGCACCCAAGTCACACAAAGAAAACACTCATAATTTTTAATCCCAACTTTGATAGTAGGTTCCCGTTCATCATGCAATTTTCTAGGAATTGAAACTTCTAATTCCAATTTTTCTTCAAAAGCTTTCATCATATCATCAACAATATGTTTAGTAAAAGCTTTATTTTGTTCATAAGCATGGGGTGAATTTATCATGGATTGCAACAAAGAAATACAATCATTCAAAGAGCAACTACCATAATTAAAGTCTTTGTAATCCAAAAGTGTGTCCATATCACTAGTTAAAGTTTTGACCTCTTCAAACCCACTTTCATCAATTTTCTCAACAAGATTTTCACCCTCCGAAATATTGGGATGCCTTGTACCTAAAGTTGACTCTTCTCCAGGCCCTTATTCATCAATCTTAACTTTACTAAACAAGGAATCAATAGAAGAAACACCAATCATTTTAAGATCTTCATCACTTTTGCGAAAGTAATAACTACAAAATGCTTTTTCTAAAAATTCTCTTTTAGCTCTAAGCATAGCGGTTCTTTTTTTACTTTATTCCATAGAAACATAAAGATCTTTAATTGATTTATCTACATTAGGCACAAAAATTTTCATCTTGAGATTTTCCACATCATGAGAAATTATATCAACCCTTCTAGACAAATCATGAATCTTACAAAACTTTTCTTCTATGGAAGTGTTGAAAACTTTTTGCGTGTTGATAAATTCTTTAATATTATTCTCAAGATCATAGGTGTTCCTATTATTATTGTATGATTGATTTCCATAGGAATTACCATAATTATTTGAGAAATTACTAGGAAAATTCCTAGGATTAAAATTACCTCTATAAGCATTGTTGTTGAAATTATTTCGAGAGATAAAATTCACATCTATGGCATCACTATTTTTCTCAATCAAAGTAGACAAAGGCATATCATTAAAATCAATAGGACCACTTTTACTAGCAACCAATTTCATAAGAGCATCAACTTTTTACTCAAAGAAGAAATTTCTTCAACTGAATTAACTTTTTTACTAGTAGGAGCTCTTTCGGTATGCGACTGCGAATAATTTGCCATAATATTATCAAGAAATTTGGTATCTTCACCCAAAGTAATTTCCATAATAGTACCACCCGCGTCAGAATCTAAAAGATTACGAGAAACAAAATTCAACCTCGCATAAAATTTTTGTATGATCATCCAAAGATTTAAGCCATGAGTTGGGCAATTCCTTAGCATCATTTTGATCCTTTACCAAGATTGTGCAACATGCTCATGTTCAAGTTGCTTGAAATTCATGATCTGGGTTCTAAGGGAAATATTTTTTGCGGGCGGAAAATACTTAGTGATAAAGCATCTTTGCACTTATTCGAAGAATCGATACTATTGCGAGGCAAAGAACAAAACCAATTTTTTACAGAATCACGTAAAGAAAATGAAAATAATTTGATCTTCACCACATCATTGTCCACATCTTTTTTCTTTAGCATATCACATAATTCCACAAAGGTATTAATATGGGACGCGACATCCTCATTAGGAGTATCGGAAAATTGATCTTTCATAACAAGATTTAGCAAAGCAGTATTAATATCACAAGAATTTGCACTAGTGGCGGGAGGAGAAATCGGAGTGCCGATAAAAATCATTGTTGTTGGTATTTGAGAAGTCGCATAACTTGCTGTTCTCTTGAGTCATGTTGACCACACAACAAGATCACACTCAAAAACAGATCCGGCAAGAAAACGACGAATGGAAAAAGAGGAGCGAATAAAACGGCATTTTTTGTGAAGTGGGGGAGAGGAAAACGAGAGGGAAATGGGAAATAATGTAAATTGCAAGGAGATGGGATTTTTGATTAGGAACCTGACATATGTTGAAGATTCTTCCTGACAATGGCGCTAGAAATTCCTTTTGATGCGGCTTGATGCTACGTCGGTATTTTCGCAAAGAGGAAGGGATGATGCAGCATAGCAGCGGTAGGTATTTCCCTCAGATGTGAAACCAAGGTTATCGAACCAGTAGGAGAACCAAGCAACACAACGTAAACAACACCTGCACAACAGATAACAAATCCTTGCAACCCGACGTGTTAATGGGGTTGTCAATCCCTTCCGGGTATGGCGCCTCAAGATAGGCAAATGGACGTGAGATAAATTGTAGTAGATTGATAGATTGAACGCCAAATAAAATAAATAAGAATAAATTGCAGAAAGGTATTTTTGTGTTTTTCGTTTAATAGATCTGAAAATAAAAGCAAAGGCAAATAAAGCGCAGAGGCAAATAATATGAGAAAGAGACCCGGGGCCCGTAGGTTTCACTAGTGGCTTCTCTCGAGAAAAATACCAAACGGCGGGTGAACAAATTACTGTTGGGCAATTGATAGAACTTCAAGAATTCATGACGATATCCAGGCAATGATCATTACATAGGCATCACGTCCAAGATTAGTAGACCAACTCATGCCTGCATCTACTACTATTACTCCACACATCGACCGCTATGCAGCATGCATCTAGTGTATTAAGTTCATGGAGAAACAGAGTAATGAAATAAGAATGATGACATGATGTAGCATTAACGTCGTCTGAAAAGTCTGCAGCATTAACGTTGCAGCCCGAAAACGGGTCAACACATGGAATATGCTGGCAAGGTAACACATAGAGAGTAATGGAATGAAGCAACTATACTATATGCATATCTGGCTGGTGGAAAGCTCTATGGTTACAGTTTTGCGTAAAGCCAATTTTTCCCTACTTCAAAGGAATAAAATTTTAATTACTATCAAGGTGGTTGTTAAACATTGAGAATTGTTGACATCATTCTCAATCCCAATTAAGCATCATCATTAAACATAACCCAACAAAATTAATTTAGAGTAACATGTTGAGATTCACATGATAATCCAAGTACTAGATACTCAAGATCTCCATAATCGGGGACACGGCTAACCATAATTAGTTTATTACACTCTGCAGAGGTTTGCGCACTTTTCCCCACAAGACTCGATCGCCTCCGTTTGGTTTCTCGCACTACATGGTGTTTGAGAAGACGGATGACCGAGACATAGTCTTTCAGAAGCGCTAGCACCTTATGATGGGTAGACCGTACCACCTACATCCCCTACATCTGCTAGTCTACCACTGTAAAAGTTCGCACAACTTAGTCAACTATGCTAGAGCCCATAATAGCTTGTGGCTGCACACGGAAGTTTCTAGTATGAATAGTCTCATGATCCCTTTGAGACTGGGTGGCGGTCCAAAAGAAAACAGGCAAGTCCTGGAATACCCAGGTGCCTCAATCCACCCAGATGTGTGTTTAAGTTGCCACCTTAGATAAACCATAATCTCACATCTGTCATGGATTTCACTCACCCAATCCACGTCTACTAGCATAGCATGGCATAATAAGCAAACGTAGAAGTAACTCCCAAAGGTTTGATAATAAACAAGTAATAGGTACTACCTCATCTACTTCCCATCCCACAATTTAATTAGATCCTAATCATGCAATGTGTGAGGATTGATCTAATGCAATAAAACTGGGTAGTAGAAAAGGTATGATCAAAGTGTTACTTGCCTTGCTGATGATCCGGGAAACCTAGCGATTCGAAGTAACAGGCGGCGCACTCCGGATACTCTATCGTAGACAAACAAACAAGCATACAATAAGTACTCATCTAATGGACAGGTAAAACTCAAATAAGAGATCTAACCAGAAGGTTCAACTTAAGAACTCCGGTTGGCAAAAAGAATCAAATCGAACGAAGCAACGAAAGTCAAACGGCGGAAGAAAACAACTTCGTTCTAGTAATCTGGATCTAGGGCAAATTTTACAGTAGCAAAATCTTGTTTAAGTTGGTTAAACGGATAGAGGGTTTCGAGACGAAACTCTAGGCGCTTGAATCGCCTGATTCTGATAAACAAGCAAAAAGTTAAACTAAAATGAAAATCGGATCAGGAATCACGATCAGAAAAATCGCAGATTTAATCCGAGAAAAAGAAAAACGACGAACGCTCGCTAAAATAAATAAACCGGAAAAACCGATCTATTAAAAAAAACGAATCTATTAAACCGATGAAAACCGATCGGTTTTTTTAAACCGAAGGCACGAAAAATGAGGCGCGGTGGCGAACCTCGACGGCGGCGGCGGCGGCGTCTGGCGACGGCGGCGGCGTCCGGCGACGGCGGCGCGGGCAGCGGGCAGCGGCGGCGGCGCGGGCGGGCGGCTGCGGCGGCGGCGGCGGGACCGGGTGGCGGCTAGGGATGGGGGCTAGGGCGGCTAGGGTTCCCCGGGGCTGGGCCTCGGCTTAGAAAGCCTAGTCAGGCCAGAGTCCTAGTCGGACACGGCCCGTTAGGTCGGTTCGTTTTTTTATTTCTGCTCGGAAAAAAAATAAAAAGAAATACTAAACGGACTCCAAAAATCCCGAAATAAGTTTTCCCGGGCTTCTAAAATCAAGCCCGACAAAGTGAACATTTATTTGGGGCCTAAATGCAATTTTGAAAAACGCACATTTTTCCTAAATTCAAATAAAACACCGTAAAACTCCGAAATAAAATCTTGTTTGATTTTATTATTAAATCCTCAATATTTCTCTATTTTGGGAAAGTCATTTTATTCCCTCTCTCATATTTTTTTAATAGAAATAATTGATGATAAAATAAATAAAACCAAATGATCCTATTCTCAAAATTTGAGAAAACTCAAATATGAAAATAACGAAATCCCCAACTCTCTCCATGGGTCCTTGAGTTGCGTAGAATTTTCTAGGATCAACCAAAATGCAAAAATAAAATATGATATGCAATGATGATCTAATGTATAACATTCCAAATTGAAAATTTAGGATGTTACAAACCTACCCCCCTTAAGATGAATCTCGCCCTCGAGATTCGGGTTGGCTAGAAAATAGGTGAGGGTGGTCTTTGAGCAAATCTTCCTCTCGCTCCCAGGTGGCTTCATCCTCCGTGTGGTGGCTCCACTGAACTTTGCAAAACTTAATAACTTTGCTGCGAGTAACTCGGCCGGCAAACTCGAGAATCTTAACCGGCTTCTCCTTGTAGGTCAAATCGTTATCCAACTGAATAGTTTCCAATGGCACTGTGTCTCTCAACGGTATGTCAGCCATCTCCGCGTGACATTTCTTTAACTGAGAAACGTGGAACACATCATGTACTCCTGACAATCCTTCGGGCAATTCCAACTTGTAGGCCACTTCTCCCATACGCTCCAAAACTCGACATGGTCCTACAAATCGTGGTGCTAACTTCCCTTTAACTCCAAAACGCTTTGTTCCCCGAAGTGGAGATACTCGAAGATAAGCTCTGTCTCCGACTTTGTAAATTGTCTCCTTGCATTTAGAATCTGCATAACTTTTCTGTCTGGACTGGGCTACCTTGAGCCTATCACGAATCAGCTTCACCTTCTATTCAGACTCTTTAATCAAGTCAGGACCAAACAACTGGCGGTCTCCAACTTCGTCCCATGACAACGGTGTCCTGCACCTCCTTCCGTACAAAGCTTCGAGAGGGGCCATCTTCAAACTGGTTTGGTAACTGTTGTTGTAAGAGAACTCTGCATATGGCAAATGATCGTCCCAACTAGATCCGTAATCTAGCGCACAAGCTCTCAGCATATCCTCCAAAATCTGATTTACTCTCTCGGTCTGTCCATCTGTCTATGGATGAAAAGTTGTACTGAATTCTAGCCTGGTACCCAAAGTTTCTTGCAACTGCCTCCAGAACTTTGAGGTAAACTGGGTTCCTCTATCTGATACGATACTCCTCGGAACTCCATGCAGACATACTATTCTGGTCATGTATATCTTTGCCAACTTAGCACTATTGTAAGTGGTCTTTACTGGGATGAAATGAGCTACTTTCGTCAATCGATCAACTACAACCAAAATTGAGTCATAGCCTGAACGAGTCCTGGGCAATCCCGTGATAAAATCCATGCCTAACTTATCTCACTTCCATTCGGGTATCGGCAATGGTTGTAACAACCCTGCTGGCTTCTGATGCTCTGCCTTTACTCTCTGGCATACATCACAAACTGCTACGTACTCCGCAATATCCTTCTTCATTCCCGTCCACCAGAAAATATCCTTCAAATCCAAATACATCTTGGTATTTCCTGGGTGAATTGAATACGGTGAATCATGTGCCTCTTGCAAAATCAACTTCCTGATCTCCGGGTTATTGGGCACGTAAACACGGTCTTCAACCATAGGGTGTCATGCTCATCCTCACGAAATCCTTTAGCTTTTCCCTTGCTCAGTTTCTCCTTTATAGTGGCAATCTCTTTGTCAGCTTTCTGAGCTTCTCTGATTCTATCCATCAAAGTTGACTGAATCTCCAATGCTGCTACATAGCCTCTCGGAACTATTTCCAAACATAGTTCACGAAGATTTTCTGTTAACTCCCTTGGTATTCCTCCCGTCATTAATGTATTGACATGGCTCTTGCGGCTTAATGCGTCTGCTACTACATTAGCCTTTCCGGGGTGATAATGCAATTTCATATCATAATCCTTGATAAGCTCCAACCATCTCCTTTGTCTGAGATTCAACTCCTTCTGTGTGAAAATGTACTTCAAACTCTTATGATCCATGTACACCTCACAATGGTTTCCAATGAGGAAATGTCTCCATGTCTTCAATGCATGCACTACGGCTGCTAAATCCAAATCATGCATGGCATAATTCAACTCATGGGGCTTCAGTTGTCTTGAGGCATATGAAACAACTCTCCCTTCTTGCATAAGCACTGCTCCAAGTCCTCGACATGAAGCGTCACAATACACCTCATAATCTTTGGTCTGGTCTGGCAAAATCAACACTGGTGAGGTAACCAAGCGTTTCTTCAACTCCTAAAAACTAGCCTCACACTCCTCCGTCCATATGAACTTGGTATCTTTCTTCAACAACTCCATCATAGGCTTCGCAATCTTTGAGAAATTCTTAATAAACCTCCGGTAGTATCCTGCGAGTCCAAGAAAACTCTAGATCTCTCCAACTGTTGTTGGGGCTTCCCACTTGGTCACGGTTTCAACTTTAGCGGGATCTACTGCTATACCTTCTCTGGATATAACGTGTCCGAGGAATCCTACTTCCTTCAACCAAAACTCACATTTGCTGAACTTTGCATATAATTGGTGTTCTCTAAGCTTTCCAAGTACCAAACGCAAATGCTCCTTATGCTTCTCTTCATTCTTCGAATATACCAGGATATCATCAATGAACACTATGACGAACTTATCCAAAAACTCCATAAACACTTTGTTCATCATGTTCATAAAATAGGCAGGCGCGTTAGTCAGACCAAATGACATAATGGTATACTCATACAGCCCATACCTGGTGGTAAAAGCTGTCTTAGGAATATCCTATTCTCGAATCTTCAACTGGTGGTATCCTGATCACAGATCGATCTTGGAAAATACCTTAGCTCCTTGCAATCGATCAAACAGATCATTGATCATTGGTAGTGGGTACTTGTTCTTGATCGTTACTTCATTCAATCCTCGATAATCAACAACCATCCTTAACGATCCATCCTTCTTCTCCACTAGAAGTACTGGCGATCCCCAAGGCGAAGAACTTGGGCGAATATATCCCTTATCCAGTAACTCCTTAATCTGCTTCTTAATTTCCACCAAATCCTTTGCTGGCATCCTATATGGTCTCTTTGATATTGGCCCTGTGCCTGGCAATAGCTCAATCAAAAACTCAATATCTCTATCCGGTGGCATGCCTGGCAACTCCTCTGGAAATACATTAGGGAAATCCCTTACCACTGGTACTTCCTCCTGCACAACTCTTGTTAGGCAATTTACTTGAGTCCTCTTTGGCACATGCCGGGATACATACTTGATCCTTTTCCCTTCTGGGGTGGTAAGCAAAATTGACTTACTAGCACACTCAATATTCCCTTCATACTTTGATAACCAATCCATGCCTAATATCACATCCAATCCTTGGGATTCCAATACTATTAGGTCTATTACTGCATTGGGCTGAGCTTCAACCTCCTCCACGCTAACGTGGTTCACCTGCCCCCTGTTGAAAGGGTTCGGCTTCTTCCCAAAACTTCCATTGCTATTTCCATTTTGTAATTCAGGACATTCATTTGCATAATGTCCTGTCTTCGAACACTTAAAGCAAGTGACTTGGCTCAAGTCCTTCTTGGCTGGGGTTGAGGGGTTGGTGCGGTTCTGGCCGTTGCTTCCTCCATTGCCATTACCATTCTTGGTGCCATTGTGATTGTGCGAGCTACCTACTCCATGGGTATGCTGAAAATGTCCTCCCGGTCTAGGGGTAAAGCATGGCTTCTGCTGAGCTCCTGAATTGTACTTTCCTTGTCCATACTTCCTCTTGCGATTCTCAATCTGCTGCTGCTTCCCTTCAATCATAAGAGCATGATCTACCAACTCCTGATAGTTGTTGAAGGTTGCTACCATCAACTACATGCTCAACTCATCATTTAGTCCTTCTAGAAACTTCTCCTGCTTAGCTGCATCCATAGCGACGTCATCTGGGGCATAACGTGCTAGCTTACTAAATTCCTCCACATACTGGCCAACTATCCTTCCTCCTTGGCGCAAGTTGCGAAACTCATGCTTCTTCATGTCCATAGCTCCTGCTGAAACATGGGCAGTACGAAAAGCCTGCTGAAACTGGTCCCATGTGACAGTGTCAACTGGGAAAGTGGCTGTGAAATTCTCCCACCATGATGCTGCTGGTCCTTCTAGCTGATGTGCGGCAAACTTCACCTTCTCCGCATCTGTGCATCCTGCTGTGGTCAACTCCCTAGCTGTCTTGCGGAGCCAATCATCTGCTACTATCGGCTCGGTGCTACTGGAAAACACCGGCGGATTCAGCCTAAGTGGTCAACAGGTGGTGGTGGTGGTGGTGGGTTGTTGTTGTTGTTCCCCTGGTTCTGATTCTGGACTAGCAATTGCATCAATGTGTTCGGTTGCTGGATCAACTGGGTGAGCTCTGGTGGGAAGGCAAATCCGGGGTCACGTCTCGGAGGCATTTGAGGGTTTAGAAAAGATGAGATATAAGAATAGAGGGGGTCTAAAGAGAGAACACTACCCATATGCACATGAGGCAAAAGCAAACAATTCACTTCATTCAATCAAACAAAGGCATACAATCGATCTAACTATCGCAAAAGTGCTTGGACTACTATATTTACATGGTGGACTACTACTACTGATGAGGTGGTCTATTAGAAATATTCTACGGTCGTTGACTCCATGAAATCTGCTCCAGCTTCATCAATATAGTCATCATCACTACTATCTGGTTCCAAGTCGGTGCCGTCGATGATGATGTAGTCTTCCGGGCTAATCTCCTTGGGTTCTTCGTCTTCATCTACTGGCGTAGGGTCTCCCATAAATATTCCAATCTTCTTGATCAGGTCGTCATTCTTCTCCACCAATACTTCAATTTCCTCTTCATAATCTTTACGTGTAGCCTTGAGTTCTTCCTCCAGTTCCTTGATTCTTGTCTTAGCTTTCTTCAGATCTATCATGTCAGCGCACATCTGGTTCTCCTGTCGTCGAATGTGCTGGTTTAACTCTTGGATAAAAGCTGCAATTGATCTATCCTTCCGGTGCTGATCATCTCCCAGTGTTCATCTCGGCGCCCACAAATATGGTAGATAGTATCCTTGAGATCCTTGCGGTAGACTTCTCCAATGCGTCCCATGGCGATGTGAGCTGCCATGCTCTTTCCTAGACTCCAAGTTGGTGCATCAAAAGAAAACTCTATGGGATCAGTGACTGGCATGAACGTCCTTCCTGGTACTTGAACTTGAATCATCCAGCGCTCTTCTTCAGGTAAAGTGGCGTTGTAGGTTCCCGTGAAGCTTGGTACTCCTATATTCAGGTATCTAGTGACTTCCTTCAAGTGGCATCCAAAGGGTGTACCTTCATCCAGTTGCGTGAACTTATTCCTTGCATCTGCCATCCTAAAGAGTAGAAAAGATGAGAGGTCAGAAGAGAAGAGAGTGAATAGTGATCTAGGTCTTTAGCTTAGTGGTCGTGTCCTACAGTCAGCGTGTGCTCTGATACCATCTTTGTAGCGACCAGACCTCAAACAGTTTGATCTCTGTGCTCCGGTGTCATTCCTGGATCAGTAATGCTGACACCACACAGTACTCGGAGGATTTATAGCAGTGTTGCAATCACACACTTATTACATCGAATGTCTCAAAAGAGAACTTATTACAATAAATATGGCTTAAGGCCATCTAATAACGATAACATCGGAAGGCTTGGAAGATAAGTGAGTCCATCAACTCCAACGGCATCACTGAGTATAGAACCACGACCTAAAGACTCCTTAATCGTCGTCTGAAAAGTCTGCAACATTAACATTGCAGCCCGAAAACGAGTCAGCACATGGAATATGCTGGCAAGGTAACACATAGAGAGTAATGGAATGAAACAGCTATACTATATGCATATCTGGCTGGTGGAAAGCTCTATGGTTACAGTTTTGCGTAAAGCCAATTTTTCCCTACTTCAAAGGAATAAAATTTTAATTACTATCAAGGTGGTTGTTAAACATTGAGAATGGTTGACAGCATTCTCAATCCCAATTAAGCATCATCATTAAACATAACCCAACAAAATTAATTTAGAGTAACATGTTGAGATTCACATGATAATTCAAGTACTAGATACTCAAGATGTCCATAACCGGGGACACGGCTAACCATGATTAGTTTATTACACTCTGCAGAGGTTTGTGCACTTTTCCCCACAAGACTCGATCGCCTCTGTTTGGTTTCTCGCACTACATGGTGTTTGAGAAGACGGATGACCGAGACATAGTCTTTCAGAAGCGCTAGCACCTTACGATGGGTAGACCGTACCACCTACATCCCCTACATCTGCTAGTCTACCACTGTAAGAGTTCGCACGACTTAGTCAACTATGCTAGAGCCCATAATAGCTTGTGGCTGCACACAGAAGTTTCTAGTATGAATAGTCTCATGATCCCTTTGAGCCTGGGTGGCGGTCCAAAAGAAAACAGGCAAGTCCTGGAATACCCAGGTGCCTCAATCCACCCAGATGTGTATTTAAGTTGCCACCTTAGATAAACCATTAATTAACAATCTCACATCTGTCATGGATTTCACTCACCCAATCCACGTCTACTAGCATAGCATGGCATAATAAGCAAACGTAGAAGTAACTCCCAAAGGTTTGATAATAAACAGGTAATAGGTACTACCTCATCTACTTCCCATCCCACAATTTAATTAGATCCTAATCATGCAATGTGTGAGGATTGATCTAATGCAATAAAACTGGGTAGTAGAAAAGGTATGATCAAAGTGTTACTTGCCTTGCTGATGATCCGGGAAACCTAGCGATTCAAAGTAACAGGCGGCGCACTCCGGATACTCTATCGCAGACAAACAAACAAGTATACAATAAGTACTCATCTAATGCACAGGTAAAACTCAAATAAGAGATCTAACGAGAAGGTTCAACTTAAGAACTCCGGTTGGCAAAAAGAATCAAATTGAACGAAGCAACAAAAGTCAAACGGCGGAAGAAAACAACTTCATTCTAGTAATCTGGATCTAGGAAAAAATTTAGAGTAGCAAAATCTTGTTTAAGTTGGTTAAACGGATAGAGGGTTTCGAGACGAAACTCTAGGCGCTTGAATCGCCTGATTCCGATAAACGAGCGAAAAGTTAAACTAAAACGAAAATCGGATCAGGAATCACGATCAGAAAAAACGCGGATTTAATCTGAGAAAAAGAAAAATGATGAACGGTCGCTAAGATAAATAAACCGGAAAAACTGATCTATTTTACGACGAAAACCAATAGTTTTTTTAAACCGAAGGCACGAAAGACGAGGCGCGGTGGCGAACCTCGGCGGCGGCGGCGTCCGGCGACGGCGGCGCGGGCGGCAGGCAGCAGCGGCGGCGGCGCGGGCGGGCGGGCGGCTGCGGGACCGGGCGGCGGCTAGGGTTGGGGGCTGGGGCGGCTAGGGTTCCCCGGGGCTGGGCCTCGGCTTATAAAGCCTAGTCGGGCCAGAGTCCTAGTCGGACACGGCCCGTTAGGTCGGTTCATTTTTTTTATTTCCACTCGGAAGAAAAATAAAAAGAAATACTAAACGGACTCCAAAAATCCCGAAATAAATTTTCCCGGGCTTCTAAAATCAAGCCAGAAAAAGTGAACATTTATTTGGGGCCTAAATGCATTTTTGAAAAACACACATTTTTCCTAAATTCAAATAAAACACCGAAAAACTCCGAAATAAAATCTTGTTTGATTTTATTATTAAATCCTCAATATTTCTCTATTTTGGGAAAGTCATTTTATTCCCTCTCTCATATTTTTGTAATAGAAATAATTGATGATAAAATAAATAAAACCAAATGATCCTATTCTCAAAATTTGAGAAAACTCAAATATGAAAATAACGAAATCCCCAACTCTCTCCATGGGTCCTTCAGTTGCGTAGAATTTTCTAGGATCAACCAAAATGCAAAAATAAAATATGATATGCAATGATGATCTAATGTATAACATTCCAAATTGAAAATTTGGGATGTTACACCAAACAAAACCCAAATATCGGAGAATAAATATGAGGCTATAAGAGATCATGCATAAAAGAGATCAAAGAAACTCAAATACTTTATTGGATATAAAAAGATAGATCTGATCATAAACTCAAAGTTCATCGATCCCAACAAACACACCGCAAAAGAGTTACATCATATGGATCTCCAAGAGACCATTGTATTGAGAATTTAGAGAGAGAGGAAGCCATCTAGCTACTAACTACGGGCCCGAAGGTCTACAAAGAACTACTCACGCATCATCGAAGAGGCACCAATGGAGGTGGTGTACCCCATCCGAGATGGTGTCTATATTGGATTTGGTGGTTCTGGACTCTGTGGCGGCTAGATGAATATTTTGTTGACTCCGCAAGGGTTTTGGGAATATTGGGGTATTTATAGAGAAAAGAGGCGGCCCGGGGGGTACCCGAGGTGGGCAGAACGCAACAGGGCGCGCCTGGGCCTCTTGGCATGCCCTGGTGGGTTGTGCTCTCCTCGGAGCACCCCTAGGCACAACCAGGGCCCATTAGGCGTCTTCTGGTCCAAAAAAAATCTCCGTGAAGTTACGTTGCATTTGGACTTCGTTCGGTATTGATTTCCTACGATGTAAAAAACATGCAGAAAACAACAACCGGCACTTGGCACTATGTCAATTGGTTAGTACCAAAAAATGTATAAAATGACTATAAAATGATTATAAAACATCCAAGATTGATAATATAACAGTATGGAACATTAAAAAAATCATAAATACGTTGGAGACGTATCAGAGTCCTACTAGGACTCCCAGTCCGAGTAGGATTCGCCCCCCCCCTTGGTCGCTTTCCCTTTCTTCACCGGAGGGAAAAGGAGGAGAGGGGAGGGAAAGGGGGGCTGCGCCCCCTGCTCCTTGTCCTATTCAGACTCCCTAGGAGGGGGCGCGTGACCCCCCCCCCCGCGCGGGCTTCCCTCTCTCTCCCTTAGGCCCATGTAGGCCCAATACTTCCCCGGGGGGTTCTGGTAACCCCTCGGTACTCCTGTAAAATACCTGAATCAGTCGGAACCATTCCGACGTTCGAATACTACCTTCCAATATATGAATCTTTACCTCTCTACCATTTCGAGACTCGTCGCCATGTCCGTGATCTCATCCAGGACTCCGAACAAACTTCGGTCACCAAAACACATAACTCATAATACAAATCGTCATCGAACGGTAAGCGTGCGGACCCTACGGGTTCGAGAACTATGTAGACATGACCGAGACACATCTCCGGTCAATAACCAATAGCAGATCCTGGACACTCATATTGGTTCCTACATATTCGACGAAGATCTTTATCAGTCAACCCACAATAACATATGTTATTCCCTTTGTCATCAGTATGTTACTTACCCGAGATTCGATCGTTGGTATCATCATACGTAGTTCAATATCATTACCGACAAGTCTCTTTACTCATTCCGTAATGCATCATCCTGTAACTAACTCATTAGTCACATTGCTTGCAAGGCTTATAGTGATGTGCATTACCGAGAGGGCACATTGATACCTCTCCGATACTTGGAGTGACAACTCCTAATCTTGATCTATGCCAACCCAACAAACACCTTCAGAGACACCTGTAGAGCATCTTTATAATCACCCAGTTACGTTGTGACGTTTGATAGCACAAAAGGTGTTCCTCCGGTACTCAGGAGTTGCATAATTTCATAGTCAGAGGAATATGTATAAGTCATGAGGAAAGCAATAACAATAAAACTTAAGGATCATGCTAAGCTAACAGATGGGTCTTGTCCATCACATCATTCTCTAATGATGTGATCCCGTTCATCAAATGACAACACATGTCTATGGATAGGAAACTTAACCATCTTTGATTAACGAGCTAGTCAAGTAGAGGCATACTAGGGACACTCTATTTTGTCTATGCATTCACACATGCGCTAAGTTTACGGTTAATACAATTCTAGCATGAATAATAAACATTTATCATGATATAAGGAAATATAAATAACAACTTTATTATAGCCTCTAGGGCATATTTCCTTCAGTCTCCCACTTGCACTAGAGTCAATAATCTAGATTACATAGTAATGATTCTAATACCCATGGAGTCTTGGTGCTGATCATGTTTTGCTCGTGAAAGAGGCTTAGTCAACGGGTCTGCAACATTCAGATCCATATGTATTTTGCAAATCTCTATGTCTCCCTCCTTGACTTGAACGCGGATGGAATTGAAGCATCTCTTGATGTGTTTGGTTCTCTTGTGAAATTTGGATTCCTTCGCTAAGGCAATTGCTCCAGTATTGTCACAAAAGATTTTCATTGGACCCAATGCACTAGGTATTACACCTAGATCGGATATGAACTCCTTCATCCAGACTCCTTCATTTGCTGCTTCTGAAGCAGCTATGTACTCCGCTTCACACGTAGATCCCGCAATGATGCTCTTCTTGGAACTGCACCAACTTATGACTCCACCATTCAATATAAATACATATCCGGTTTGTGACTTAGAGTCATCCGGATCAGTGCCAAACCGTGCATCGACGTAACCATTTATGACAAGCTCTTTGTGACCTTCATAAACGAAAAACATATCCTTAGTCCTTTTCGGGTATTTTAGGATGTTCTTGACCGCTGTCCAGTGATCCACTCCTGGATTACTTTGGTACCTTCCTACTAAACTTATAGCAAGGCACACATCAGGTCTGGTACACAACATTGCATACATGATAGAACCTATGGCTGAGGCATAGGGAATGACTTTCATTTTCTCTCTTCTTCTGAAGTGGTCGGGCATTGAGTCTGACTCAACTTCACACCTTGTAACACAGGTAAGAACCCTTTCTTTGACTGATCCATTTTGAACTTCTTCAAAACTTTATCAAGCTATGTGCTTTGTGAAAGTCCAATTAAGCATCTTGATCTATCTCTATAGATCTTGATGCCCAATATATAAGCAGCTTCACCGAGGTCTTTCGTTGAAAAATTCTTATTCAAGTATCCTTTTATGCTATCTAGAAATTTTGTATTATTTCCAATCAATAATATGTCATCCACATATAATATTAGAAATGCTACAGAGCTCCCACTCACTTTCTTGTAAATACAGGCTTCTCCAAAAGTCTTTATAAAACCATATGCTTTGATCACACAATCAAAGCGTATATTCCAACTCCGAGATGCTTGCACCAGTCCATAAATGGATTGCTGGAGCTTGCACACTTTGTTAGCACCTTTAGGATCGACAAAACCTTCTGGTTGCATCATATACAACTCTTCTTTAAAAAATCCATTAAGGAATGCAGTTTTGACATCGAATTGCTGAATTTCATAATCATGAAATGCGACAATTGCTAACATGATTCGGACATACTTAAGCATCACTACGGGTGAGAAGGTCTCGTCATAGTCAACTCCTTTAACTTGTCGAAAACCTTTCGCAACAAGTCAAGCTTTGTAGATAGTAACATTACCGTCAGTCTCAGTCTTCTTCTTGAAGATCCATTTATTCTCTATGGCTTGCCGATCATCCGGAAAGTCAACCAAAGTCCACACTTTGTTCTCATACATGGATACCGTCTTAGATTTCTTGGCCTCAAGCCATATCGAGGAATCTCGGCTCGTCATCGCTTCCTCATAGTTCGTAGGTTCATCATGGTCTAGTAACATGACCTCCAGAACAAGACTACCGTACCACTCTGGTGCGGACCGTACTATAGTTGACCTACGAGGTTCGGTAGTAACTTGATCTGAAGTTTCATGATCATCATCATTAACTTCCTCACTAATTGGTGTAGGAATCACTGGAACTGATTTATGTGATGAACTACTTTCCAATTCGGGAGAAGTTACAATTACCTCATCAAGTTCTACTTTCCTCCCACTCACTTCTTTCGAGAGAAACTCCTTCTCTAGAAAGGATCCATTCTTAGCAACGACTATTTTCCCTTCGGATCTGTGATAGAAGGTGTACCCAACAATTTCCTCTGGGTATCCTATGAACACGCATTTCTCCGATTTGGGTTCGAGCTTATCAGGTTGAAGCTTTTCACATAAGCATCTCCTACCTCTTGAGCATGTGTTGGTTTTCTCTTGAAGAGGAAAGGGTGATGCAGGAAAGTAGCATAAGTATTTCCCTCAGTTTTTGAGAACCAAGGTATCAATCTAGTAGGAGATTATATGAAAGTCAACTAGTACCTGCACAAACAATCAAGAACCTCGCAACCAACACGATAAAGGGGTTGTCAAACCCCCTTCGCGGTCACTTACAAAAGTGTGATCTAATAAAGATAATAAGATAAATATTTTTGGTATTTTTGTTGTATAGATTGCAAAATAGTAAACAAGATGCGATAATAAAAAGAGATGCATATAATAAGGAAGAGGCCTGAGGGCCATAGGTTTCACTAGTGGCTTCTCTCATGATTGGAAGTATTACGGTGCGTGAACAAATTACTGCCGAGCAATTGATAGAAGAGAGCATAGTTATGAGAATATCAAGGCAATGATTACGAAATATAGGCATCACGTCCGTGTTAAGTAGACCGAAACGATTTTGCATCTACTACTATTACTCCACACATCAACCGCTATCCAGCATGCATCTAGAGTATTAAGTTCACAAGAACATTGTAACGCATTAGGCAAGATGACATGATGTAGAGGGATAAACTCAAGCAATATGATATAAACCCCACCTTTTTATCCTTGATGGCCACAATACAATACTGTAGGGTCGAAAGTATGTCTAGAGGGGGGGTGATTAGACTACTTGACCAAATAAAAATCTAGCCTTTTCCCAATTTTAGTTCTTGGAAGATTTTAGCTATCTTAGCACAAGTCAAGCAATCTCCACACAATTCAAGCAAGCATGCAAAAGAGTATATGAGTAGCGGAAAGTAAAGCATGCAACTTGCAAGAATGTAAAGGGAAGGGTTTGGAGGATTCAAACGCAATTGGAGACACGGATGTTTTTGTCGTGGTTCCGATAGGTGGTGCTATTGTACATCCACGTTGATAGAGACTTCAACCCACGGAGGGTAACGGTTGCGCGAGTCCACGGAGGGCTCCACCGACGAAGGGTCCACGAAGAAGCAACCTTGTCTATTCCATCATGGCCGTCACCCACGAAGGACTTGCCTCACTAGCGGTAGATCTTCACGAACTAGGCGATCTCCTTGCCCTTAAAAACTCCTTGGTTCAACTCCACAATCTTGTCGGACGCTCCCAAGTGACACCTTGCCAATCTAGGAGACACCACTCTCCAAGAAGTAACAAATGGTGTGTTGATGATGAACTCCTTGCTCTTGTGCTTCAAATGATAGTCTCCCCAACACTCAACTCTCTCTCACAGGATTTGGATTTGGTGGAAAGAAGATTTGAGTGGAAAACAACTTGGGGAAGGCTAGAGATCAAGATTCATATGGTTGGAATGAAATATCTTGACCTCAACACAAGTGTAGGTGGTTCTCTCTCAGAAAATGTGTATTGGAAGTGTAGGTATGTTCTGATGGCTCTCTCCATGAATGAAGAGTGGGTGGAGGGGTATATATAGCCTCCACACAGAATCTAACCTTACACACAATTTACCAAACTCGGTGGGGCCGAATGGTTAAACCCGGCCGGACCGATTCAGCAAACCTAGTGACCATTAGGATTTTTGGTGGGACTGAGATTCAACTCGGTAGGACCGATATGGTTAGGGTTAGGGCATAACATAATCTCGGTGTGACCGATTACAAAAACTCGGTGGGACCGATTTTTGTAATAAGCTAACCAGAGAGTTGGTCAGGTAAACTCGGTGGGACGGATTCGCTCATCTCGGTGAGACCGAAATGTTACAAAAGGGAAACAGAGAGTTTACATTGCAATCTCGATGGGACCGATCGCTCATCTCGGTAAGACCAAAATATTACGAAGGGAAACAGAGAGATTACAATCCCATCTCGGTGAGACCGAGATCCCTATCGGTGAAACCGAATTGCTAGGGTTTGTGGCAGTGGCTATGACATTTGAAACTCGGTGGCGCCGGATAGAAAGAATCGGTGGGGCCGAGTTTGACTTTTGGTTTAGGTTATATGTGGATGTGGGAAGGTAGTTGAGGGTTTTGGAGCATATCACTAAGCACTTTGAGCAAGCAAGCCATTAAGCAACACCTCATCCCTCCTTCATAGTATTGGCTTTTCCTATAGACTCAATGTGATCTTGGATCACTAAAATATAAAATGTAGAGTCTTGATCTTGAAGCTTGAGCCAAACTTTTTGTCCTTAGAATTTTGAGGGATCCACTTTCCTCATCCATGCCATGCCATTCATTGAGCTTTTCCTGAAATATTAATCTTGGAATAATGTTAGCTCAATGAGCTATATGTTGTTAGGAATTACCAAAACCACCCAGGGATAGTTGCACTTTCAATATCCCCCTTTTTGGTAATTGATGGCAACATATAGATCAAAGCTTCGACAAATGATAATAAGAGTGAAAGATATCGTCGCTTTGAGAAGTATGTGAAAAGCAAGAGCTCCCCCTAAATTTGTGCATATCTTAAGATTTTCTTTGGACTACAAATGCACAATGAGTTAGGATCATGGGTTACTCTTCCATGTCACATACATCTTGGTGGAGCGCTCAAAATGATAAGAATTAAATACATGCACTCATCACCAAGCAAAGTGAATGATCATATAAGGATAAGTAAGATAATATCATCTAACAAGCATAAGTGTAGCTTATGATCAACCACATGATCATCAATGTCTCACAGATAATAGCGTAGAATCTCAAGCAATCAAAAGACAAACAAAGTTCAACCACCAAAGCAATAGAGAATAAAAAGCAACGCTCTCTCTCGAAGCCTATGATCTATACACTTTTCTCCCCCTTTGGCAACAAGTTACCAAAAAGTTCATAGAAAATGCATAGCACTAGAACGTCTCTCGGGCTTGGTCTTCAGGTGGTGGTGTCCGGAGAACTCCAAGGACGAAGGCTTCAGTTGAAGTAGATGGAGCTGCTGGGGTAGGTGCTGGAGCTGGTTGCGCTGGAGCTGTAGCTGGTGTAGATGAAGTGACTCTGGTGTCTGGAACAGGCACTGCAGCAGATCTCTGAGCTCAAGGCACTCTGGAAATGCATCAGTGGTTGTCTTGCCCTTCCTCTCCCGCATGTCATCCTGTAGCTGCTCCACAACAGACTGAATCTCAGTTACTTTGACATCTAAATCATAGAATTTTTATTCCATGATTCTTTCCAGGCTCTCCTGGTTTTGAGTAAGGGTGGCCAACCCCTTCTCAATTCTCAGAGATGATGCTATCAAGTAACCAAGATGGTCCTGCTTGCTTTTCAAAAAGTACTCAGATGCCTCCTCTTGAGTTGGCATCTTCGAAGCCTTCTCCATCTTTGCCTTCTCCTTCTTTGCTTGTGCTTGCACTAAGGAGGGTTCATCTTCATTCATCACAACTTGGTTGTCCTCGAAGTCAGGATAGATAGACAAGTGTTCCTTATCCAACAAGTATGTGCCTGTGCCCATCTTTGAGTTTATCAACTCCTGGATCTGTGGGGCGTATCCACAACTTCTTTTCTGGCCAGCTGTTGTCCTCTTGATAGTCTCAACTATAAGGCTCATGACCTTGAACTTCTGTGGCACATCAAATATATGTAGCAAGTTAATTGCATGCCCTCTGATCATGTTGTGGTCACCTGACTTGGGAAAAAGAGTGTGCCTTAGGATCCAGTTGATCGTTGGCAGTCCTGACAGAAGAAAATGGACTGACCCAAACTTGAAAGTCTCAAGAGCATCTTCAGGAATCTCCTTGTACATATGTGACATAGAATTGTGATCCATCTTTTTCTTGGCATAAACATCCAAGTCATCTTCACTTTCCTTTGGGGCATTGATCAGATTGGCCCATTCCTCAATAGTTGATTGGTACCTTGTACCTTCATACATCCATACTATCCTGCCATCTGGATAGAAGTGTGTTGTGGAGTAGAATTGCATTATGAGCTCCTCATTCCATTTTGTGAGCTTCTGCCCAACAAAGTATTCAACTCCACAAGAACGGAAGTTGTCAAACACACCAGGATAGTGTTCCTCATTTTCCTTCATGTAGGTCCAGTTGACCCGCATCATATCACACACTATAGGCTTCTTGTCCAACAACACTGTCTCATAGAAATCCTGCGGTTCCTTTGTGTGGAACCTATAATCAACAGCAGTCCTTCTCCTAGTAGCATATGGATCTGTCTCTCTCCATTTCCTCAGTCCTGAGTCTCTCCTGATCTTCATGTCCTCAGCCACAGGATGAGCATCATTGTGGTCTGGAATTTTTGGCTTCAATTTTCTCAGAACATGCTCTTCATCTTCTTCTTTAGCAACAGTCTCAGGCAGCTGGTATGTTTCTTGTATTTCTCTTTGGTGCAGTCTTGGGCTTGGAGGCAGCTTTGGGTGCTTCTTTGGGCTTTGATGATGCAGCCCATGTCCTGATAGCATCACCCATAAGCTTCTGTGCCTTGGGTGCTGGTGCAGCAACCTCTTCTTCCTCTTCTTCTTCCATCATGGAAGCCTTTCCAATCACTCTGGCCATGGTCTTCTTGACCCTTTCCTTCCTTTTCTTTCCTTCTGCAGCAGGCTCTTTGGGTTGAGATTCCAAAGATGCTTGAGAGGATGCTCTGGCCTTAGACATTAGTTGTCTTCCTGCTGGCCTTTTGATCTTCATCCCTGGCTTAACTGCGGCTAAGATGTATTCCTTCTTAACCACTTTCTTCTTTGATGTGGCCTCATCCTCAGTGGCCACATGGTCTTCATCCTCAGACTCTGAAGTTTTCTTCTTGCTTGCTCTAGTGGCAGCCTTTGGCAAATTGCTTGGGGTGCTCCTGCTACCATCATATGAACTGCTAGAGGGACTAGTGCCCTCACTCAGGTGAACCTGCTCCTCTGACCTGTTCTGGCTGTCACTCTGGTCAGACATGTTGCAAACACTAACTACAGACCCTCTGAATAGATTGTAGATGAGATAGAGTGGATGAGCATCACAAAATACAGAGATTTTTGCAAAAGAATGAGTCAAAAACTTAGTTTTAGTTTTCCACAGAAAGCATTTCGGATCAACCGATTTGCAAACTCGGTGATACCGAAGCAGTTGTTGGAACCTAAACTAGTGAACTCGGTCAGACCGAGTCACAGTTCGGTGACACCGAGACTGCTAGGGTTTCACAAAGTCCTGAACTCAGTCACACCGATTTGCAATTCTCGGTTAGACCGAGAACCACATGTGCAATGGACTTGGCCGAATTGGTGGAACCGAGTTCTGCAACCCGGTGGGTCCAAGATGGTTTCGGCGGAAACCTAACCCTAAGTTTTTGATTCAACTCTAATCTACGGAGTGTTTTGACTGGATAGAAGCGTTTCAATCGTGGTAAGAATCATAATGAACACAATGTGCTAGGAATCGGATGGGCATAGTCTGTGATCGAGTCCATACCCTAGTTCGGCGATGAACTCGCTACGGCGGCAACGGCAGGGAAGAATTCCGTTGACGGCGGCGGAGACCAGCGACAGGAGGCGGCTGGCAACGAGGAGGACGATCCGGAGACCTAGGAGGTAGAGCGAGCTATGCGCGGGCGAAGGGGTTTCGGAGAAATTTCCAAAATTTTGCCCGTGAGTATATATAGCCCGACCCTGTCGGTGTGACCGAGTGGAACAACTCGGTGGCACCGAGATGCATAACTGTTGACAGTTACAGCAACTCGGTGTAACCGAAAAGTTCAACTCGGTTGCACCGAGATTGAAAACCTAGATCGACTTAGTGATCTCGGTATGACCGAAATGGAGGAATCGGTCAGACCGAAACACACAAAGAAGTTTTGGAAGTTTAAGTCTATGACGAATCGGGGACTCCGAGTGCTCCTCACACAGAGTGGTTCAAATCTGATTTGATCAAATTTTGTGATGTAGCATGAATAGAGTTTGAGACGAGAAAAGCATAGATAGCTAGAGAGGGTTCTTAGCATTCTTGTCCATCCACTTGGCAAAAGAAAAGAAAACCAATCAATCAAAACAACAAGTGGATGTCCTCGAATGAGTAAAATATGCAATCAACATGCTCACAAAATAAAATGGCAATTGAAATATGTGGCAAAGCATTCACAACCAATTCTAGCATCTACCAAACAATTTGCAATGACTAGGTCATCTATATATGAGTATATTGACTTAGGAGTCAAATGAGAACATTTGATCATAGGTCATACTCATCAATTAAGCACAAGTGGGGTCACCACTTTTACATAAAGCATTGTTGTGTTCACACCATTAGAGTTGCTTTAGCTCAATTCTTAGAGTAAAGCTCCCCCTAGATGTGAGATCCCCCCTAAGAGGGATGAACTAACCTTGGGTTTTGTCGATGATGACTTCATGTAGATGTTGAAGATGTGGATGCTCAATGTTGATGTAGATCATTTGGAGCTATCCATTGGAGTGAGTTGCACTTTCAATACCTACACGGGTTAGTCCCACAAGGAACAAACAAGGATATCCATAGACATAGAGTGATGCACACACAAGATGATGTCTATGAAAGCTTTTAGGTTACCTTGTCCCTTTTCTTACCAACAAGAGGGTTTGTGACTGCTTGAACTATTGCAAGATGTGGAAGTTGATTGCACTTGTTCTTGCCAAGATGATAAGAGTGAAGTATGTTGGCGGAGCCACCCTCAAGAACTCTCTAGTTCTTCTTCTTCGGGATCCACACCATCTTGATGGGAATCCTTGGTGTTGTAGTTGTACTTGATGAAGTGGAACTTGAAGTAGTCTTGGGAACCCACTTGACCAAGGCCTTAGGAGCTTCTTCAAATGCATCAATTTCCTCTTGAATCTTGTCCTTGCCTTTTTGCTTGTGGTCTTGTGGTGGAAGATCATCTTGAGCTTGTGTCCATTTGAGAGAAGTAGGATCATGCTTCTCTTGTTGAGGAACAAACTTCGTCTTGGGGTATTGATCTTCTTCCCACTAAACTCCATTGGCATTGAACTTTCGTTCAAAACCAACACCTTGATTCTTCCGGTGCCATCCTTGCTTGCGTACAATTTCCTCGAATTGCTTACTTCCGGCAAGGCTCTTGTAAACACCTTTCTCTATAATTCCCTTCAATAAGCTATTTTCTTGCTCAAGTGTAACTTGGCTAAGAGAATCATTAGTGGAATCAAGAGAACTACTAGAAGCAACAATATTGGATTTAGCATGATTATTGTTACTAGTAGAAAAAGAATCTTTCTTGTTCTTGTTACTAGACTTGACTTGAGGCATGTAAGTGGATAAGAGTAAACGCTTGGCAATTTAAGAAGAACTTTTCTTGCAAAGATCATTATTGATTGCTTTTAAAAACTCATGCTCTTGCTCAAGGTTGAGCTTTTCAAAGCGCAATTTCTCATGAGTCCTTAAAAGTTCTCGATGATCTCCTAAGATAGTTTCATGAGCTAACTTAAGAGTGTTTAGTTCTTTAGTTAGAGACTCAATCTTCTCCTTATCATTGTCATTCATTTTATCTTGATTAGCATGATTAATTGACGTTTCATCATAGTATTTATCACTAGAGTTGTCAACAAGTAAATCATCATCACCTAACAAGTCATCTTCATCACTATTGAAATCAACATACTCGAGGTGTGATACCTTTGGGCCTTTAGCCATGAAGCATGTTCCAACTCCTTCATTTGGTGAGTCAAATATGTCGTAGGAGTTGTCTTTCACAAGTGCTAGACCGGCAACACCTTCATCGTGAGTATATTCCGAGTCGGAGTGATAGCTTCTCTCGGAGTGGTTGTCGGAGTCGGAGCCGGATACCCATTCACCAACGTGAGCTTGATGTCTTCATTTTGTATAGCTCCTTGATGACTTGTCCTTTCTTTCCGAATCCTTGCTTCTCCGTGAGGGTCTTCGTTCATAATGATCATCTCTACTCCTTCTTTCTCTAGATGGTGATTCTTCTCTTCTACTTCTTATCTTGGGAGAATCTTCTCTTCTCTTGTAGGGGGCCGTACACTCATTGGAATAGTGTCCGGGCCTTCCACAATTGTAGCAGTTTTGCTCTCGACTAGAAGATCTTTTGTCATTGTAGGACCTTGATTTGGAGCTTATCTCTTTGCTTCTACTCTTGTAGAACTTGTTGAAGTTCTTCACCATTAAGCTCAATTCTTCATTGAAGGTTTGTTTCTCACTCGATGATGTGGGGGCTTCACACGAGGCTTTGTAAGCACCACTTGATTTGTTGTGAAGTTCCTCTTTATCCTTGAGTGACATCTCATGAGCAACAATTCTTCCGATGACTTCCGTTGGCTTGAGATCTTTGTAATTGGGCATCATTTGGATCAATGTGCACACGGTATCATATTTTCCATCCAAGGCTCTTAGGATCTTCTTGATGATGAATCTATCGGTCATCTCTTCACTCCCTAAGCCGACAATCTCATTTGTGATAAGAGCAAGCCTAGAGTACATTTCAGCGACACCTTCACCATCCTTCATTTTGAACTTGTCAAGTTGACTTTGAAGCACATCCAACTTGGATTCCTTGACGGAGTCGGTACCTTCATGCATATCAATCAAAGTATCCCAAATTTCCTTCGCATTCTCAAGACGGCTGATTTTGTTGAATTCTTCGGGGCACAATCCGTTGAAGAGGATATCACAAGCTTGAGCATTGTATTGTATCATCTTCAACTCGTCCGCGGTAGCTTCACGATTCAGTTCTATCCCATCAAAGAATTCACCTTGCAAGCCAACACACACAATATCCCAAACGGTGGGGTTATGTCCAAGAATATGCATTTTCATCTTATGCTTCCAACTAGCAAAATTAGTACCATCAAAGTAAGGACCTCTACGGTGATAATTTCCTTCGCTAGACGCCATACTCTCCTAGGTTGTGAAACCAAGGCTATGACCACCAAAAGCTATGGAAATCAAAGCAAATGGAGAACAAAGCTCTGATACCACTTGTAGGATCAAAAGTATGTCTAGAGGGGGGGGTGATTAGACTACTTGACCAAATAAAAATCTAGCCTTTTCCCAATTTTAGTTCTTGGCAGATTTTAGCTATCTTAGCACAAGTCAAGCAATCTCCACACAATTCAAGCAAGCATGCAAAAGAGTATATGAGCAGCGGAAAGTAAAGAATGCAACTTGCAAGAATGTAAAGGGAAGGGTTTGGAGGATTCAAACGCAACTGGAGACACGGGTGTTTTTGTCGTGGTTCCGATAGGTGGTGCTATCGTACATCCACGTTGATGGAGACTTCAACCCACGGAGGGTAACGGTTGCGCGAGTCCATGGAGGGCTCCACCCACGAAGGGTCCACGAAGAAGCAACCTTGTCTATTCCATCATGGCCGTCGTCCATGAAGGACTTGCCTCACTAGCGGTAGATCTTCACGAAGTAGGCGATCTCCTTGCCCATACAAACTCCTTGGTTCAACTCCACAATCTTGTCGAAGGCTCCCAAGTGAAACCTAGCCAATCTAGGAGACACCACTCTCCAAGAAGTAACAAATGGTGTGTTGATGATGAACTCCTTGATCTTGTGCTTCAAATGATAGTCTCCCCAACACTCAACTCTCTCTCACAGGATTTGGATTTGGTGGAAAGAAGATTTGAGTGGAAAGCAACTTGGGGAAGGCTAGAGATCAAGATTCATATGGTTGGAATGGAATATCTTGACCTCAACACAAGTGTAGGTGGTTCTCTCTCAGAAAATGTGTATTGGAAGTGTAGGTATGTTCTGATGGCTCTCGCCACGAATGAAGAGTGGGTGGAGCCCTCCGTGGACTCGCGCAACCGTTACCCTCCGTGGGTTGAAGTCTCCATCAACGTGGATGTACAATAACACCACCTATCGGAACCACGCAAAAACATCCGTGTCTCCAATTGCGTTTGAATCCTCCAAACCCTTCCCTTTACATTCTTGCAAGTTGCATGCTTTACTTTCCGCTGCTCATATACTCTTTTGCATTCTTGCTTGAATTGTGTGGAGATTGCTTAACTTGTGCTAAGATAGCTAAAATCTGCGAAGAACTAAAATTGGGAAAAGGCTAGATTTTTATTTGGTCAAGTAGTTTAATCACCCCCCTCTACACATACTTCCGATCCTACAAATATGTGCCTTGCTGCCCCTACTATCACTAGGAAAGGACACTGCAAGATGGAACCCAAAGCTAAGCACTTCTCCCATTGCAAGAAAGATCAATCTAGTAGGCCAAACAAAACCGATAATTCAAAGAGACTTGCAAAGATATAAAATCATGCATATAAGATTTTAGAGAAGAACCAAATATTGTTCATGGATAAACTTGATCATAAATCCACAATTCATCGGATCTCGGCAAACACGCCGCAAAAAGTATTGCATCGAATAGATCTCCAAGAACATCGAGGAAAACTTTGTATTTTGAGAACCAAAGAGAGAGAATAAGCCATCTAGCTAATAACTTTGGACCCGAAGGTCTATGGTAAACTACTCACACATCATATGAGAGGCAATGGTGTTGATGTAGAAGCCCTCCATGATCGATTCCCCCTCCGGCAGATCGCCGAAAAAGCCCCAGATGGGATCTCACGGGGACAGAAGGTTGCGGCGGTGGAAAAGTGCTTTCGTGGATCTCCTGGATGTTTTTAGGGTATAAGAGTATATATAGGCGAAAGAAGTACATCGGTGGAGCTACGAGGGTCCCATGAGGGTGGGGGCGTGCCTACCCCCCTGGGAGCGCCTTCCTACCTCATGGCCACCTTGTTGCGTCTCTGACTTCCACTCCAAGTCTCCTGGATTGCGTTTGTTCCAAGAAAGATCCTCGCGATGGTTTCGTTCCATTTGGATTATGTTTGATATTCCTTTTCTGCGAAACACTAAAATAGGCAAAAAAAACAGAAACTGGCATAGGGCCTCGCCTCCGGTTAATAGGTTAGTCCCAAAAATACTATAAAAGTGCATATTAAAGCCCATTAAACATCCAAAATAGATAATATAATAGCATGGAACAATAAAAAAATTATAGATGCGTTAGAGACATATAAGCATCATAGCCCTAAACTTTAAGAAACGACAGCTTAGGTTTCTTGCCAAACTACAGTTCATATGGTATCATCTCAACGGATTTAGATGGTGCCCTATTTAACGTGAATGCAACCGTCTATAAAGCATAACCCCAAAACGATAGCGGTAAATCGGTAAGAGACATCATAGATCACGCTATATCTAACCATTACACTGTGGTGTTCCAGGTGGCGTGAGTTGCGAAACTATTCCACATTGTTTCAAATGAAGACCAAACTCGTAACCCAAATATTCACCTCCACGATCAGATCATAGAAACTTTATTTTCTTGTTACGATGATTTTCCACTTCACTCTGAAATTCTTTGAACTTTTCAAATGTTTCAGACTTAAGGTTCATTAAGTAGATATACCCATATCTGCTCAAATCATCTATGAAGGTCAGAAAATAATGGTACCCGCCGCGAGCCTCAACACTCATCAGACCGCATACATCAGCATGTATTATTTCCAGTAAGTCAGTGGCTCGCTCCATTGTTCCAGAAAACGGAATCTTAGTCATTTTGCCCATGAGGCATGGTCCGCAAGCTCAAATGACTCATAATCAAGTGATTCCAAAAGTCGATCAGTACGGAGTTTCTTCATGCGCTTTACACCAATATGATCAAAACGGCAGTGCCACAAAAAAGTTGCACTATCATTATTAACTTTGCATGTTTTGGCTTCAATATTATGAATATGTGTATCACTACGATCGAGATTCAACAAAAATAGACCACTCATCAAGGGTGCATGACCATAAAAGATATTACTCATATAAAAAGAACAACCATTATTCTCTGATTTAAATGAACAACCATCTCGCGTCAAACAAGATCCAGATATAATGTTCATGCTCAACGCTGGCACCAAATAACAATTATTCAGGTCTAAAACTAATTCCGAAGGTAGATGTAGCGGTAGCGTGCCGAGGGCGATCACATCGACCTTCGAACCATTTCTGACGCGCATCGTCACCTCGTCCTTATCCAATCTTCCTTTAATCTGTAGCCCTTGTTTCGAGTTGCAAATATGAGCAACAGAACCAGTATCAAATACATTAGTAAGGTACACAT
This sequence comes from Triticum dicoccoides, assembly GCF_002162155.2. Lineage (NCBI taxonomy): Eukaryota > Viridiplantae > Streptophyta > Magnoliopsida > Poales > Poaceae > Triticum > Triticum dicoccoides. Next base: position 398,874,046 of record NC_041384.1, on the reverse strand, counting down.
CAATAACATGTATATCAAATATACGTTTCACTTTTCCACCCTTCTTATCTGCCAAATACTTGGGGCAGTTCCGCTTCTAGTGATCAGTCCCTTTGTAGTAGAAGCACTCAGTTTCAGGCTTATGTCCAAACTTGGGCTTCTTCCCTTGAGCAGCAACTTGCTTGTTATTCTTCTTGAAGTTCACCTTCTTCCCTTTGCCCTTTTTCTTAAAACTAGTGGTCTTGTTAACCATTAACACTTGATGCTCCTTCTTGATTTCTACCTCCGCACCCTTTAGCATCGGGAAGAGCTCAGGAATTGTCTTTTCCATCCCTGGCATATTATAGTTCATCACGAAGCCTTTATAGCTTGGTAGCGGTGATTGAAGAACTCTATCAATGACACTATCATCAGGAAGATTAACTCCCAGCTGAGTCAAGTGGTTATAGTACCTAGACATTCCGAGTATTGATACATCTCCGTAGTATCTATAATTTTTGGTTGTTCCATGCCAATATTCTACAACTTTAATATACTTTGGGTAACTTTTCATACTATTTTTCGGACTAACATATTGATCCAGTGCCCACTGCCAGTTCCTGTTTATTGCATGTTTTTTGTTTCGCAGAATATCCATATCAAACGGAGTCCAAACGGAATAAAATATGACAGAGTTTTTTTTGGAATATATATGATTTTTGGGAAGAAATATCCACGCGAGACGATGCTCGAGGGGCCCACGAGGCAGGGGGGCGCGCCCCTGACCCTCGTGGCCACCTCGTAAGGTGGTTGGTGCCCTTCTTTCTCCGCTAGAAAGCTAATATCCGGATAGAGATCGTGTTAAAATTTCAGCCCAATCGGAGTTACGGATCTCCGGGAATATAAGAAACGGTGCAAGGGAAGAATTTGAGAACGCAGAAACAGAGAGAGACAGAGAGACAGATCCAATCTCGGAGGGGCTCTTGCCCCTCCCATGCCATGGAGGCCAAGGACCAAAGGGGAAACCCTTCTCCCATCTAGGGAGGAGGTCAAGGAATAAGAAGATGAAGGGGCCCCCTCTCCCCTTCTCTTCCGGTGGCGCCGAGACGCCGCCGTGGCCATCATCATCACCGCAATCATCACCAACAACTTCACCGCCATCATCACCAACTCTTCCCCCCTCTATGTAGCGGTGTAACCTCTCTCGTACCCGCTATAATCTCTACTTAAACATGGTGCTCAACGCTATATATTATTTCCCAATGATGTATGGCTATCCTATGATGTTTGAGTAGATTTGTTTTGTCCTATGGGCTATTTGATGATCGTGATTGGTTTGAGTTGCATGTTTTATTATTGGTGCTGTCCTATGGTGCTCTCCGTGTCGCGCAAGCGTGAGGGATCCCCGCTGTAGGGTGTTGCAATACATTCATGATTCGCTTATAGTGGGTTGCGTGAGTGACTGAAACACAAACCCGAGTAAGGGGGTTGTTGCGTATGGGATAAAGGGGACTTGATGCTTTAATGCTATGGTTGGGTTTTACCTTAATGATCTTTAGTAGTTGCGGATGCTTGCTAGAGTTCCAATCATAAGTGCATATGATCCAAGTAGAGAAAGTATGTTATCTTATGCCTTTCCCTCATATAAAATTGCAATAATGATTACCGGTCTAGTTATCGATTGCCTAGGGACAAATAACTTTCTCATAACAAAAAGCTCTTTAGTAAAACTAACTTAGTTGTGTCTTTATCTAAACAGCCCCTACTTTTTATTTACATGCTCTTTATTATCTTGCAAACCTATCCAAAAACACCGACAAAGTACTTCTAGTTTCATACTTGTTCTAGGTAAAGCGAACGTCAAGTGTGCGTAGAGTTGTATCGGTGGTCGATAGAACTTGAGGGAATATTTGTTCTACCTTTAGCTCCTCGTTGGGTTCGACACTCTTACTTATCGAAAAATGTTGCGATCCCCTATACTATTGGGTTATCAAGACCTTTTTCTGGCGCCGTTGCCGTGGAGCAATAGTGTGGGGTGAATATTCTCATGTGTGCTTGTTTGCTTTATCCCTAAGTAATTTTTATTTGCTGATCTTAGTTGTTCTTTATCTTTACTTATGGATATGGAACACGAAATACCAAAAAAATTAGGTGTACTTTCTGCTCATGGAGATGGGGAACCTCCTAAAACCCTCGATGCTGGTTATGTGAAAGATATTATGTACTACTTTAATAATCCTGAGAAAACCCCATTCAATTATGTAATGGGAGTAATGTTGGATCAACGTGAATACTTTAGGGATTACCGCTTGACACAAAAATGGAAGCTATTATGGGATCAAATTCATATATTGAAGTGGTATGCTAGGCAACTATGCTTGAGATATGATTATACTTGTTGCTCTAGGATGAAGGCTCCACACCTTCCCTTTTTATGCGAATTTAATGATAATAAAACCTTAGCTTCTTATGCTAATGGTATATATGATTACTATGATGTGGAACAAATAGAAGAATTTGTTGCTTTTATGGGTCCTTATAAAATTGAATCTATGTTTAAAGAGTTTGAAGACTTTGATGATCCGGTTTATATACCAAAAAATTTAGCTATCCTTAAATATTGTTATGAGAATTACGAATACAATTACGATATTAATGCACTTATTGAGAAAGTCTCCGCTATCCAAGAAGAGATTAATATTTTGTAGGAGTCTATGGAAGAAGAAATTGATGAAACTGTGAGCTCATTGGATGAAAAATATGAGGAGGAGAGCGAAGAACAAAAGGACTAAGAGCGGATTGATCACCCGTGCCCACCTTCTAATGAGAGTAACTCTTCAACTCATACATTTTTTTAATTTCCCTTCGTGCTTACCGAAGGATGATTGCTATCATGACTATTATGATCCCGTTGATTCTCTTGAAATATCCCTTTTTGATGATGCTTGCTATGCTTGTGGCCAAGATGCCAATATGAATTATGATTATGGAGATGAACTTGCTATAGTTCCTTATGTTAAACATGAAATTGTTTCTATTGCACCCACGCATGATAGTCCTATTATCTTTTTGAATTCTCCCAACTACACTATATCGGAGAAGTTTGCCCTTATTAAGGATTATATTGATGGGTTGCCTTTTACCGTTACACATGATGATTTTTATCAATATAATATGCATGTGCTTGCTGCTCCTACTTGCAATTATTATGAGAGAGATACTATATCTCCACCTCTCTATGCTTCCCACATGATAAAATTGCAAGAAACTGTTTATACTATGCATTGGCCTTTACTCTGTGTGCATGAATTGTTCTTTTATCACATGCCGATGCACAAGAAGAGAGTTAGACTTCGTTGTTGCATGATATATGTTACTTTGTGCTCACTACTAAATTACAAATCATTGTTAATTAAAATTGGCTTTGATATACCTTGGGATCCGGGTGGATTCACTACTTGAGCACTATATGCCTAGCTTAATGGCTTTAAAGAAAGCGCTGCCAAGGAGACAACCCGGAGGCTTTAGAGAGTCATTTATTTCTATTGAGTTCTTTTATATAGTTTAAAAACATCAAAAATAAAGAGGGTAACCCAAAACTTTTTCAAAAAGGAAAGTGAAAGTGAGAGAGACAAGCATTGTTGAAGTGGGAGATCTCCTTGAACTTTGTTCATGCTCATGGCAACTTTGTGAATCTTGATTACAGAAACTTTTTAATAAAAATAATTATCCCCTTGTAAAATTCCATTGTATTATAAAAATAATGTGCCAAGGTTTGCCTTTAGGATGTTTACATTTGCTTGATGGTTTGTACGGCACAGGACAGAAACTTTGGCTGTAGTGCGCGATTTTACTTTTTCAGCTGGAACGTCAAATGGTTCTGATTATTTTTGGATTGTCTTTCTATACAAATTCTTTATTTTTCCTAATTTTGGTAGAATTTTTCAAGTATTGGAAGTATGGTGAATGTTCAGATTATTACAAACTGTTCTGTTTTAGACAGATTCTGTTTTTGATGCATAGTTTACTTGTTTTGATGAAACTATTGATTTGTATCGGTGGATTAAGCCATGGAAAATCTATATTACATTAGACACAATGCAAAAACAAAATATGAATTGGTTTTCAACAGTACTTAGAGTAGTGATTGGCTTTATTATACTAACGAGACTTACCGAGTTTTCGATTGAAGTTTTGTGTGGATGAAGTGTTTGATGATCGAGAAGGTCTCGATGTGAGAAGAAGGAAGAGAGGCAAGAGCTCAATCTTGGGGATGCCCGAGGCACCCCAAGTAAATATTGAAGGAGATGCAAGCGTCTAAGCTTGGGATGCCCCGGAAGGCATCCCCTCTTTCTTCAACAAGTATCGGTATGTTTTCGGATTCGTTTCGTTCATGCGATATGTGCAATCTTGGAGCGTCTTTTGCATTTAGTTTTCATTTTTATTTTATGCACCATTCTGGTATGAGATAGTCCTTGTTTGATTTATGGAATGCTCTATGCACTTCACTTATATCTTTTGAGTATGGCTTTATAGAATACTTCATGTGCTTCACTTATACCATTTGAAGTTTGGATTGCCTGTTTCTCTTTACATAGTAAACCGCCATTTGTAGAATGCTCTTTTGCTTCACTTATATTTGTTAGAGCATGGGCATATCTTTTGTATAAAGAATTAAACTCTCTTGCTTCACTTATATCTATTTAGAGATATGACAGGAATTGGTCATTCACATGGTTAGTCATAAAATCCTACATAAAACTTGTAGATCGCTGAATATGATATGTTTGATTCTTTGCAATAGTTTTGTGATATAAATATGGTGATATTAGAGTCATGCTAGTTGTTAGTTGTGGATTGTATAAATACTTGTGTTGAAGTTTGTGATTCCCGTAGCATGCACTTATGGTGAACCGTTATGTAACGAAGTCGGAGCACGATTTATTTATTGATTGTCTTCCTTATGAGTGGCGGTCGGGGACGAACGATGGTCTTTTCCTACCAATCTATCCCCCTAGGAGCATGCGCGTAGTACTTTGTTTCGATGACTAATAGATTTTTTCAATAAGTATGTGAGTTCTTTATGACTAATGTTGAGTCCATGGATTATACACACTCTCACCCTTCCACCATTGCTAGCCTCTTTAGTACCGCGCAACTTTCGCCGGTACCATAAAACCACCATATACCTTCCTCAAAACAGCCACCATACCTACCTATTATGGCATTTCCATAGCCATTCCGAGATATGTTGCCATGCAACTTCCATCATCATCATCATATACATGACTTGAGCATTCATTGTCATATTGCTTTGCATGATCGTAAGATAGCTAGCATGATGTTTTCATGGCTTGTCCGTTTTTTGATGTCATTGCTATGCTAGATCATTGCACATCCCAGTACACCGTTGGAGGCATTCATATAGAGTCATATCTTTGTTCTAGTATCGAGTTGTAAGTAAATAAAAGTGTGATGATCATCATTATTAGAGCATTGCCCCAGTGAGGAAAGGATGATGGAGACTATGATTCCCCCACAAGTCGTGATGAGACTCCGGAGGAAAAAAAATAAAAAAAAGAAGAGAAAGGCCAAAAAAAGGGAGAAGGCCCCAAAAAAGAGAAAATAAAAAATGAGAGAAAAAGAGAGAAGGGGCAATGTTACTATCCTTTTACCACACTTGTGCTTCAGAGTAGCACCATGTTCTTCATATAGAGAGCCTCTTGAGTTATCACTTTCATATACTAGTGGGAATTTTCATTATAGAACTTGGCTTGTATATTCCGATGATGGGCTTCCTCAAATGCCCGAGTTCCTCATGAGCAAGCAAGTTGGATGCACAGCCACTTAGTTTTCAGTCTGAGCTTTCATACACTTATAGCTCTTAGTGCACCCGTTGCATGGCAATCCCTACTCACTCACATTGATATCTATTCATGGGCATCTCCATAGCCTGTTGATACGCCTAGTTGATGTGAGACTATATTCTCCATTTTGTCTTCTCCACAACCACCATTCTATTCCACCTATAGTGCTATGTCCATGGCTCACGCTCATGTATTGCATGAAAGTTGAAAAGGTTTGAGAACGTCAAAAGTATGAAACAATTGCTTGGCTTGTCATCGGGGTTGTGCATGATGTGATTATTTTGTGTGGTGAAGATGGAGCATAGCCAGACTATATGATTTTGTAGGGATAGCTTTCTTTGGCCTTGTTATTTTGAAAAGACATGATTGCTTTATTAGTGCGCTTGAGGTATTATTGTTTTTATGTCAAATGATAGACTATTGCTTTGAATCACTCATATCTTAATATTCATGCCATGATTAGATATGTGATCAAGATTATGCTAGGTAGCATTCCACATCAAAAATTATCTTTTTTATCATTTACCTACTCGAGGATGAGCAGGAATTAAGCTTGGGGATGCTGATATGTCTCCGTCGTATCTATAATTTTTGATTGTTCCATGCCAATATTCTACAACTTTCATATACTTTTGGCAACTTTTTATACTATTTTTGGGACTAACATATTGATCCAGTGCCCAGTGCCAGTTCCTTTCTGTTGCATATTTTTTGCTTCGCAGAATATCCATATCAAACGGAGTCCAAATGGAATAAAAACTGACAGAGATTTTTTTGGAATATATATGATTTTTGGGAAGAAAAATCCACGTGAGACGATGCTCGAGGGGCCCACGAGGTAGGGGGCGCGCCCCTGACCCTCGTGGCCACCCCGTAAGGCATTTGGTGCCCTTCTTTCGCCGCAAGAAAGCTAATATCCGAATAGAGATCATGTTAAAATTTCAGCCCAATCGGAGTTACGGATCTTCGGGAATATAAGAAACGGTGAAAGGGAAGAATCTGAGAACACAGAAACAGAGAGAGACAGATCCAATCTCGGAGGGGCTCTCGCCCCTCCCATGCCATGGAGGCCAAGGACCAGAGGGGAAACCCTTCTCCCATCTAGGGAGGAGGTCAAGGAAGAAGAAGACGAAGGCTCCCCCTCTCCCCTTCTCTTCCGGTGGCGCCGGGACGCCGCCGTGGCCATCATCATCACCGCAATCTTCACCAACAACTTCACCGCCATCATCACCAACTCTTCCCCCTCTATGCATCGGTGTAACCTCTCTCTTACCCGCTGTAATCTCTACTTAAACATGGTGCTCAACGCTATATATTATTTCCCAATGATGTATGGCTATCCTATGATGTTTGAGTAGATCTGTTTTGTCCTATGGGCTATTTGATGATCGTGATTGGCTTGAGTTGCATGTTTTATTATTGGTGCAGTCCTATGGTGCTCTCCGTGTCGCGCAAGCGTGAGGTATCCCCGCTGGAGGGTGTTGCAATACGTTCATGATTCGCTTATACTGGGTTGCGTGAGTGACTGAAACACAAACCCGAGTAAGGGGGTTGTTGCGTATGGGATAAAGGGGACTTGATGCTTTAATGCTATGGTTGTGTTTTACCTTAATGATCTTTAGTAGTTGTGGATGCTTGCTAGAGTTCCAATCATAAGTGCATATGATCCAAGTAGAGAAAGTATGTTAGCTTATGCCTCTCCCTCATATAAAATTGCAATAATGATTACCGGTCTAGTTATCGATTGCCTAGGGACAAATAACTTTCTCGTAACAAAAAGCTCTTTACTAAAACTAACTTAGTTGTGTCTTTATCTAAACAGCCCCTACTTTTTATTTACATGCTCTTTATTATCTTGCATACCTATCCAACAACACCTACAAAGTACTTCTAGTTTCATACTTGTTCTAGGTAAGGCGAACGTCAGGCGTGCGTAGAGTTGTATCGGTGGTCGATAGAACTTGAGGGAATATTTGTTCTGCCTTTAGCTCCTCGTTGGGTTCGACACTCTTACTTATCGAAAACTGTTGCAATCCCCTATACTTGTGGGTTATCAAGTATGTGTTCACGGACAGAACTGTTCTCCTCCATTTTGCAGCTATAGAAATTGTTGGAGACTTCATATATCTCAATTCGGGCATTTGCTTGAAATATTAACTTCAACTCCTGGAACATCTTATATGCTCCATGGCGTTCAAAACATCTTTGAAGTCCTGATTCTAAGCCATAAAGCATGGCACACTGAACTACCGAGTAGTCATATGCTTTAGTCTGCCAGATGTTCATAACGTCCGGAGTTGCTCCTGTAGTGGGTATTGCACCTAGCGGTGCTTCCAGGATGTAATTCCTTTGTGCAACAATGAGGATAATCCTCAAGTTACGGACCCAGACCACATAGTTGCTACCATCATCTTTCAACTTAGCTTTCTCTAGGAACGCATTAAAATTCTAGGGAACGGTAGCACGGGCCATTGATCTACAACAACATAGATATGCATAAAACTATAAGGACTTAGTTCATGATAAATTAAAGTTCAGTTAATCATATTACTTAAGAACTCTCACTTAGATAGACATCCCTCTAGTCATCTAAATGATCACGTGTTCCATATCAACTACACCATGTCCGATCATAATGTGAGATGGAGTAGTTTTCAATGGTGAACATCACTATGTTGATCATATCTACTATATGATTGACGTTCGACCTTTCGGTACCAACGTTTCGAGGCCATATCTGCATATACTAGGCTCGTCAAGTTTAACCCGAGTATTTTGCACGTGCAAAACTGGCTTGCACCCGTTGTAGGTGAACGTAGAGCTTATCACACCCGATCATCATGTGGTGTCTCGGCATGACAAACTGTAGCAATGGCGCATACTTAGGGACAACACTTATACATTGAAATTTAGTGAGGGATCATCTTATAATAATACCTCCATAGTAAGCAAAATAAGATGCATAAAATATAAACATCACATGCAATCAAAATATATGACAAGATATGGCCATCATCATATTGTGCCTTTGATCTCCATCTCCAAAGCACCGTCATGATCTCCATCGTCACCGGCTCGACACCTTGCGCTACAAAAAAAAAGACACATCCATGACATTTTGGGCAGAACAATTTTTTTTCTGTCATGCTTATGACACTTCTATGACGAAAATTGTGACAAAACCTGGTATCATCATAGATGTGGTGGGGTCCTACTTCTGTGACAAAAAATCATGATAGAAAATAGGCTTTTCGTCCTGGGCGGGTCGGAGACGCAGCTGCATGACATTCTTTGGGCCGTCCATGACAGAAAAACCCGTGGTAGAAGTGAGGGCGAGGAAAATATCGGGGGAGTTCCCGGTTACGGTTGGTGGTCGGGGGCTGAGCGATGCACATTTCTCTCGTACGTACGCGCGTGTGTGCGAGGTGTTGCGCTCTAGCTGAACCCAAGCGGGGCGTTGGGCTCTAACTGAACCCGAGCAATTGCACTGCAGGCTACGCGTTACTGAACCAGAGCGATTGATCGATCCCTTGCTGTTAACTGAACCCGAGTGATTCCTTCTCTATTGCTGCTAACTGAAGCTGATCGATGTTG
>NC_041384.1:398847649-398864267 GCF_002162155.2 Triticum dicoccoides | reverse complement strand
GAACAGTACTCGGTGGGGGTTAATGAACAGGACCCCGTGGTGTTGCCGCTAGATGAAAAGGACCCCGATCGAGCCGGTTGGGGGTGGATGAACAGGACACCGTGGAGGGCTGGATGAACAGGACCATGTCGAGGGCCGACTGAACAGTAGACGATGGAGGGCTAGATGAATAGTAGCCCATGGAGGGGTGGTTGAACAGGACCCCGTGGAGAGGGCTGGTTGAACAGTAGCCAGTGGAGGAGTGTGCGGTGGAGGCTGGATAAACAAGAGCCCCTGGATGAACAGTCGCAGGTGGAGGCTGGAGGATGTTGACGGTGGATGAACAACAGCCCATGGAGGCAGTCGACGGTGGAGATGAACAGTATCTCGTGGAGTCCCATTTTGCGGTACGCCACACCCCTCCTGATGAACATGGCCCCCGTTTAGACCGTGGGGCTCCAACACAAGTCCGTTTCCTCCATTTTGCGGTACGCCACACCCCTCCCGATCAACAGGACCCCATTTCGACCATAGGAGGTCCAAGAGAAGTCTGTTTCCTCTGTTTTGCGGTACGCCAGACCCCTCCCGATGAACAGGATCCCGTTTCGACCATGGCCGGTCGAACACAAGGCCATTTCCTCCGTTCTACGGTACGCTAGACCTCGTTTCCATTAGTTGTTCCGTCCAAGCCGGTTGGCTCCCTATGAACATCACGTGTTCCGTTGCCTCCCGATGTACACAACGACGATGTTGTGGGCGTTCTGGGAACGGTGGTCCCTAGACTTGCCTGCCTGCGGCCCATGGCGTGGCTGTGCTGGCAGGTCTGTACGACCCATCATAATCAACAAGGCATTCAAGACCCTTGTGAGGGGCCAAGCCTCGCGAGGCGGATGACGCAAGACCTCCTCAAGAGCGGCCTCACCAGGCTGCCTCGTGAGGAGCGGAGATAACAAGGCTGGGTGAACCTCGCGAGGCTCTTGTGACGTGAGCCATGATGATCAACACCAGGCGGGTGCCAGGCGGGTGCCAGTGCGCGCATCATCCTTGTTTCCTCTTTGGTGCCAAGGGAGTAAGCGCAGGCGCAGAGTACCGAGGCATCAGGCAAAGGTTTCCATATCGGTGCAATGAGACCAAGACCAAAAGGACGGCAGGACGGAGGTCACCATGGAGCCCAAGACGGCGTCACCACCAGAACCTTTGGCAGGTGAAGACCACCTTTTGTCAGGATAGCTTGTACTAGCTGTCCCCTTTCAAATTGGCCGCCATTGTTGGATCCCTTCCCGCTCAATATTTGGGGAAAGGACCAGGGCCTATATAAGTAGAACTAGCCACCACCGTAGAGGAGATCCGATCTCATCTGATCAGAGACATCTCACCCCGACCCTTAGCCACACCAAGCATAAGAACACCTCAACCTCAAGAGGTTGTTCTTATCCTTGTACTGTTCTTCATCAGCCCAAGAGGCAATCCACCACCACCACACTGGAGTAGGGTATTACACCACATCGGTGGCCCGAACCAGTATAAACCGTGTGTCTTTGTGTTGCGAGTGCGTCGAGTTCGTCTGTGAGACCTTAGCGAGCTAGGGCATAGATCGGTAGGAGGGAAAGAACTTCGCACGCACCCCAGAGTTCGAACCTCAAGGGTCTGCCGGAACCCGTGATCCGACATTTGGCGCGCTAGGTAGGGGTGCGTTGTAGCTTCCCTTCCGTCGATCGGTGCTCCGTCGCTCTGTTGCCTCCATGGCGGACGCTCGCGCGCTCGAGCTGAGCGCCGGGCTGCCCTCACTGTCCGGGTTCCTCAAACGGCTCCCATCGGCGAGCCATATCGTCATTCCCCGTCGCCTGCCACCAACGCCGCCACCGCAACCGGCCCGGTGGGGAACAAGCAGCAAGCATCCTCGCTGCACCCATCGGTGCAGCAGGACAGCCGCACCGCCACACCGTCGCTGACCCCGGCCGGTTCCTCGTCCCATGCACGACGTGCTCCCATGGACGCGCAGGCCGCGCTCCTCATGGCGAACCGCCCGATCGACGACTGGCTCGACCGCATCGCCGAGATCGTCCGCGCCGCAGGGGGCTCCCCAGCGCCATCCCCCTCTCTGCCTCGCCCTCCTCTAGCCAGAGGCGACGCGGCTCGTGGAGCGCCTCCACCACCTCCGACCCAAGATGGTGCCTTGGCACTAAGGCGCGCGGCCCCACGACACGATCCGCCACGCCCGGTGCCCGCGCGTGAAGAGAGAAGCTGCCAAGAGATTCCTCGGCCGCAAGAAGCTGCACATGCGCTCCCCGCACTGCTATGCCAAGCCCGCGCGCTACCCATGTTGCTAGCACGCGTGCCTCATCCGGTCCAAGCTCCACCTCCAAGACGAGCCCCGACGTACATGGCTGGCTGCCGCGCCTTCACCCCCGAGCTGCGTAGCGTCGCCTAGTCGGGAAAGTTCAAGCCGAATCTACCTCCACGCTACGATGGCACCCCCGACCCCGCGGAGTTCCTGCAGCTCTACGAGCTAAGCATCGAAGCAGCCAACGGCGACGAGAAAGTCATGGCGAACTGGTTTCCTATGGCTCTCAAGGATGGTGCCCGCTCCTGGCTCCCGAACCTGCTGCATGGCTCAATCTCCTCCTGGGACGAGATGCGCGACCGCTTCGTCACCAACTTCCAGGGCACTCGCGACCGCCTGCCGGCCGCGGGTGACCTGCGCCGCATCAAGCAACAACCAGGAGAGACCCTCCAGAAGTACATCCAGCGCTTCAACAACACTCGCCTCAAGATCCCAAAGGTTACGGACGAGGCCATCATCTCCGCGTTCTTTGACAGCGTCCGCGGCATCAAGATTAAGGAGGAGCTCGCTATCCACGAGGAGCTGTGCACATCTCAGGAGCTGTTCAACCTGGCGACCAAGTGTGCAAGAGCTGAGGAGGGGCGCCTTTCCCTCATCGAGCTGCCAGCTGCGGGTGCAGAGGAGAAGAAGGCCAAGGCCAAGGACGTGAAGTGTAAGGAAGCAGTTGTGCTCGCAGAGACCAGCCCGAGTCGTCCACGAACAGCCAACCATTTGCACCTTCCACAACCTGAACACCCACAACACCAGGGACTGTCAAGAACTCAGAGCCATTCGTGAAGGATGCTTCGGTCGACGCCCCGAGCGCAACGACCGGGGATACGGCCGAGGAGGAGGACGTGGAGGCGGACACTGGGACGACCGTGGCCTGTGCCAGGAGTGGCGTGATAGGCCTTGTGAGGACCGCTGGCAGGATCATCCTCGCGAGGGCGCCTAGAGGGACCAGCCTCGTGAGGACCGCCCTCAGGGCAACACCGGTCTTCCCCCACTGCCGCCACCACCAAGAAGGAATGACGACCACCATCAAGACGAGGGGGCTAGGGGCTTCCAGGAGCCGCGCGCGATCGCCTCCATCTTGGGCAGCGCACAGGCCCCAGCCTCACAATGTAGCTTCAAGCAGTTCGCTCGTGAGGTGAATGCAGCCCTCCCCAAGCTCGAAGCCACGCGCCTGCTCAGGTGGTCCTAGTGCGCCATCACCTTCAGCTCTGCAGATCAGCTCAAGTGCGCAGCCACCGCTGGCGCCCTCCCGATGCTTTGTTCACCAGTCCTCATCAACATGCAAGTTACCAAGACCCTCATCGACGGCGGCGCAAGGCTCAACGTCCTGTCCGTCGACACGTTCGACAACCTCCAAGTGTTGTATGAGCAGCTTCACCCTACCAAGCCTTTCACAGGAGTGACCGACGGTTCCACCACATCGATAGGGCAGGTCCGCCTCCCTATCTCCTTTGGGGAATGCAAGAACTACCGCATCGAGCTTATCGACTTTGACGTCGCGCACATTCGTCTGCCATACAACACCATCCTCAGGTATCCATCCCTGGCCAAGTTCATGGCAGTCACACACCACGATTACAATGTCCTCAAGATGCCAGGAAGCGGCGGAATCATCACGGTCCCGTGCGAAGAGAGGGGTGCGGTGTGCTCCCTCGAGTGCGCCTTTCAAGCTGCTGCAATCGACGACCCCGACAGCAAGAGCGAGGATCCTCCTAAGGCCATCCCCAAGAAGAAAAAGTAGTTGCGCCGTGCCGGACCTCAGGAGGGTTGCGTCGCGGCTGGAACCTCGTCAGGATCAGCGCCCTCTCCAGGGGCACCTCCCTTCGTCACATAGGAAGGCGCGCCCAGCGCCCTCCTCGGGCAGGGCTCGGGGGCTCTCTTCGGGAGAGCCTCAGACCTTGCCAACATCACGAGGGAGGCGCTCGGGCACCACTTGGAGGCGTGCTTCGTGGCACATTTCCCGTAGGAGAACACCGGGCAAGGACTGCCCACCGCTCAGGAGTTCATCACCAAGACCACTCAGGAACTACAAGACGCAAGGACCATGTGCGGCGACTGCCGCTCAAGAGGCGAAACTCCCCATCCAGGCGAGGATGCCGGGCTGCGCGTCTGCATCGACATACCAGGGCTCAACAGGGCCGCATCTCAGGAGCCTTTCAGGCCTTCACGCATGGGCCATTGCGAGGGTCCACCGCACAACTACGATCGCATGCCCTTCAGCTTGCCGAGCGTGTCGTCAACCTATCAGCGCAACCTGCAGCGCGTCCTGGCGGCTCAGGAGGCCAGGCACCACGCCGTCCTGGCACAGATGGAGACGGTCCTCAAGAAACAACTTGAACCCCCGGAGCCTCCCGAGGCTCAGGGCCCCGATGGCTCGTGATGAACAACCCCTTCGCCGTGTGCCTTCAGCTGCACCAACTCTCCTTCGTCGATAGAACCAGGTGACCTTTTCCAAGTTCGTTTAGCCGGGAGCGCCCCTCGGGCTGCATTATTCCCAGGCCGCGTGGGTCCGTCCCTGTGGCATGTATCTCTTTTGCTTATGTCTTTAGTTTACCCTATTGGGGGCACCCCTCGGGCTGCATCATCCTGACCCGGTGGCACGCATTTTTTTTGCATTTACCCAAGCTGATTTGCCTTCCTTGCTTAACCTACCTATGGCTATCACTTCCTTGATTGTTGCCCACTATGGGGGCCGCGTGCCGGCACCCTTCTTCAGGGCCCCTTTGCGTTGTCTGACCATCTCGCAGGACCAAGACAATAAACAAGGGCCGAGACCAGGCGCAACCCGCCTAGAGGTAGGACCTCGTGAGTCCCGCGCTGGCTCACGAGTGTCCAGGCACACCTCGCTAAACCCTACCGTGCGAGCCACGTGTTAGGGTGGGGCTGTACATGCCCCGGGGGCTCTCCGCAGTAGGGAGTCCCCTTGCCCGCTCCAGAAGCAAACAAGCGGTCCGGCGCCGTTCTTCGCGTTAACTCCCAGGGGCCTGAGGATCATGGTGGGCGGTACCATGGACTCTCCTTCTTCTCTCATGCAATTCGCTTGCGCGTTAAAGGGGGTGCTCCTAAGCATCACCCCTGGCCTTGACCACAGCATCGTGACCTGGCATACCAGCGGCGGCTGAGCTCGCTCGAGGGCCGAGACGTGAGGACGCAGAGCACCAAGAAGAGCATGGAGGGGAGGGGGAAACCCGCACAGGCCTGGCATGGCTACGCTACAGCGACCAACGAACGAGCCCGAGCGTGCCACGAGGAGTAGACTCCAGACATACCAGATAAGTTCATACACAGAACCCACCTATTGCCACTACATGAGACCTTCGCAGCAGCTCCATTACGAAAATGTCGCCTCCCTTTCTTGCCTCTCCATGGTTGCTTGGGCGCTAAGGGGGGCCTCCTGAGCATCGCGCATTAGGGGCTCTTACTGGACCTCGGGCCGCTCACCTCCTGGCCTTGACCACGGCATCGCGACCTGACATACCAGCGCCGGCTGCAGCCTGCCTGGGGACCGGGACCTGTCAGTGTAGAGCACCAAGCCGTCACGAGGATAGAAAGGGGAGACCGAGCCGAAGCGGTCCTTGCTCCTTCCACTGCCCTGCTGTGGCTATACTCTCTCCCTTTCCCATTCTAAGGCAGCCGCTTCAGCGCTAAAGGGGACCTCCTGCGCATCGCACCCTAGGGTGTAACACCCACGATGCGGCTATATCTCCCACGTGTCAGAGCACGACTTAGAGGCATAACCGCATAGTAGGCATGTCACAAGAGGGGTAATCTTTACACATCCCATGTACTGAATAAGAAAGGGATAAAGAGTTGGCTTACAATCGCCAGTTCACACAATACATAAATATAGCATTACATCATCCAAAATACAATCAAGGTCCGAATATGGAACCAAAATAAATAAAGACAACCCCAAATGCAAGATCCCCGATCGCCCCAACTGGGCTCCTCTACTAATCGTCCAGAAAGGAAACATTGTAACGTCCTGAATCATCGTCAAACTCCCACTTGAGTTCGGTCGCGTCCCCTGTACTAGCATCATCGGCACCTACATCTGGTTTTGGAAGTAATCTTTGAGTCACGGGGACTCAGCAATCTCACACCCTCGCGATCAAAACTATTTAAGCTTATGGGTAGGAAATGGTAGTGAGGTGGAGCTGCAGCAAGCACTAGCATATATGGTGGCTAACTTACGCAAATGAGAGCGAGAAGAGGAGCCAAGAACGGTCGAGAAGCTAAAATGATCAAGAAGTGATCCTGAAAGTACTTACATTCAAGCATAACACGAGACCGTGTTCTCTTCCCGGACCCCACCGAAAAGAGACCATCACAGCTACACACGCGGTTGATTCATTTTAATTAAGTTATGTTTCAAGTTCTCTACAACCGGATATTAATAAATTCCCATCTGCCCATAATCGCGGGCACGGCTTTCGAAAGTTCAAAACCCTGCAGGGGTATCCCAACTTAGCCCATCACAAGCTCTCATGGAAAGCGAAGGATATTCCTTCTCCCAAGACGACCCGATCAGACTCAGAATCCCGGTTACAAGACATCTCAACAATGGTAAAACAAGTCCAGCAAAGCCACCCGATGTGCCGACAAATCCCGATAGGAGTCGCACGTATCTCGTTCTCAGGGCACACCGGATGAGCAAGACGTCGGGTTGGCATAGACCCTGGTTGCCCAGGGGGCGCCGGACATCGCCCAATATGGACCAACACTTAGAGAAGCACTGGCCCGGGGGGTTAAAATAAAGATGACCCTTGAGTCCGCGAAACCCAAGGGAAAAAGGCTTAGGTGACAAATGGTAAAACCAAGGTTGGGCCTTGCTGGAGGATTTTTTTTCAAGGTGAACTGTCAAGGGGTTCCCATTATAACCCAACCGCGTAACGAACGCAAAATCAAGGAACATAACACCGGTATGATGGAAACTAGGGCGGCAAGAGTGGAACAAAACACCAGGAATAAGGCCGGGCCTTCCACCCTTTACCAAGTATATAGATGTATTAAAGTAAACAAGATATAACAATTATCCCAACAATAATCATGTTCCAACAAGGAACAAACTCCATCTTCACCTGCAACTAGCAACACTATAAGAGGGGCTGAGCAAAGCGGTAACATGGCCAAACAATGGTTTGCTAGGAAAGGTGGGTTAGAGGCTTGTCATGGCAATATGGGAGGCATGATATAGCAAGTGGTAGGTATCACGGCATAGCAATAGAGCGAACAACTAAGCAAGCAAAGATAGAAGTGATTTTGAGGGTATGGTCATCTTGCCTGCAAAGTTCTCCGAGTTGACGAAAGCTTGATCCTCGTAAGCCTACTAAATGGGTTCCTCGATCACGTAATCGTATCCCAGCTCTACCCAAAGCAATAACACAAGTAAATGAAACAACAATCAACAACGGTGCAATGCGCAAGCAACATGATGCAAAACATGGCATGATATGCGGGATGTGATATGCAATGCATATGCGAGCTCCAGAAGGAAAAGATTGAACCAGGCCTCAACTTGGAAAACCAAGTGTGCCGCTGGAAAGATGAGTTGATTTCGGTCGAAATCGATATAAAGATCACCGGAATCGGATGCACGGTTTGCAAATGGCAAGCAAAACAAGAATGGCACAATTCTGCGATCAACAGCACGATGCCATCTAGAATGCAACAAGAAACTAAGCTACTGCACCCCAACATAAGAACAAAATATGAACACTGAGCTATGGCTAAATCAAAAAAGAGCAGGTTCAAACAGGCATGGCAAAAGGGCAAAAGATATCAGCATCACAGACTTAGTGAAAATAATAACATGTCAGGAATTAACATCAGGAGGCAATGTTTAGAGCAAGATAACAACATGCTACAGGAACATATCATAGCAAAACAAGGCATGGCGTGAACCTACTCAAATCATAGAACAAAAGTCCCTTACTGATCATAAGCCAAAAGGGATCAGAAGATATGATGGCACCCATGTAAACATAGCAAATTCCGTTAACAGATTCAGACTTAGCAGAAAAGTGAGCATGGCTAAAACAGAGTTAAGGCATATTTGCGAGCTCGATTCACTCAACACAAGGCATTGCATGACAAACTAAGAATACTACCAGCAAGAAGACATGTTCAAGAAGCCAACCATGGCAAGAACAAGTTTATAGAATGCTTGGATCAACTACAACAACCTTGGCAAAATTGGTTAACACGTAAACAATCTGCCAGGAACATTTTATAACAAAAGTGGAGCAAGATCTAAACATGCTAGGGCACTCCATAATTTCAAACAGGGACATGGATGGATCGAGCATAACCATATGTCCAAAACATCCTCACTGAACATACTCAAAAGAAGCATGGATCTCACTGTAGCAACATGAATACATGGCATAAAAATAACAATAGGGAAATGACTTAGCCAAATTCTAAGTCCCTGAAATTAGCAATATCACAGGAGCTACTTTGCATGCTTGTGCTAGTCACCACAAAGATCACAAAAATGCATGGCATACACCCCTGTAAACATGGCATGGCATAGCCCAAAACACATGTAGAGCTCAAGTCCATATGCAGCACACAATAATCATGGCAAAAATGACAAATGCTCATAATCTGATAAGAATCAGCACCTAACAATTTATAGCACTCTTGCAACCATCATTTGGGCATCAAGATGGACTCAAACAAGCATGGCACAATGGAACAAAATGAAGAGCACGTCATGATGAACATTTTGGTATATTGCACACACAAAATGGAGCTACGATCACATAGTTATGGCATGATGAATAGTGCAAGCAAATATTGCAGACTTAGAGTAAACGAGGTCAACCCTAGGGTTTGGATCTGGATCTGGATCCGGGCGGCGCGCGACCGGAGGTTCACCGGAACTCGTGCCGGAGAAAGGGAAGACGGTGGCCAGAGTTGGAGGGGTGGTCGCCGGAGTGGGGACTTGCCGGATCGGTGCGACGGAGGGTGGCCGAGGCGGAGGAGGGGTTGCCGGTGACCTCCAGGCGGCGGGTCGGCACCGTGGAAACCGAGGCCTGCGAGGGGCACGGCCGGCGGCGGGGACCGGGAGGCGCGGCGGCGGCCTAAGTGAAGATCGGCGGCGAGGTCGAAGGACTCGGGCGGCGCGGCGTTGACCGCAGGCGGCGGCGGTGGAACGGACCGCGGGGGCCAGATCTAGGCTCCGTGGGCCGGCGGCGAAGTGGGGCGGCGCGGGGACGTGTGGCGGTTCCTGATTGGTCCGGTGGCGGTGGCGGACGCGTCTGGCTGCGCCCGGACGTGTCCGGCGGCGGAGAGGGACTAGGTTAGGG
Source organism: Triticum dicoccoides (assembly GCF_002162155.2). Lineage (NCBI taxonomy): Eukaryota > Viridiplantae > Streptophyta > Magnoliopsida > Poales > Poaceae > Triticum > Triticum dicoccoides. The sequence goes on along the minus strand of NC_041384.1, from coordinate 398,854,637 downwards.
TTGGACTGCGCGAAAATTTCGGAAGGGGCACATATTTATAGGTAGAGGGAGCTAGGAGAGTCCAAATGGAGTGCGGTTTTCGGCCATGCGATCATGATCGAATGGCCGAGAGGATGGAGGGGGTTTGGATGGGTTATTGGGCCACTTTGGAGGGTGTTGGCTGCAACACACACGAGGCCTATACGGTTCCCCGGTTAACCGTTGGAGTATCAAACAGACTCCAAATGGCACGAAACATGACAGGCGGTCTACCGGTGGTGTACCAAGGCCACTTGGCAAATCTCGGTCCATTCCAAGAAAGTTTAACACCCGCACACGAAAATAGACAAAAGGAGGCGCCGGAGGACGTAGGAGTGTCGGAATGCAAAACGGACAACGGGGAAAATGCTCGGATGCATGAGACGAACACGTATGCAAATGAGATGCACATGATGACATGATATGAAATGCATGACATGAACAAAATGCAAAACAAACACAAGGACCCAACCACGAAGGGAAAATCATAACTTAGAGCCGACACTGGCGAGAGTTGGAGTACAAATATGGTAAGTTACATCCGGGGTGTTACAACACTCCACCACTACGAAAGGATCTCGTCCCGAGATCTAGGACTGAAAGAACTCCGGATATTTGGAACAGAGGTGGTCCGCGCGTTCCCAGGTGGCTTCTCGGTCAGAATGATGTGACCACTTCACTTTCAGGAATTTGATGGACGTGTTGCGAGTCTTGCGCTCGGTTTCTTCAAGAGTAGCAACGGGATGCTCATGATAAGGCATGTCTTCTTGGAGATCAATCTCTTCAAAGTTGATGGTGCAGTCAGGAGTCTTGAAACACTTGCAAAGCTGTGACACATGAAACACGTCGTGCACGTTTGCGAAGTTGGATGGAAGCTCAAGTTGATAGGCGAGATCGCCTCTTTTGCCAATGACCTTGAAAGGACCCACGTATCTAGGGGCAAGCTTCCCTTTGATACTGAAGCGACGAGTACCTTTCATCGGAGAGACGTGGAGGTAGGCATGGTCTCCTATCTCGAAAGCCAAGTCATGATGCTTGCTATCATAGTAACTCTTCTGGCGTGATTGCGCGACTTTGAGATTTTCACAGATGACTTTACACATTTCTTTAGCTTCTGTGATTAAGTCACTGCCAAGAAGTTGGCATTCACCAGTCTCTGGCCAATTAAGAGGGGTACGACACTTTCTGCCATAGAGAATCTCGAATGGGGCCTTGCCCGAACTCGCTTGGAAGCTGTTGTTGTAGGAGAACTCGACATATGGAAGACAATCTTCCCACTTCATACCGAAATAAATTACACAATCCCTAAGCATATCTTCAAGGATTTGATTGACTCAATCGACTTGTCCACTAGTTTGAGGATGGAAGGCTTCGCTGAAGCGAATGTTGGTGCCCATGGCCTTCTGGAAGGAGTCCCAGAACTTAGAAGTAAAGATGCTTCCACGATCTGAAGATATCAACTGCGGAATGCCGTGAAAGGAGACAATCCTGGAGGTGTCTAGCTCTTCCAGCTGAGCTGTTGTGATAGATTCTTTGATAGGAAGAAAATGAGCCACTTTTGTAAGCTTGTCGATGACAACGAAGATGGCATCATTTCCACGCTTGGACTTGGGAAATCCAGTCACGAAGTCCATCTCAATATGGTCAAACTTCCATTCCGAGATAGCAAGAGGTTGGAGGAGACCAGTTGGCCGTTGGTTTTCTGCTTTCACTCTTCTGCAGACATCACATTCATTCACGAATTGAGCAATTTCTCGCTTCATTCGAGTCCACCAATACGACTGCTTGAGGTCATGGTACATCTTTGTACTTCCAGGATGAATAGATAGGAGTGAATTGTGAGCCTCGTTCATAATGACTTTACGAAGGTCACCCTTAGGAACCACAATTCGATCCTCGAAGAGTAGAGTATCTTTGTCATCAAGGCGATAGCACTTGTACTTGGGTTGGCTCTTGGCAATCCCATTTGTCACCTTCTTCACCATTCCATCAAGAAGTTGTGCCTCACGAATCTGATCTTCCAAAGTGGGAGAGACTTGGAGGTTTGCAAAAAATCCTTGAGGAACAACTTGGAGATTAAGTTTGCGGAAAGCTTCACGAAGATCCGGTTGGAAGGGCTTGAGAATCAAACTGTTGGAGTAAGCCTTCCTGCTCAACGCGTCTGCAATGACATTGGCCTTGCCTAGAGTATATTCAATACTCGGATTATACTCTTGAATCATTTTGACCCAACGAGTCTGTCTGAGGTTTAGGTTGGGATGAGTGAAGATGTACTTGAGGCTCCTATGATCAGTGAAGATGTCCACTTTCCTTCCCAACAAGAGATGTCTCCATGTTAAAAGAGCATGGACAACTGCCACCAACTCGAGGTCATGAGTGGGGTAGTTCTTTTTGTTGGGCTTCAACTGGCGAGAGGTATAAGCCATAACTTACTTCTCTTGCATTAACACAGCACCGAGAACTTGCAAGGAGGCATCACAGAAAACTTCGAATGGTTTGGATTCATCAGGAGGAGTCAAAACTGGAGCTGTGACTAACTTCTCTTTCAGGGTGTTGAAGGCGATGTCACATTCAGGCATCCAGACATACTTCACAAGCTTCTAGAGGAGGTTGGAAACAGGCTACACGATCTTAGAGAAATTCTCAATGAATCTTCGACAATAGCTTGCAAGCCCGAGAAAGCTGCGGAGCTGCTTGACATTCTGAGGTGGTTCCCAATTCACAATTGCAGACACCTTCTCAGGATTAACAGCTATGCCCTTGGCTGAGATGATATGGCCAAGGTAGAGAACCTCATCGAGCCAAAACTCACACTTTGAGAACTTCGCATAGAACTGATGTTCTCTGAGTTTGTCCAGCACTAATCTCAAGTGCTTGGCATGATCCTCCTTGTTCTTGGAAAAGACAAAAATATCATCGAGATACACCAACACGAAATCATTTGTGTAAGGGTTGAAGATGAAGTTCATCATGCGAGAGAACATTGGAGGAGCATTGACAAGGCCGAAAGACATGACAGTGTATTCATAAGAACCATAGCTTGTTCTGAATGCTGTCTTGGGGATATCTTGTTCACGAATGTGAATCTGATGATAGCCCATACGGAGGTCAAGCTTGGAGAATACTTGGGCACCTTTGAGTTGTTCGAAAAGCTCATTGATGTTGGGAAGTGGGTACTTGTTCTTTATGGTCTTCTTGTTCAATGGGCGGTACTCGACACGTCGGTCCGTGCCATCCTTCTTCTTGACAAAAACAACACCACAACCCCATGGAGAAGAACTCGGTCGGATCAGACCCATACGCTCTTGTTCATTGAGTTGTTTCTTCAGTTACTTCAACTCCTTTGGTCCAAGCTTGTAAGGACGTTTGCAAATAGGTTCCGTGCCAGGCTCAAGATCGATGACGAATTCAACTGTCGGTGAGGAGGCATTCCTGGATGCTCTTCTGGAAAGACATCTTGATATTCACAAACGACTGGAATCTGAGAGATGGCATCCAAATCTCCCTTCTCGTTGAGAGAAAACAGTCGAATGGTATCATCACGAGCGGCATAGATGATCACATCCTCAGACAAGTGTGTCAATTGAATCTGCTTGGCAGCACAATCAAGCTGAGCCTTGTGCTTAGAAAGCCAGTCCATGCCGAGAATTAGATCAATATCCGAGTTACCAAGAACCATTGGAGAGGACAGAAATTTATAATCTCCCATATTGATAGAAACATACGGAGCTATCATTTTGGTGTTCATGAACAAACCCGGAGAGGAAACCGCTATCGGTTTAGGTAGATCGACAGTATGAAAATCGTGCATGGATGCAAAGGGCTTTGATATGAATGACAAAGATGCACCAATATCAAATAAGACTCTTGCAGGAATATCATTAAATGGAAGATTACTCATGATCACTTCTAAAGAGTCCTCTGCCCGAGTTGCGTTCATCATGTTCACCCTTGCCGACTTGGAATTATGCTTGACCACTGCATTACTGGAAGATCTCACAGGAGGAGGAGGCGGAAGGCGCCTTTGGTTGAAGCATTTGTTTGCATAGTGCCCTTTCTACTGACACTTGTTGCAAGTAACCTCTGAGAGCAGACGGTGATACGGAGCACTTGACCTCAAAGCATGAGACGGAGCTTTTTTCTGATAGCCTGGGTTGGGTGGGTGGGAAGATCCATTGCCACCTTTACTCTTCTGCTGGTAAGGCTGACAGAATGATGGAGGAGGAGGCAACCAGAATCTGTTGCTTAGCTGTCACTTGAGTTGAAGAAGAAGAAGGAGTTGCATCCCTGACTCTCTTCTTAGATGCATCGCACTTGAGCTAAGCGACCTCTTGCTTTAGTGCCATGTTGTAGAACTCATCATACTCAGTTGGCTCAAAAAGCACGAGAGCTAGTTGCAAATCTTCTCTGAGGCCACCTCTGAATTGATACATCATGCTCTTCTCGTCAGGGACGTCTTGTTTGGCGAAGTGAGTGAGCCTCTGAAACAGGATGTTGTATTAGTAAACAGACATGCTGCCTTGCTTCAGATTGTGGAACTCCTCACGCTTACTCTCAGCAACACTTTGAGGAATGTGGTGAGCTTTGAAAGTCTCGGCGGAAATCATCCTAGGTAATCACACGATCTTCTCTGGAATCTTTGTATTGTTGATACCACTCGGCGGCTTGGTCTTTGAGTTGGAACGAAGCAAACTTGACAAAGTCCTCAGGCCTGACATTGCTACACTCAAAATGTTTGCAGATATCCACGAGCTAGTCGTCGGCGTCTGTGGCCTCGACACAGTTACTGAAGGACTTCGGCTGGTTTGTGAGGAATTGATTGAGGGTAGCAAACTGAGCTTGATTGTTGCCTTGGCCTTGATTTCCTTGGTTGCGCTCTTGCAAGAGTTGCAAAAGCATCTGCGTGTTGGCGTTGGTGGCGGCCATGACAGCTTGCCATGCCTCCGGAGGTGGAGGTGGTGGCGGAGGTTCCGGATTCTGACGCGTTGGAGGAGCCATCCTGAAGAGGTTGACATCCGTTAGCATCTTGAAAGACGTATATTCAAGCTGAATCAATGGATCGAAATTGCAACATGTATCCTTAACATTCGAACAAGAATGAACGAATGAATTCCAAAGTAAATGATCATACTTCCATAAGGTTGAGAAGCCACTTAGATAAAAGTAGATGAATAAACAACAAGGTACAGATATGAGCAAATAATTTGTAAGGATTACCCAATCACAAACCAAATATATGCGGAAGAAGTACTAGAGCTACATGAATTCCCACCTATGAAACTCCCGAAACTTTCTGGTTATGCAATCAGGTGTTGGGGATACAGGGGAAGCATACTATCTCACCCAAAACTAGCAAATGCTACATCCAGTTGTATCCATCCTTCAACACATAACCAGGAAACCTTCGGAAATCATTTACCTCAACCTCTGAAAAGCATCCATTATACGAGTTATGGCAATACTCTCGAACTCCCGCCCCAGTACTGGGTGGCGTCAAGGTTATCTCACCAACAACTGCATAAAGGAGATTTTCGATGTCGGTGAACTCAGGTATTCCAGAATTGCAACGATAAAATTGTGACGACAACACCTCGGAGCTCAACTCCCCGGGCCACTGCCATAACCCCTAAATGTCAGGAGGCACCAAGAACAATGTTCTCATCACAAAACCATCAGAACGATTCCAAGATACCTGTGTGATCCTAATTTTTTTTCATGAAATTTGAGGAGAGAAGAGTCAAAACTCTACGTCAGGAAGCCTCACCAGAGTGACGAAGGGACTGAGGAGTAAAAAGAATCCTACTCTCCGATATATATAATCCTAAGACTCAAAACGTTTTCTTCTAGACTCAACAACACCAGTGATTCGATCAAGCAGGGGGCTCCTAAGTCGGGGAAGGCTCTGATTACCAACTTGTAACACCCACAATGCGGCTATATCTCCCACGTGTCGGAGCATGACTTAGAGGCATAACCGCATAGTAGGAGTGTCGCAAGAGGGGTAATCTTTACACATCCCATGTACTGAATAAGAAAGGGATAAATAGTTGGCTTACAATCGCCACTTCACACAATACATAAATATAGCATTACATCATACAGAATACAATCAAGGTCCGACTACGGAACCAAAATAAATAAAGACAACCCCAAATGTTAGATCCCCAATCGCCCCAACTTGGCTCCTCTACTGGTCATCCGGAAAGGAAACATAGTAACGTCCCGAATCCTCGTCGAACTCCCACTAGAGTTCGGTCGCGTCCCCTGCACTGGCATCATTGGCATCTGCATCTGGTTTTGGAAGTAAGCTTTGAGTCACGGGGACTCAGCAATCTCAAACCCTCGCGATCAAAACTATTTAAGCTTATGGGTAGGAAAAGGTAGTGAGGTGGAGCTGCAGCAAGCACTAGCATATATGGTGGCTAACTTACGCAAATGAGAGCGAGAAGAGGAGCAAAGCACGGTCGAGAAGCTAAAATGATCAAGAAGTGATCCTGAAACTACTTACGTTCAAGCATAACACGAGACCGTGTTCTCTTCCCGGACTCCGCCGAAAAGAGACCATCACGGCTACACATGCGGTTGATTTATTTTAATTGAGTTAAATTTCAAGTTCTCTACAACCGGATATTAACAAATTCCCATCTGCCCATAACCGCGTGCACGGCTTTTGAAAGTTCAAAACCCTGCAAGGGTGTCCCAACTTAGCCCATCACAAGCTCTCACGGTCAACGAAGGATATTCCTTCTCCCAGGATGACCCGATCAGACTCAGAATCCCGGTTACAAGACATCTTCACAATGGTAAAACAAGTCCAGCAAAGCCACCCGATGTGCCGACAAATCCCGATAGGAGTTGCACGTATCTCGTTCTCAGGGCACACCGGATGGGCAAGACGTCGGGTTGGCATAGACCCTGGTTGCCCAGGGGCCGCCGGACATCGCCCAGTTTGGACCAACACTTAGAGAAG
>NC_041384.1:398829623-398847366 GCF_002162155.2 Triticum dicoccoides | reverse complement strand
AGATGACCCTTGAGTCCGCAAAATCCGAAGGAAAAAGGCTTAGGTGGCAAATGGTAAAACCAAGGTTGGGCCTTGCTGGAGGAGTTTTATTCAAGGCGAACTATCAAGGGGTTCCCATTAGAACCCAACCGCGTAAGGAATGCAAAATCAAGGAACATAACACCGGTAAGACGGAAACTAGGGCGGCAAGAGTGGAACAAAACACCAGGCATAAGGCCGAGCCTTCCACCCTTTACCAAGTATATAGACGCATTAAAGTAAACAAGATATAATAATGATATCCCAACAATAATCATGGTCCAACAAGGAACAAACTCCATCTTCACCTGCAACTATCAACGCTATAAGACACTTCGATCCTTTTCGGTAGATGCCTTTTCGGCAGCAGCTTTGCTATGTCGGGCCTGCTCCTTGGCTTGGGCGAGCTCCGCTCGAAGAATTTCAATGGCGGCAGCACCATCTGCACCCAAATCTCAGCATCATGCTTATACCACCAAAATGTATGAGGATTGCCTCGAATACATACCTTGCGACTCGTCAAGACGCATATTGATTAAAGAAAGATCATCCCCTGCCACATCAAGCTTCCGCTGCAAATCGGCAATTTCCATAGTCCGGGAAGCGGCCAAGGGAGAAGAAACCTTTGTTCAAAGTTGATCAAGTTAGTCCTCAAACGATCCTTTTCGATCCTCCGTTTTGCTTCCCAGCGGAAGCCAACCCGAGTATCAGGGGCTACTACCTATACACAGGCGCATCTTTGCAAATCAAACATAGCTGAAAACATTATGTCACAAACCTAGAAATCCTTCAGTAGGCTCATGAAGGCCTCATTTAATCCGCTCTTAGCCGATGAAATCTTTTCAATCACTGTACCCATCAAGGCACACTGTTCCCCCGAGACGGATGCTTTCCGCAACATGTCTCGCAACATATCCGGAGTCCCCGGGTCCATGGAAGCTGCTCCGAAAGCACAATCATCCTTTGATGGAATCGGCTCACCTGTCTTCAAAGTCGCTGTCGGCTATGAACCAGACATTCCGGGGCCTTTGTTATCATCAGCCCCGGAATCCCGTGTAACGCCCCGAGACCGATGTGCCTGGTGTCTTCCATTTATTCGTTGTTGTTGCCTTGTCATTGCTTGCGTGTCATGCATGTCATATCATGTCATCATGTGCATTCCTTTTGCATACATGTTCGTCTCATGCATCCGAGCATTTTCCCCGTTGTCCATTTTGCAATCCGGCGCTCCTATGTCACCCGGTGCCCCTTTCTACCTCTTTTCGTGTGTGGGTGTTAAACATTTTCAGATTGGACCAAGACTTGTCTTGCGGCCTTGGTTTACTTCAGGTAGACTGCCTATCAAGTTTCGTGCCATTTTCAGGTAGAAACTGAGAGCAATCCCAGTTAGTGCCGATGATAACATGTAGCGCTTGTGCGTGCTCTCAAGAACTTGAGCATTTCCATATTCATCAAGGTTTTACCAACATCCGTGTCAAGGATCCTGGCAACACAACTTGCTACCACGATGAATGATGATGGATGATGCAGATGCAAAGGAAGATAACACTTCTCAGATTACACCTTAGCGAAGCCAAGGAACAAAATCTGGATGATCGACCGAGAGACATTTAGCACTCCGCTTCTAATGTTCTCCTTGATGTGCTAGTGTAACCCATTCATAGAAATGATCTGGTATCTAGAACATCAAGTAAAGGTCGGACTTCGGGAACACAAAAATCCATAGGGGCAACTAGGGGGTAAACCCTACGAAATCCCTATGGGGAGGTGGCCAACTTCATCAATCAAGATATTATAATAACAGGTCTTCCGGCTGGGTGTGTTGGGCACGACATCCACTTTACCGGTTATTGCGCGACCAATATTATAGTTCTTGGGGAAATGTTCCAACCATCATATCTGCCTGAGATTCAGATCTGGTTGGTGTCAGAATATTCTAGACCCATCGAGTCTAGGAAGAAAAATGAAGGTTTGCAACACAAATCGACGAGATGACGTTGCGGGATTCTCGGGAGATGAACTACGATAGCAAGCTCCAAAACATGAGCTGGTTCTGCTACTAACATGTGAACACGTTGTCCCAGACAAGCATGACCACATAGTAGTCTTATAATAAAACACTACCGAGTTCAGGAGGGGGAACCATCAACGAGGGTATCGAAGTCCTTACATAAGTCCGGATTAGCTCTTATGAAGGAACTCCTTCTCCTTGAACAAATCAACCAGTGGCTTGGTGTGCTAGGGATACATATAGATTGAAGGTTGCAAGTCTTCAAACCACAGCATTCTTCGCACGTGTGCATGACTGATTTGGAATGATTCCAAAGAAAGCAACATTGACTTTCTCGAATCCACGGCGGCAACTTGCATCAGATGCACATGAATTAAAGGAAGTCACTACCTTCATCCAAACATATGCTTCATGAGCTAGCATGAACAAATGCTTTCAAAAATTTCCAACACTAGCTTAATGCTCAACAAAATCATGGAGGAGATAAGGATGTTGTCAATGGGCTCAACAACAATTCATACGGGTTTCCTTTTAAAAGGAATTCCATAGTTAAGTGAACACGGTGATAGCATTGGTTAGACCAAAGATGTAATGGTGTATGCTCGAGGGATCAACCACGAATAAGACAACATTACGAGCATCGTTGGTACTGATTTGATTTGACGATGGCCCACACTCAAATCAAAGGATTGATAAGACAATAGGTCCAACAACTGATCACAGGGACCAATCGATGAAGATATCATCTTTCTTCAACACACACTACACAAGAATATCCCTTTGGAACGAACTAAGTCAGACAAGCTTTTATCTTCCAACTCTCCAAGTTGTTGTCCAGCTTAACCAACTAGCTCAGGGATATCTAACACCGATTCTTGGAAAGAAGGTGGTTCATAAGAAACCAACTTGATCACGGGCTCAACATAACGGTCAGGTGACGACCTGGTGATACTTCCGAGAAGACATTCAGAAAATCACGAACCACCGGTATGTTACTAAGCTCGAGAACAATCTCGCTTTTGAGGGCAAGACGATATAATCAAATGAGTGAGGACTTGACAAGATCCTAACTCATCAATCGAAGGGTGCACCGAAATAAGAACTAGGTAGCACGATAAGTCTTAGAAGGATGATTCAAAAACCAACATGCTAAGAATGAAATTATTATCCTTTAACTACCAAGCAACGAGGTTGCTGGGAGTATTGATTTCACACATCACAATTCATTTGTCGGTATTCCGGTTACATCAACACGAGGGCCGAGGAATGAACAGTGATGGCAAGAAGTATCACTGTACCAAGAGTTCATGGGATGGTGTGCAATTCCTATAACAATCCCGATATAAAGATGGTAATACTCCAAGGTAGAACAGAACAAAAGCTGGATTAGCAATTTGATCTGTGGAGCACAACTTCTTTGACCCAATCCTGGATATGGAAGAGGTACTGGAGTTTGTTTCTCCTAGTCATTCTGCGATAGAATGGCTTGACGGACCGCAAGAGTAATAGGCATCGATAAACGAACGCACGCATACTCTTGACTATCAATTGATAGACGAGGGTCAGAATGCAACTAAAGAGAACAACTCAAAGGAACATATAATTTTCTGAGTTGTGGATGCATAGATTAGTATGTCGAACCAAGTTCAACATATTTCTTCCGGATAACCCATGCAGAAAGGTAGAACTGGCAGAGTCACGATTTATGAATTGAGAACTCCTCAAGAATAATCCTGTTGTGATATTTCAGTTCAACGAGGAACTTCTGCCATGAGTAGTTCATGGTATCTGGAAGAAGAAGATACCACGGACTTCAAGGACTATCGCAAAGGTTACTAATATCCTAAAGGCGCTAGCAATTACTATCAACATGAAGTAAGTAGAGTGAATCTCGGGTTCAAGAACCCAGGAATAGAATACCTACTACTAAGTAGCATCACGGGATGCTTTCGAGAATGATGGCCAGAATCATCACACTGGGAACACAAATCATGGCTAAATTACTAGATGATCCCCTAAGACACCTAGGGTCATAATAATATCTCCAACATATATGTCAAGGTAACGGAGTACCTCAATTCACTGATTAGTGTGGTTAATCTGGCCCATGGGAACATTGAAATGGGAAGAAAAGGATTTGCAAATGCATCCGACTATTTAGAAACCTGGGATGACTCGGACAGCATAACGGCTGTAAATGCTCAGAAAAGATTTGAGACATTCACAAAAATGGTGGCATAACCACTCAGAAACACAATATCAAGGTTTCGAGATCAACAGTTAACGTACGGAAGTAGAAGAAACTGAACTCAAGCTTAAATCCAACAATCTATAAGTCTACGGATTAGTACACGTGATCCTGATAGGAAGAAGAGATAGCCTAGTTCTTAATCCCCGTAGAAGAGAAGATGATGTCTCAGATCAGAAGGCCATGAGGTATAAGGAGTAAAAAGAGCCTTACGTTCCATCCCACAATCAATTCCCTTATATAACTAAAGAATTTCTACACTTAACTTCGACCAGTTTGGCTTGGTAATCCTACAGGCAGTCAAGCTCTGATACCAACGCTGTCAGGACCCCGACTCAATGCCACATCGATCTAGCATGTAACACCTCATATCACTTTGCGGCCTCACGCACGGTATTCCCACGGGTGTCGTCTTACCTTTGCCCGGGACCGTTTGCGCCTTTTGGCACACGTATATGATAGTGTCGCTAGCATCCATATGATAAGGAGCCCGGGCTGACATGGCTAGTCATAAACCCAAAGTGGCACTAACTTACAGGGACAGGCATCCGTGACCCAGCATCGAACGTGTCGGTCATCAGCGAGTGAATCCAGGCTGTAGCACTGGGCTAGCAGGACTCCGGAGAACCAGGCTGTAGCGGGCTAACAGGACTCCGGTATTCATCGCGTGACATTTCCCCGAAGGGACAGACACAGGAACGAAGAAGGACACATGCCGGCCAGCCTAAGTGTTTTGGAGCAGTAGCAGGCTACCATGGCTCGGTGGAAACACTAGGAGACATTTCTCGGTAAGAGAGGCTACTAAAGATAAACAACTAGATAGTCAGATCCCACACATACCAAGCATTTCAATAACACACACACAATATGCTCGATATGTGCAATACAACATGGCATCACAAAATGACTCTACGACTCAGTAGTTTATTCAATAGGCTCCGAGGAGCGAGATATTACAACATGAGTCTCATGACCCAACAATTAGAGCATACAAGTCAAAGCACATGCGGAAGCTTAACATGTCTGAGTACAGACATCTATAAATGAAAAAGGCTGAGAAGCCTGACTATCTACCAATCCAGGATACGAGTCCACATATTCACCATATCAATACACCACTATGGATCCGCTCCCGTCTCCCTACGAGAACGCCATCCATAGCACTCACGCTTATCTTGCGTATTTTAGAGTATCCACTTTCACTTGTCTATGAACTGATATAAGCAACCCAGAAGTCCTTTACCGCGGACACGGCTATTCGAATAGATGATGTTAACCCTGCAGGGGTGTACTTCTTCATACATGTTTCCACCACTTAGCGTCTGCACACGACATGTGCTCGGCAGACTTCAAGCGAAAGCCGACGTGGGTGTAGACCACGACCTACCTAAACACCTAAGTCTCTAGTCCAGGTTTATCGCCTATTCGGGTTCCATCCATGAGGAGATCCGGCCGGAGTTTCGCTCACAGCCCCAAACGATGTGAACAGGGTTCCGTGACACCAAACGGGCGCCCGGTATACCCGGCCACGTGCCTACCGCATCACAGCCCACCCCTACGGTCAGCGCTGTCCACGGCCTCCAGCATACTACAAACACCAGAAACTACTTGCAACTCCTGGACAGAGGACAAGGGTGAATAAGAAGTCGAGCGGGGTCATATTTCAGGGCCCAATGTATGGTAGTAGCTGAATCATGGATCACAAACACAAAACTCAGTTCCTGAGGACGGCTTCAATGAGACAACCCACCATGTACTCCTACATGGCCTCTCACCGCTACCTTTACCAAATCGTGTTCACACACTTAGCTCACACACAGTAGGACATGTTCACACACCTCTAATTCATCCCCGATGAATCAGACCTGACTCAACTAAGCAGTAGCAGGCATGACAAACAAACATGAATGAGTAGGCACAACAGGGCTCAAACAACTCCTACTCATGCTAGTGGGTTTCATCTATTTACTGTGGCAATGACAGGTCATGCAGAGGATAAAGGGGTTCAACTACCGCAGCATGTAACAGTTGAATCGGTGTTGTCCTAATGCAGTAAAAGAGAGCAGGAGCGAGAGAGTGGGATTGTATCGGAATGAACAAGGGGGTTTTGCTTGCCTGGCACTTCTGAAGATAACATTGAGTCTTCATCAGTGTCAACGATCACATCATCGGTATCACGTCTATCGAGAGGGGACAAATACCGGCAACACAGAAGGGAACACAATCAATGCAATGCACAATATGATGCATGATCATGACATGGCAAAATGAATGTGTTTTGGGCTAATGCAACTAGCAACAGATTAAATGAAGTTGGTTTGAATACAAGATTCAAATTCAAACTCCATATGTGATTATTCAAATGCCATTTAATTGATTTGTGCTAAACAGCAGCTATAAGTTGTTCTAACATGCATGAAAATGGTACAGATGGATTCCTTGAATTTTTCTGATAATTTTTCATATATAAATTATTTAATTTGGAGTTACGGTTAATTTTCTATGATTTATTGAAGTTTTAGCTATTTTCTGGAATTTCCTGATTATTTATAAAATAAACTAAATTCCAGAAAAGGAATATTGCGTCAGCATGACGCAGGGGTGACGTCAGCAGGTCAAAGGCGTCGACCAGGTCAAACCTGACCAGTGGGGTCCACTGGTCAGTGACCCAGTCAACTAACCAAGTTAGTTAGCCCTAACTAACTTAGTTAGCCGGGCGGGGCCCGCATGTCAGTGGCCTATCTAATTAGCTAACTTAATTAGTGTTAACTAATCTAACACCTAAACTAATTAACAGGGGCTGGCCCCACCTGTCATCGACCCAGGGGGGTTCTGCCGTGGTCAAGTGGGTCAACCCCACCGGCGTCTAGCCGCCGGCAACGACCAGACGCGGCGGAGGCTCGGGAATCGCCCACAGGGCACGGTTTAGGGCGCGGATGGGTTCTACGGCGAGCTGGGACTCGTGCGCATCCAGCGGTGGCGGCGAATGGAGCTGGGGTGGCCCGAAGCGACGGCAACTACGACGACGGCGGCGGCCGGAGTTCGGGCGACCACGGGTTTGATGCTGCAGAGAGCAAGCGGGCTAGTTTTTGCGCTAGGCATGCTCTATGGAAAACTACGAACGCGCAGGGCTCGCCGGGGTGACCAAATGGTCACCGGAGCTACGCCGGCGGCGAGCTCGGCGGAGGTGAGCTTCGGCCATGGCGGAATCGGTGCTAGAGGACGCGCTAGAGGAAGGGAACAAGGGGGAAATGGAGAGGAGCTCACGTAGGGACTAGCAGAGTCGACGACGAGGTCGGGGAAGCTCTGGATGACGCGAATTTACGGCGGCGATCTCCGGGCACCGGAGATGAAGACGACGATGTTGGCGACGAAGCAAAGCCCTCCGGCTCGTTTCCTTCGGCTTGGGGATGTGGTGCTCGATTGCGGAGCTGCTGGGCACGGTCACGGGACGAGAGGTGGTCGGTGGTCATAGCTACGGCGAGCGGCGCTCTCAGGTGCGTTCGGTGACGAGAGGGAGGGAGAGCAGAGGAGGAGGAGGGGGTCCAGAGAGCGAGGGAGAAGTGAGAGGGGGTCGGGGGCTGCGTGGCGTCGCGGGAGGAACCAGGGGAGGAGGAGGCAGCTAGGCAGGGAGGAGGTGGCCGGGGCGCGTGGCCGCGCGCGCCGGGCGCGTGCCCGTCCTCCTGGCAGAGGAGGAAGGCGACAGGGGGGTAGCGGTGGCGGGCTGGGCCGCTGGGGGAGCTGGGCCGGCCAGATGGAGCTGGGCCAGGTAAGCGCCAGGTAAGCTTTGCTCTTTTTATTTTTTTCTGTTCTGTTTATTTAATCTTTTGCCACTGTTTTGAAATAAAACAAATTCAAAGACAGTGACAAAATTCCCCTGAACATTTTATTTAGCACAATGGAATTATACCAAAGCACATAAAAATGTTTCAGTTATTTGAACATATATTCAGTAATATTTGGATATAAGTTCAAATTCAAAATAGTATTGATTTAAATTCAAAGTCCCAAAATAAATCCTTTTAAAATGTTCATTATTTTTGGTTTGGATCAAAACCCTTGCCAAAAATACTAAACATCTAAGAAGAACATTTTGGAACAATGAATGAGATTTTAGGGTTTTTGCCCTTCTTTTATTTAGGGTTTTGAGGCTTCTGACTTCCTCAGTTCAGGTTTCAAAAATTTAAACATGATGCTCAGATGGAAGCAAGCATAGGACAGGCCAGAACTAGGGATGTGACAGTTTATTATTGTCCGGTTGTAGAAAACCTAAAGTTTATCTTAATTAAAATGCATCAACCGCGTGTGTTACCGTGACGGTCTCTTCTCGGCGGGGTCCGGGAAGTGAACATGGTGTTGGAGTTATGCTTGACGTAGGTTGTTCTAGGATCACTTCTTGATCATAGTTTCTCGACCGCGCTTTGCCTTCTCTTCTCGCTCTTATTTGCGTAAGTTAGCCACCCAATATGCTAGTCGCTTGTTGCAGCTCCACCTTATACCTTTACCCTTCCTATAAGCTTAAATAGTCTTGATCACGAGGGTGTCAGATTGCTGAGTCCCCGTGACTCATAGATACTTCCAAAACCAGATTGCAGGTGTCGTTGAACAGTGCAGGTGACACAACCAAGCTCAAGGAGGAGCTCGATGAAGATTAGGTTCGCTATGTTGTTCCATTTCCAGTTGATCAGTAGTGGAGCCCAGTCGGGACGATCAGGGATCTGTGTGTAGCATTTGGGGTAGTCTTCTTTTTATTTTGGTTCCATAGTCGGACCTTGATTGTATCTGGATGATGAAATGCTTTATTCATGTATGTGTGAAGTGGCGATTGTACGCCAACTATGTATCCCTTTTCCATTATTGTATTACATGGGTTGTTGTGAAGATTACCTCACTTGCGACATTGCTTTCAATGCGGTTATGCTCTAAGTCGTTCTTCGACACGTGGGAGATATAGCCGCATCGAGGGCGTTACAAGTTGGTAATCAGAGCCTTCCCTGACTTAGGAGCCCCCTACTTGATCGAATCGCTGGCGTTGTTGAGTCTAGAAAAATGTTTTGAGTCATTTAGGATTTATCTATATCGGAGAGTAGGATTCTTTTTACTCCTCAGTCCCTTCGTCGCTCTGGTGAGGCATCCTAACGTAGATTTTTGACTCTTCTCTTCTCAAATTTCACTAAAAAAATTTAGGATCACGCGGGTATCTTGGAATCGTTCCGATGGTTTTGTGACGAGAACATTGTTCTTGGTGCATCCTGACATTTAGGGGTTGTGGCAGTGTCCCGGGGAGTTGAGCTCCGAGGTGTTGTCGTCACAATTTTATCGTTGCAGTTCTAGAATACCTGAGTTTCGCCGACATCGAAAATCTCTTTTATGCAGTTGTTGGTGAGATAACCTCGACGCCACCCAGTACTGGGGCGGGAGTTCGGGAGTATTGCCATAATTTGTATAACGGATGCTTTTCGAAGGTTGAGGTAAATGATTTTTGATGGTTTCTTGGTTATGTGTTGAAGAATGGATACAGCTGGATGTAGGATTTGCTAGTTTGGGTGAGATATTATGCTTCCCCTGTATCCCCAACACTTGATTGCATAACCGGAAAGTTTCAGGAGTTTATAAGTGGGAATTCAAGTAGCTCTTAGGATATCTTTTCGACAGATGTATGATATGAAATTGGGGTTCGACGTCTAGTGGTCCGCCTATCCACGATTGGTTTTACAGTAGTCTCATTGTGTCTGAAAGAGTCCTTGGCTATGCTGACTCGGGGACGCTTTGTATGTCATGTGCACTGCCTTGTACATGATGGTGCTGTACGATCGAGCCCGTGTAGGCCCCACCACGAAAACTTCGGACAAAATCTCTATCATATGTTTGTTCTGGCTTATTCTTGAAGCCAATCCTTTGTTTTGTTTTTGAGTTGTGGTATTCGAGTTGCTTCAGTGTCAAGTGTTGATTCCATACCTTTCCTAAGTGGTGTTCTCATATTCCTATGTGAATACTAATCCTTCTTGATCATCGAAATTGCCTTGTCAATTCTTTCCAACTGGTGTGCTTCTCTTCGAGATGATCCCATCATTCTCCCCATCCGTAAGATCAATTATTAGTTCTTCTCAACGATGTTTGTTTCATTCGTCCCAGGTTGTCTTTGTTTTTCGCGCCCTCCCACCCTTTTTCTTCAAGGGCTCAGATTTCTGAATCAAGTATCCATTTTATCGATGGAGGTCTCTCCATTCTTTTCTTTCAATATTCTTATCTGGTGATTCTCAAGAAGATGCTAACGGAGCTTCAAGTTTGTCATTCTTCATTCTTTTCTTCTCCGGTGGATTCAATTCAAGCTTTGGTATTGAGCATAGTCTTTTCTTTTTGCCCAATGCTTTTCTTATGCCGGTGCACCTCATAATCATTCCCCGCTTGCTATTCAATTGTTCTGGAGTGCTCAAGATATCTCGAAGATTCATGTTTCCACTCTGCTTTCATTCAAACTCTTTCGAGGTTGTTATCTCACTCAAGCCATTTAATTCAACCGGTGCAATCTTCCTTTTAAATCGTTCAAAGGTGTTTCTTCTCGGTGGGCCCTAACCCACAGGTCTTTTCCCAGGATCTTACCTGACTCTTCTATTTTCCCGGAGCTATCCTCAAATTTCTTTTCCAAGTTTGATGTAAAGGTGAATTATTATAAGTCATATGTCTTTCCCCAAGATCTTTCAAATTCTTTTCATCGTTGGCTCAACCTCTTCGTTTTGATTCTTCTGGAGTGTCTAAATAATTCATGGTGATGTCTCTCGTCGTCATTCTCAGATTTGAAGACCGAAGAAGATTTTTCCTCCATATCTTGCTCCATTTTCGACAAGACTCATGGTGCTAGCTTGTTGACATTCTCTCATAATTGTTTTTGATTGTGAGATTCTTTTCACCTTTCCGGAGAAATTCATGAGTCTTTTCACTTCGATTGTCCGAAGGCCATCATTTCGGGTTCATTTCATTCTCAGATTTCACATCTCATTCTCTAAATCTTACCGGTGCATCATTCAAATATCCTCTAATCAGCTCGTGATCTTTTCGTTCACTTGCATCTAAATTCTCTCAAGTTTCTTCGTTCATTTCATAATTCTTTCGGGTGTTTCGTTATCTTTTCTTCATTCATTTTCAATTCTTACAGTGGTTCTTCCAAGATTCTCTTCCGCTGTTATCATATTAATTCATTCGTTGTTTCATCTTACTGGTGGTTCGTGGAAGACATTCTCAAGTTTATGTTATATCTCCCTTAATCTTTTCTACGAGAATAAGTAATATGTGAAATCCATTGTTTGTCATCAATTTAATTGGTGAAGGATAAGCATAATGTAATTCTTATTCTTGTTTCATCGAGTGAACTCAATTCCCTATTCCGGAGGTTCATCAAAAATTCTTGGGTTCAATAGCTCATCTTTCTTTCCCGGAGTCCCAAGCTCTCGCAATTACATCACCATAGAGATCCATCTAAATCATTACAAGGTTCACCTTGTGTTTTCAACTTCCCTTTCTTCTCGTTATCCTTTTGTTACTGGAGATCTTCATGGATGTTCTACATGGCGGTTCATCAAGGATTTAATTCCTTTTTCGAAGTGTTCATTGAGATTCTTTTCTGAGGAGTTCAAGCATTCTCCATCTTGCAAGCCGGAGTGTAATTCTTTCTTCCGTATCATTGGAGGTGGTATTACGTCATTCTTGATAATTTGAGTTCATGCTTCATGATTCACATATTGTTAAGAATGAGGTATTTTAAATCCATCAATATCTTCATTGGAGTTATATTGTGTTATATTTCACCTAAAGCCGTCCCTAAGAATTGTTGCTATCATGGTGTTTGTAATTGACCCAAGTTCTTCTTTTATCCTTCCGGTGAAATAGTTTCTCGCCTCCTTATTCATATCAATTCAAATCCATTGTTTCCATTAGTGGCAAGTTGTCACCTCATAATTTTGAGATGTCCTCTATAAGTCCATATCAAGCTTATCCTTTTTCTTTGTTGATAATCCAACAACTCCGTTCTAGCCTTTGTTGTAAGCGTGCTCTGCCAAGATCTTGTTTCCTTCCGTTCATTCCATCCATTCGTTCTTTTCTTCCGGAGGCATTGTGATGTTTCTCTTTTCTCTCATCATCTCAAGTTGTGAGGATCGTCTTCTTATCGTGCTTATTCTTTTAACCGGAGTGTCATGTCCTCTACTAAAGTTATTTGCATCTTATCAAGTCTTGCATCTCTTTTCAACCGGAGTGCTGTCTGAATTTGCTATTCCTTACTACCCTTCCCTACCGGAGTTCTTTCAACTTTCTTCTTCTTCGTTGCTTTCTTTCTTTCAATGTGCTCAACCTCGCAAGGTTCTTTGGTTTCACTCGTTTGTCAAAGAAGCAACTTAGCTTTACCTCTCCTCTTTCTCTTCCGTTTTACCTCCGGTGCCATTCTAGATCTCGGGACGAGATCCTTTCGTAGTGGTGGAGTGTTGTCTTACTGAGAGTGGCCGAAAACTGCACCTCATTTGGACTCTCCTAGCTCCCTCTACCTATAAATATGTGCATCCCGTCAAATTCGCGGACGAAACCCTAGCCTTCCTCTTCCTCGCGCCACCGGAAAAATTTTCCCACGGCCGGACATGTCCAGCCGCCGCCCCGGCGAATCCGGTGCCGCCACCTCACCGCCCTCTCTCTCTCCTCCCACCGTGGGCCCCAGGAGACCCAGATCCGGCCCGCCCGGGCCCGGATCCTCGCGCCGCCGTCAAGTCAGCGCCGCACCGCTCCTCCTTCGACAGCGCCGCCGCCTCACTCGAATGCCGCCGCAGTGCCGCGCCATACCTGGCTCCGGCCACCGGCCGATCTCGCCGGAGCACGCCCCCGTCGCCCCTTTCGCTTCTCCGCCGCCGTCCCAAGGCGCATCTGCCTCGATCCGACCCAGCAGGAGCCCCGGGAGGTCGTCTGCCTCCAGATCCGGTGCCGCCCGCCGCGGTTCCGGCCATCCCCGTCGCCGGAGCCGAGCTCCCCATGCCGCCGCCGCCGCCCGTCAAGGGGATCGGGAGGCGCCCCGATCTGCCTTCGCCGTTGACCGCGGCCCCGAGATGGGCCAGGCCAGCTTTCGCGCCTGTCAGGCCCATCTTCCTCTCCCTCCTAATCGGGCCGAAGCCCAGGGTGAGCTTTGATTAAATCCCGCCCGAGCGTCCTATAACTATCCTCCGCGCACCTGTTTTTTCTAAGTGCCCAAATCTGCTACATTTTGTTGCATGTTCATCGCATCATAACTCTGCATCCGTGGCCCCGATTCGTGCATGTAGCATATCAAAATGTTCGTCTCGTCGAGTACATCATTTCATCTCATTGCATCATTTTCATTTGAGCTCATCTTGATGCCCGAAATGCTGTTGGAAGAGGGCTATGTGATGTTCATTTCAGATCTGTTTCAACTAATGCACTTTTGTCATTTTTGCCATGATTAATGTGTGCATGCCATGATCCTGAGCTCTACATGTGTTTTGTTATATGCCATGCCATCTTTACAGGGGTGTATGCCATGTATTTTTGTGATCAATGTGGTGGCTAGCACAAGAATGCAAAGTAGCTTACTCAATGATGCTGATTTCAGGGACTTAGAATTTCCACTAAGTCCTTGCCCTGTCATTATTTTTATGCCATATGTTCATGTTGATACCTTGTCATCCGTGCATCTTTTGAGCATGATCAGTAAGGATGTTTTGTAGATATTGTGGTGCTCTATCCATCCATGTCTTTGTTTGTATTTATGGAGCACCCTAGCTTGACTCAATCGAGCTCTACTTCTACTATAAAATGTTTCTGGCAGATTGTTAACATGTTTTGCAATTTTGCCAAGCTTGTTGTAGTTGATCCATGCATGCTATGTTGTTGTTCTTGCCATGTTTAGCTTCTATGCCATGTCTAATTGCTTGGTGTATGATTAGTTTGTCATGCCATGCTATGTAGTGAGTGCAGCAAGCTCGTAAACATGCCTACTTGATATCTGTTTTGCATGCTCCAGTTTTTCACCAAGTCTAAATCTGTTTTCGTTAATTGCTATGTTCACATGCTTGCAATTGTATTTTCTGATCCCTTTTGGCTCATGGTCACTAAGGGACTTTTGTTATATGCTTTGAGTAGCTTCAAGCCATGCCTTTGTTTTCCATGATATGTTCCTGTAGCATGTAGTTATCGTGCTCTAAATATTGTTCCCTGATGTTAAATTCCTGACATGCTGTTAATTTCACTAAGTCTGTAACCTGTTATCTTTTGCACTTTTGCCATGCTTGTTTGAGCCTGCTATTGACTGAATTAGCCGTAGCTCAGTGTTCATCTTTTGTCAAGCATCATGAGTGGATCCGTGCCATGTATTTTGTTGTCATGTTGGAGTGATGTAGCATGTTGTTCTTGAGGCATTTAGATGGCCTCATGCTGTTAATCGCAGACCGATGCCATATTTGTTTTGCTTGCCATTTCCAAACCGTGCGTCCGATTCCAATGATCTTTATATCGATTTCAACCGAAATCAACTCCTCTTTCTAGTGGCATACTTGGATTTCCAAGTTGAGGACAGGTTCAATCATTCCTTTTCAAATCATGCATATGCATCACATGTCGCATCCCGCATATCATACCATGTTTGCATCATGTTGTTTGAGCATTGCACGTGGTTGATTGTGATCCCTTTTGCTTGTTGTCTTGCTTTGCGTAGAGCCGGGAGACGAGTTCGTGTTCAAGGAAAGTTGAGTACGTTTGCGAGGTTCAAGCTTCCGTTCTTCTCGGAGAACTTTGCAGGCAAGATGACCATACCCTCGAAATCACTTCTATCTTTGCTTGCTAGATGCTCGCTCTTTTTCTATGCCTATGCTACGATACCTACCAATTTCTTATCATGCATCCCATATTGTTAAGCCAAGCCTCTAACCCATCTTGTCCTAGCAAACTGTTGTTTGGCTATGTTACCGCTTTGCTCAGCCCCTCTTATAGTGTTGCTAGTTGCACGTGAAGATTGGAGTTTGTTCCTTGTTGGAACATGGATATTTTGTTGGGATATCACAATATCTCTTATTAAATTAATGCATCTATATACTTGGTAAAGGGTGGAAGGCTCGTCCTTATGCCTGGTGTTTTGTTCCACTCTTGCCGCCCTAGTTTCCATCATATCGGTGTTATGTTCCCGGATTTTGCGTTCCTTACACGGTTGGGTTATAATGGGAACCCCCTGACAGTTCACTTTGAATAAAACTCCTCCAGCAAGGCCCAACCTTGGTTTTACCATTCGCCACCTAGCCTTTTTCCCTTGCGAGTCGCGCATCCCGAGGGTCATCTTTATTTTAACCCCTCCCCCCGGGCCAGTGCTTGTCTAAGTGTAGGTCCGAAATGGGCAGCCTGCGGGGCCACCTCGAGGAAACTTGAGGGCTGGTTTTACTCATAGGTTGACCTATCCGGTGTTGCCCTGAGAACGAGATATGTGCAGCTCCCATCAGGATGTCGGCGCATCGGGCGGCTTTGCTAGACTTGTTTTACCATTGTCGAGGATGTCTTGTAACCGGGATGCCGAGTCTGATCGGATTGTCTTGGGAGAAGGAATATCCTTCGTTGACCGTGAGAGCTTGTAATGGGCTAAGTTGGGACACCCCTGCAGGGATTTGAACTTTCGAAAGACATGCCCGCGGTTATGGGCAGATGGGAATTTGTTAATGTCCGGTTGTAGAAAACCTAAAGTTTATCTTAATTAAAATGCATCAACCGCGTGTGTTACCGTGACGGTCTCTTCTCGGTGGGTTCCGGGAAGTGAACACGGTGTTGGAGTTATGCTTGACGTTGGTTGTTCTAGGATCACTTCTTGATCATAGTTTCTCGACCGCGCTTTGCCTTCTCTTCTCGCTCTTATTTGCCCAATATGCTAGTCGCTTGCTGCAGCTCCACCTTATACATTTACCCTTCCTATAAGCTTCAATAGTCTTGATCGCGAGGGTGTGAGATTGCTGAGTCCCCGTGACTCACAGATACTTCCAAAACCAGCTTGCAGGTGCTATTGAACCGTGCAGGTGACGCAACCAAGCTCAAGGAGGAGCTCGATGAAGATTATGTTCGCTATGTTGTTCCGTTTCCAGTTGATCAGTAGTGGAGCCCAGTCGGGACGATCGGGGATCTGTGTGTAGCATTTGGGGTACTCTTCTTTTATTTTGGTTCTGTAGTCGGACCTTGATTGTATCTGGATGATGAAATGCTTTATTCATGTATCATGTGAAGTGGCGATTGTAAGCCAACTATGTATCCCTTTTCCATTATTGTATTACATGGGTTGTTGTGAAGATTACCTCACTTGCGACATTGCTTTCAATGCGGTTATGCCTCTAAGTCGTGCTTCGACACGTGGGAGATATAGCCGCATCAAGGGCGTTACATCCCGGATGGTCGGAGATTCACATTTGGGTACTACCTCTTCTGTCCCCCGGTCTAAAGGGACCCTCCGCTACGACACTTCAGAGTCATCCGCCTTGTTGGGCGAGGAGGTTGGAGGAGGCGTCTCGCTCTCCATCATCTCTGGGAGGAGACTCCCCGAAGAAGAGGATCGCTCAGAAAAACTCTGTGCCGACTTGTAAAAATGCATAAATGCGTTACGTGTATCTTCGGTAACAATAACACAGCAGGACGCTATCAAAGTACTCCAGATTCTCTAACGGTTTGGCCGAGGGTTTATCCCCTTGTTGGAGCTGCTCAACGGCGTCACTTTCCAAACCCAACCCGGTCGATGGTGGCATCTTGCCCTTCTTGGAAGACCGCCCCTCCCCATCTTCGGAGGCGGCCCTTTTTCTCCTGCTTGGAGAAGAGATACTGGGTCCTTTTTCGCCTCCGTCTTCGGGCGAAGAAAGGTCGATTTCTCCGGACTCGGTGTCCAACTTACCCTCCCCTGCTGGTGCCTGGTATGGCATCGAGGCCAGCATCCTTGTTAACACAGGAGTAGCCACTACAAAAAAAGACACATCCGTGACATTTTGGGCCAAACGAAAAAAATTATGTCATACTAATGACACTTCTATGACGATAATTGTGACAAAACCCGGTATCATCATAGATGCGGTGGGGTCCTACTTCTATGACAAAAATCATGAAAGAAAATGGGCTTTTCGTCCTGAGCGGGCCGGAGATGTGGCTGCATGACATTCTTTGGGCCGTCCATGACGGAAAACACCGTGGTAGAAGCTAGGGCGCGGAAAATATCGGGGAGTCCCCGGTTACAGTGGGTGGTCGGGGGCCGAGCGATGCGCGTTTCTCTCGTACGTACGTGCGTGTGTGCGAGGCGTTGGTCTCTAACTGAACCCAAGTGAGGCATTGGGCTCTAACTGAACCCAAGCGATTGCACTGCATGCTACGCGTCACTGAACTCGAGCGATCGATCGATGGCTGTTAACTGAACCCGATCGAGCGATTCCTTCGCTACTGTTGCTAACTGAAGCCGATCG
>NC_041384.1:398816694-398829331 GCF_002162155.2 Triticum dicoccoides | reverse complement strand
ATGAACAGTTCCTAGTGGGGTGGATGAACAGGACCCTGTGGTGTTGCCTCTGGATGAACAGTACCCTGATCGATCAAGCCGGTTGGGGCTGGATGAACAGGAGCCCGTGGAGGGCAGGATGAACAGTTGATGGTGGAGGGCAGGATGAACAGTAGCCCGTAGAGGGGTGGTTGAACAGGAGCCCATGGAGAGGGCTAGTTGAATAGTAACCGGTGGAGTAGCGCGCGGTAGAGGCTGGATGAACAGGAGCCCGTGGATGAACAGTCGCAGGTGGAGGCTGGAGGAGGTCGACGGTGGATGAACAGTAGCCCGTGGAGGCTGGAGGGGGTCGTCGGTGGAGATAACAGTATCCCATGGAGTCCCCTTTTGCGATACGCCACGAACCTCCCGATGAACAGGACCCCCGTTTTGATCGTAGTGCTCCAACACAAGTTTGTTTCCTCCGTTTTGCGGTATGCCACACCCCTCCCGATAAACAGGACCCCCGTTTCGACCGTAGGAAGTACGTTTCCTCCGTTTTTCGGTACGCCAGAGCCCTCCCGATGAACAGGATCCCATTTCGAACGTGGCCGGTCGAACACAAGGCCGTTTCCTCCATTCTGTGGTATGCTAGGCCTCGTTTCCATTGGCTATTCCGTCCAAGCCCTCCCGATGAACACGACGACGCATTCCGTTCCGACCCAGCTGGTTGTCTCCCCATGAACATGACGACGACGTCGTTTCTCCGTTCCAACCCAGCCATGTACACGAGCCCTGGTCGTACGTACGCGCGAGTAGGTGTTCGAGACCTCGCCCGTATGTACGCATGTGGCCGTATTTACTTTCTTGCACCCTGGCCGCTGTACATACGTGTACATGCTACGTGCGCGTCTCTAATACGACACGTGCGCGCCTCTACATCGACCAGTATGCACATACATGTTCGCGAGCAGAATGACAATGCTACGTACGCTTCGACCAGGTGGGTCCCGACTGTCAGGCACTTCCTTGTGTGTGAAGATGTAGCTGGTGGGTCCCAGCAGTCAGGGGGGCGAATCATTTTTTACCCGTACGCACTTCCTTGCGTGCGAAGATGTAGCTGGTGGTTCCCAGCAGTCAGCGGGAAACATTTTTTTCGGGAAATACGGTGGCCCGTCCGGGTGGTCCCCGCTGTCAGGTGGAGGAATAATTATTTTGCGTGTAATAAGGAGGCACTTCCTTACTGCGGCGGTGGACCCAGCTGTCAGCCTCTCCATGTACAGTCCACGTCCGATGGAAGCCGTTCCTTGACCACGTTGACCATGCCGCGCCGAGAGCACCAGGGCGGTGGACGATGCGGAGCCGGGGAAGACGCGACAGTGGAAGCCCGCGCGGAGAGGAGTACGAGGGTTCACTGGTTCGGCTGCGGTGTGAGGCTACCGTCACTGCAGGGCCTGGCCAGCGTTGGGAATAGTAGGGGCGGTGAGGCCTCCGTAGCAGCACAGCCGGCCACGGGAAGCAGGAGCATGCGGCACAACCGGCGTTGCTTTGGGCGGCTGGAGCAAGAAGACCAGAGGTTGAAGAAGCATACCGGCCGTTGGATGGACATTGTATGGTCACTGGAGCTAGAATCGTTCATATTGACTAAGTTGACACAGGAGTCCATCTCTGTCAACTTAGTAGGACCACAAGTCAGCCTCCCACCAAGGTGGGTCCCAAGTAGTAGGGGGGGTATTCATATTTTTGTGCGTAATAAGGAGGCACCTCCGGTGGGTCCGAGCTGACAGCGGGGGGAACGTTTTTTCACGAAATACGTTGGCCCGTCCGGTGGGTCCCAACAGTTAGGGGGGAAACCTTTTTTCACGAAATGTGGTGGCCCGTCCGGTGGGTCCCTGCTGTGAGGTGGAGGAATAATTATTTTCCACGTAATAAGGAGGCACTTCCTTGCGGCTGCCATGGACCCAGTTGTCAGCCTCTCCACGTACAGTACTCTTCCAATGGAAGTCGTTCCTTGACCACGTCGAGCACACCGCGCCAAGAGCACCAGGGCGGTGGACGATGGCGAGGGCTAGGAAGGGGACAACGCGGAGCCGAGGAAGACGCGGTAGTGGATTCCCACGCGGAGAGGAGTACGAGGGTTCACTGATTCGCTGAGGTGTGAGGCTGCCGTCACCGCAGAATAACAGGGGGTGTGGGTGAGTAGAGGGATGGCCTGGCCAGTGGTGGGAGTAGTAGGGGGCGGTGAGGCCTCCGCCACATCGCAACCGGCCACGGGAGGCAGGAGCACGAGGCACGACCAGTGTTGGTTTGGGTGGCTGGAGCAAGAAGACCGGAGGTTGAAGAAGCACTACGGCCATTGGATGGACATCGTATTGTCACTGGAGCTAGAATCGTGCATATTAACTAAGTTGACAAAGCCCTCCGTCCCCATCAATTTAGTAGGCCCACAAGTCAGCCTGCCACTATACTGGGTCCCACCTAGCAGGGGGAGTATTCATTTTTTTATGGGTAATAAGGAGGAACTTCCTTGCGTGCGAAGATATAGCTGGTGGGTCCAAGCTGTCAGCGGTGGTAACATTTTTTTCGTGAAATACAAAGGCCCTTTCGGTGGGTCCCAGATGTCAGGTGGAGGAAACATTATTTTGCGCGTAATAAGGAGGCATTTCCTAGCATGCGTACGTGGATCCAGCTGTCAGCCTCTCCACGTACAGTCCACTTCAGATGCATGTCAGTGGTTGACATGTTGACCAGGCCGCACCGAGAGCACCATGGCGGTGGACGACGGCGAGGCCTAGGAAGGGAACGACACGGAGGCAGGGAAGACTCGGTAGTTGTTTCCCACGCGGAGGGGACTACGACTGTACGAGGGTTTACTGGTTCGTCTGTCGTCGCCGGAGAATAACAGCAGGTGTGGGTGAGTAGAGGGATGGCTAGGCCAACGATGGGATTACGGTGGGGCGGTGAGGCCTGCGCGGCAGCGCAGCCGCCCGCTGGGAGGAGAGAGCAGGCAGTCCCGCCGTCACTTGTTTGAGCGGCTGGAGTAGGAAGAGCAGAGATTCAAGAAACACGACGGCCGTTGGATGGACATCCAATAGTCACTGCTTGTGCGTCAAGTTTTTTTAGGAAAGCCTCAAATCTGTGGAAAATATCATACAGCCCATCTGCCATTATTTCCAATAATTTACAGCCCATTTGCTAATTCTTAAGGTTTTTTTTGGAGCCCATATTCTTTTTGTTAGCATTACAGCCCATATTGTGGCCACGGCTAAAAAATTATACGAAATTTTGCATATTTTGGTGCGGTCCGAACTGTTTTTAATCCCGAAATTTTGAGTCACATTCAAACTGATTTTAAAAATAAATGTATATCAATATAAAATCCAACAAATTTTCCACACATAAAAATCAATGCAATTTAAAATCTCGAAATGAAAAAAAAATTGAAACTAATTGCCGGTTTGATGTGTTTTAAAAATGTACATCCCATTTCTCATTACTAATAGGCCATTTTCTCGGCCAGCCGAATGAAGCTCTCCTCGTCTTGAAAGATTTGCAGCCCAATAGGCCTGACAAAGCGACTTACTTGGCAAATCACAAAAAAAACTGGGCTATGGCCATGGACCCAGCTGCGGCCGTGGACCCAGCTGTCAGCCTCTCCACGTACAGTACTCTTCCGATGGAAGTCGGTCGTTGACCACATTGACCATGCCGTGCCGAGAGCACCAAGGTGGTGGACGACGGCGAGGCCTAGGTAGGGGACGACACGGAGCCGGGGAAGACGCGGCAGTGGATGCCCATGCGGATAGGAGTACGAGGGTTCACTGGTTCGGCTGCGGAATGAGGTTGTCGTCGCCACAGAATAGCAGGGGGTGTGGGTGAGTAGAGGGATGGCCTGGGCAGCGGTGGGAGTAGTAGGGGGCGGTGAGGCCTCCGCGGCATTACAGCCGGCCACGGGAGGCAGGAGCACGCAGTACGACCGGCGCTGGTTTGGGCGGCTGGAGCAAGAAGACCAGAGGTTGAAGAAGCACTACTGCCGTTGGATGAACATTGTACGGTAACTGGAGCTAGAATCGTTCATATTGACTAAGTTGACAAAGCCCTCCGTCTCCGTCAACTTGGTAGGCCCACAAGTCAGCCTCCCATGATGCTGGGTTCCAGCTGTGGCAGGGGGAGTATTCATTTTTTTGTGCGTAATAAGGAGGCACTTCCTTGCATGCGAAGATAGCTGGTGGGTCTGACCTATCAGCGGGGGGGCACGTTTTTTCGCGAAATATAGAGCCCTTCCGGTGGGTCCCAGATATCAGGTGGAGGAATCAAAGACTTGAGAAGGTGTACAGAACAAGCTAGTGTACCAGCAAAGAGACGTTGCTGAGTTTTAGAAAAAAGAGAGACGTGCTCCTATAGCTGGTTCGAATACAAACCTAGACTATGAATATATATGGAAATATGCTACTCTGCAAGTAATGAAACTGACATATCCAACGTTCGCTTCTCCTCTTCTCTACTTACTCTGCCTAGCATCAGAAGCTCTGGCCGCAACAATCATGTCCGATGGTTGCTCGTCCACCTACTCTTCAGTAGGCAACAACCAAATATGCGCCAAGTCGCCACCCGTACCATCGCCTGTGGGTCTCATCACACCCCCGCCGGCGCGCGCACCGCAGCCGGTTGCTCATCGCAACCTGCTGCCGTTGGTGTGGTGCCACTGCTGCAAATCACGCAGAGTCATCCGTCGCGTCTCAACCACAATCCTCAGCCCTGGCCGAGTCTTCTACAAATGCCCGAATCATGGGGTAATAATATGTTTAAGTGTTGTTTTGCTCCTTTCAGTTGCTGATTTTTTTAATAGTTTGGTTGATGATCTTCCAATTTGATTCGTGCAGAAAAGGGAAGATTCGTGTGATTTGTATTTCTGGGAAGTGGCTGATGTGGGGGAGTGCAACTATGCTGATTATTTGGTTAGCCAAGGAATCCCAATACCAGCAGGTTGGGGTGTTGGACAAGTAACTGAAGGAACGGCAGAAGAGGAAGATGCAGAGCAGAAGGTTAAAGATGTAGTTCCTCTGATCATGGCCAAGCAACAGTTGTTGAATGGCCTTGACATCAATGAGGAGATGAAAGAGCTTGTGAAGATAATAGGCAAAATTGATGTGCTCTTTAGGATGATTGTCTCTTTATTTGCAATGTATGTAGCACTCGTGATGTATTCAGTGGCTATGACATGAGCACTTTGCTGAAACTAGTAACGAATGAAACCTGTTTAGCAGGCTGGGTGTAGTGTTGTGAACATCTAATGATTTCTATTAACGGAAATCTGGGGGTATCCCCTTTTGCTCATAAATAAATAAATAGCAGAGGCCCTTTTGGTAATAAATAAATAAATTAGCAGAGGACCTGTCGGGTCAGCTTTGTTCTCATTCGAAGACGTCGAGAAAATTGCAGTCCAACAACAAACAATGTCATCAAATTCAAGTTTCACAGCCAAATATGAGTACAACAAAACAACAATGTCATAATGTTTTAGTCATCATACAATCACCAAACACAAATCAGCATACATAACAAGTGATGTTCTCACACGAAAATACTAAACAACATGTTCATCAGGTTTCAGTTGTCATAGCAAACACAATTTCACATAGTAGATAAAAAAATGTCTTCTGTCAGGCAAATATGACAAAAGCAATGTAATCATCATCCGCAGCAGCAGCGTCAACATCTTTGACATGTGTATCAGTCTGAATCGTAATTCCCCATAGTGTCATCTTCTTCTTGGTCCTCAACATCCTCGAACGTTGGCTTCTTCTTGATCAACTCTTGTATGTCCACAGCATGACAGGCAATCTTTTCGTTGGCGTCATTGACGTGATGGTTCTCAAAGATATTAGGAACATTTGTGTTATCTTTTACATCAGGAGCAGTGTAAGCATCATCTTGTTGTGCAACTTCATTAAACAAATTCCTCTGCTCAAACCTTTGCACTACTCTCCAGTCATCGGTACATGCAAATGTGTCTTCCAAGAAAAATATCTGTGTTGCTTGATTTGCCAAAACAAAAGGCTCGTTGGTCTGGTACGCCTCCTTGACATTGATGGATTTGAAATAATCATCAGCTCTGGGTCTTGTGATCCTGGAAAATAGGTTATACCGACGACAGCACAACAGAACCACACACAGATGATCCTCGAAACTGGAGATATACTGCAACTGAACAATGTCTGTTATGTTAGCATACATTTCAGTTGTCTCTTTATCATACGTATCCATGCTCATGATGGCACTGTTTTGTGTCTTCCTGCCTTCGTCTCGTGCAAGGGTGTTGTAGCGCACATCTCCAACAACGCAAGATTCATAATGTCTCACCTGAGTATTAGGACCTATTTATAATGAGTAAACGGCATCATCAACTGCCTGCCCATCCCCCCGCATCTTCTTAACCTACGGTTAGAAAATAGACAAGTTGATCATCTTATGTACTCAATATATTAAAAAAAACTGACAGTGCAATTCAAAAGTTTACATGGCTCTTGAACCATTTCACAAATCCTGCCATAACCAGTTTCTCAATGTTTCTTGGATTTTGCGGCAGTAACTCCTTTTTGTAGATGTTGCACAACATAGTGATCGCATCAAACATCTAAATATATAAGAATGTGCTGCAAGTTTAGTAGATTAGGATGTATAAGCTGCAGTACTTAGCACTTACTTGATATAAGGTAGTATCTCAGGACAATTATTCAACACATGCCAAACCATTTTGTCCAAATCTTTAGGTTTGTCCTCTTGTCGACTCTTCCCTGTAACTCGAACAGAATAATCGAAAACATTGAGCCCGGGATTGTTTTCATCCACATCTTTGCTAAGCTGATTAGTTGTTTCAATGTATTTTGAGCAGAATGTCGACGCTTCTATAGCAATGTAGGCCTCTGCAATGGAACCCTCAGGTCTAGCTCTGTTCCTAACATAGCCCTTGAAAGTGCCTAGCAGCCTTTCAATAGGGTACATCCAGCCATACTGTACTGGACCTCTAAGTAGTGCCTCATCAGGTAGATGAACAGCCAAATGCACCATCACATCAAAGAAGGCTGGAGGATATATCTTCTCAAAGTCGCATTGGATAGTTGGTATCTTGTCTCTAAGACGCTCCAAAGCATCTATCCTGATATTTCTACTGCAGAGTTCCCTGAAGAATTGTCCCAACTCTGCAACTACTTTGTATAAGTCAGGGCGGCCTAATCCTCTAAGGATGACAGGTAAAACCCTTTGAAGTAGGACGTGGTAGTCATGAGTTTTCAACCCTTGTACGTTGTCTCCATCTGCACTGACTCTCCTTTCAGGGTTGGAAGCAAATCCATGTGGGAATCTCACATGTGACAGGACCTTACAGAATTCTTTTCTTTTTACCTTGTCCAAGATGTACACAGCTGGTGCCATATCCCGTGGTTTACCTTCATCTTGGACCTGCAAATCTTGTCTGATACCCAGGTGTGTCAAATCAATCCTACATTTTAAGGTATCTTTCGTCTTGCCTTCAATATTAAGAAGTATGCCGATAATGCTGTCACATATATTTTTCTCGATGTGCATCACATCAAGATTATGCCATAGATCAAAATCTTTCCAATACTCCAAGTCCCACAAAGTGGACCTGCGGGTAAACAATAATCTCTCTTCTGCCCTGCCATGCTTCCTTTTCCTGCTACCATTATCAGGATGGTTTCCTGGTGTAATATGCCTGACCTTCTCTAATTCCACTTGCAACTCATCGGTGGTGAGCCTCTTTGGCGCATCACGGTTTTCATGCTTTGCATTGAACACATGTCTTTGGTATTTTCTAGGATGCGGCTTGTCCTTGGCAAGGAAATGGCGGTGTCCAATGTAACAGATCTTGCTAAGTATTGCGTATGACAGCGAATTCCTGTCTCAGCGAACACATGCATTGTAACCATGTGTCATTCGCCCTGACATTTTGCCCAAAGCCGGATAATCATGGATGCACCAAATTATAACAACACGCAGAAAGAAATCAGTTGGTGGGCTGCTATATAGGTCTCAAGTGAGAACACCCCTCCATATCTGTTGAAGTTCCTCCACAAGAGACTCCATGAACAAATCAAAATCCTTTCCAGGACTTTTTGGACCTGGGATGAGCAAGGCCATCAGGTAGTTTTATTCTTTGGTGCAGACATTTGGAGGCATGTTGTAAGGGATAACAAGCATTGGCCACATGCTATATGTGGCGCTCTGGTGGCCAAATGGGTTAAATCCATCTGAAGCTAAGCCAAGTCTAATGTTTCTTAGGTCAGCAGCAAACTTTTCGTGCTTCTGATTGAAGCTTTTCCACTCACTACCATGTGATGGATGGCTCATTACATTCTGATCTCTGTACTCCTGGTTCCTAGAATGCCACAGTACATCCTCTCTTGTTTCAGCATCATGAAACAACCTCTGCAATCTTGGTGTAATTGGAAAATGTCTTAGAACATTATGAGGAATCCTCTTCACAGCATAGCCATCTTTCCATCTTGATTATTTGCATTTCGGGCATTCACTTAAGTTGGCATAATCCTTCCGGAACAGAACACAATTATTCTTACAAACATGGATCATATCATATCCAATTCCAACTGCACGAAGGAAATTCTTCATTTTACTGTAGGAGTGTGGCAGCTCAAACGCATCTGGGAAAGCTTTGCGGAAAGTAGCCAACATCACATCGAATGATTTGTTGGTCGTCCGCTCAGATGTCTTCACCTGAAGAAAGGTGACCATAGCTGAGAATACTGACAGCTTATTTCCTGTGGTGACAACCACGTTGCATTGTAACAACATGCGGGCCCACCGTTTTTCTTCTGCAGGTGAAAGTTCATGGAATGCACGAGCATTTTATAGCATTGTTTCAATGTTGGTCAAACTCACAGGCTCCTCCACGACCTCCTCCTCCTCTTCCACCTGAGCATCAGGCAGATCAAGATGGTGATCTGCTGCTTCCACGTAGTCAATAACATTGACGTTCACAGCTTCACCATGATGAACCCACCTAGTATATGTGACCGACATCCCATACAAGTGTAGAAGATTTTGCACAGTTGACTCGGGTCTTGTAACTGAATTCATACAACTGCTACATGGGCAGAGCACATCTGATTTCGGACCACCGTACTCAGCTCTGATAAAGTTCATGAAGTTTTCAACCCCTTCGACATATGCACCGGAGAATCTTCGAGCAGAAGTTATCCAAGTCATGTCCATCTGTTAGACACACAAATTAGTTCTTCTAGTAGATATTACAGGAAAAACATATATGCTTTTTTATGAAGTCCAGAAAAAAAATACCTAGGTCGATGTCTAAAGCTATGGCAAGATATTTGGACGAGCAGATCTAAGTAACGAAATATATGTAAAGCTAATTCAGCAAACAGAATTGAGTGCTAAATTATGGCAGGCTGTTTTCAGCAGTCAATGAGGCCGAGCACACAACCATCAAACTATCGAAGGCCATCACAGCAACAAAGATCGAGTATAAAATGGTGTAGAGCTATTTCACCTAACAGATTGGCTACTAGACCATGGCAATCTACGTCACAATAAATATATGGCAGGATATTTTAGCAACTAATCGGCCTTGGCGTGCCATCTCAGCTAAGCAGATTGAGTGCAGAACAGGGCAAGGAAGCTTCTTAAGTAGAGCATATTGATTGTAAACTACTTCGGCAAACAGTGAGATTAACAGGGTCTATCAGCTAACATTCAGCGCTACACCGACATGCATGGGGCCTCAGTCTAGAATGCATGTACCGTGGGAGAAGCTGACCCCTGTGCGTCTCCACACGTACGTCACCAGCGGTGGCGGCGCTGATAGCCGTGTGCCTCCACAAGAACGTCGCCAGCGGTGGCGGCGCGGCTAGAGGACGGTAGTCTATGAGAGTGTACTGTGGGAGCGAGAGGATCGCCGTGCATCCCCTCAACGAACCACAGCGCTGACGTATCGGCGTGGCGGGGAGGGCGGCTTTGGCAGAGCGAATGGAGTGGAGGGGGACAGGGGGAGGGGTTTTGGGGAATATTATTAGCTAGTTGGCCGAAGGGCGGTTGAATCTAGGATTTGGGGGGAATT
Source organism: Triticum dicoccoides (assembly GCF_002162155.2). Taxonomy (NCBI): domain Eukaryota; kingdom Viridiplantae; phylum Streptophyta; class Magnoliopsida; order Poales; family Poaceae; genus Triticum; species Triticum dicoccoides. The sequence goes on along the minus strand of NC_041384.1, from coordinate 398,819,259 downwards.
TTTGGGTGGGGGGAGGATTTTCACACGGTGGGCGGGGGGGAGTTTGGCGCATGGTCGGTTTCTCCAAGTGCAGTCCCATGTGTCAGTGAAGAGGCAAGCCGAAGCGCGTTCCGTTTGCGTGAGCCGTGTGCAGGACCGAACGTGTGTGGGGTGCAACGCGACCGCGACAGGGGTGCTGTGAGTGTACCGCCTTTTTTCCTTTTAAACTAGGTGCTTCGCCCCCTCAAAAAAACTTGTTGCTTCGCGCGATCCATCGATGCTACTACAAGTAATCCGGTAATCCCGACTAAAACGGCGCGGCCGGGTCTTTTCCCACGCAATATGCTGGGAGGTTGGCTTAGTTGGGTTTTCTAGGACGAGTAATGCTACACCTACGTAGTCCCAGTTACGTAATTAACATAATGTGAAACGTGTTAGCTGTTGATTGTAGATTGGGGGGAGGGAGGGGCCCACCACCATGAAAATCAAGGGAGGAGAGAGAGATGCAATTTACGATAACCCTTTCGTAGGTTCCCGTAGAAGTAGAAAAATGTGAAATGTGTGAATGTGCATCTATAGATAAGGCCTTCCCTCGTTCATCACCCACAAGATCTTGATCTTCCGTGCAATGCACGGGCATCTTGCTAGTACTCATACAATATACTATATTATTGTGAAAGTTCATATACACCAGACGAAATTAATGCAAAGACGGCAGATTTCCATTACATTTCGAACTTTTATAGGACAGAAAAATAAAAGAAACCCGACCCTAAACCTATTCTACGGCGGTGACCGATGTCCTCCATCTGCGATCTCCATGTACGGGGGCGGGGTTCAAGACCCGTGAAGTGAAGGTGCGGTCTCCGGCGAGGAAAAGTAGAACACGGGAGACGGATCGGCTAGTTGGAACACCATGCCCTGCCGCCTCCCATGCCCTACTCATCCTCGGAGGATTCCCTGACCTCGACGGTGTCGGACATTGGACGGTGGCAAGTAGGATGCGTGGCTGACGGTGCTCCCGTCGTCGGACGCGAGCGTGGCCACCGCTTGTGCGGCGACTTGAGCGAGGGTGGCGACTTGAGCAAGGGCGGCGACCTCGAGCTCCATCCCCGAAGACAAGCTCTCCCGTAGAGCGTTCGTGCTTGCGGTCATGGCGATGTGGTGCCAGGTAGGACGGTGCGCTATGGTGTGGAGGTTAGCTGGGCGTTGCCTCTTTAAGTAGCGCATTCCGGTGAGGCCAAGCGTCCTGGTGCGTCATTAAGTCACCAGAGTTCGTTCCTCGGGCACTGAGCCTCTTGACAACGGCATACAGACGGACGGCATGAATGCGGGCAGCTGGCGCCGGTTGGGAACGCACCGTGCGACGACGCGAGGGACGAGGGTTCTTGGTGTGCCAGGGTAGTCAACTGCGGTCGTGGCAACGTTGGAGATGCCCTTTGCTCACATGCGATCGACGCATGTCATTGAAAAAGAAAGATGACCCGACATGGTCTCATGTCCTGAGGATGCAGTTGGCCGCGCTACACCACTCCGCGGACGTGTCCCGGCGCCCCGTGCATCCTCGACGAGCTGGGTGTTGGGGTGTGTTTGGATTGTAGCCAAAGTGCACCTTACCAAAATTTTGGTCCTGACCCAAAGATTGGTCTTTGTTTGGATGGTTGCCATTTTTTTTTTGAGGTTTTGGTCATGACCCAAAAATGGATGGTTGCCATTTTTTGGCATGCCAATGAACTCTAGCCAACTCTAGTTCATTTTTCTTGCCGATGTCGGCCAAATCATGGGCAACCAAAACCTCAACCAAAATTTTGGCTACCCAATGATTTGATGGGGCAACCTTGGGCACAAACCAAACATATTGTTGGTCGTGCCACAGCACTAACGCCACCCTCGGCACACTGAAACCAACCGTGTCTAGCGACGATGAGCGTGTCGCTCACCGCGGTCGCCGTGTCCTGAGGCGGTGCTGGAGCTGCGCCATGTTGTTGGCCCCCACGACCCACATGAATGGTTGCCGGTGGCGAGGAGGTCATGGGCCAGCTCCTCCATTGGACTAGTTTGTGCTACGTCGTCCCGACAGGTGTGCCCCACATGTCGGTTTCCCTATTTTCCCGGCCATATTCAAGCGTCAATCCTTAGCGTTGCGCATTAGGCTTTTCACTATGTAGGCCAAGCGAGACAACCTATTTTTTTATTTGAGCCATTCAAGTATAATCATGTAGCATTTTGCTTATTTCTCATTCCTCTCCAACCCTCTTCTCCATCGATCATGTCGCCCTCCGGTCGAGTCCATCCTCCCACATGCCTCATTTGAACATTCCGCCGAGTATCATTCGCATGTGGGCCTAGACCATGCTTGAATTTCCAATGTTTATTTGTAATTTGTCCGACATGCATACAAACAAAAGGTTCGTTTGAAGTTTCACTTTGCCTCCACTACGTGTCGCTTCACGTCTTAGTTTTGACATCCCATTCGGTTCATGCCCCGACACATGTTGACGAGATCGATTCATGTTCAGAGATCAATTGCGTGTCGTGCAAGGAGATAAAGGTTTGGTTTGTTTCTATGATAGAAATGACCCGCGG